>NW_027186304.1:33295348-33336596 GCF_028583685.1 Petaurus breviceps papuanus | reverse complement strand
CTATCATCTATCTATCTATCTATCTATCTATCTATCTATCTATCTATCTATCTATCTATCTATCTATCTATCATCCTTCAGATCAGGGATGCAGAGTACTGTTTCAATAGAGTTACAAATCCATTCCCCAGCTACATTTGAGTATGTCTGCTTTTTTTCTCTATCTCTATGGTGATTTTCCAGCATATTTCACATTTAATCTTCAATGCTAGTGTTTCCTTTCCCTCCCCTCTTCTTCCACCCACTCTTCCTTCTAGCTGAAACTGTTTTGGGTGACGCATAATAGCTAAATATATATTCTGGCAGTTATGTTTACAAACAGTATATTTGCCTACCAGGATGGCTTTGTTATTCCTAAGGTTGTTTAGCTAATTAAACATGTCATTACAAAATATAAAGACCTGAATAGAAGCATTCTTCTCAATTACCCTTCCTACAAAAGTAATAAGTGAATCACCCTCATCATGATGTAGAAGACAACTTTGATATTTTGGCCACAGTATTGGAGAAAATATGGAAAAAAAAGCCCTCCTTATCCATTTGTGATTTTGAACAGATGTCACTGTCCTCAGTCACTTTTTTGAGATATATTTAGTAAAATTTTAATTCATCAAATGATTACTTTAGGAGCAACATGGCACATTAGAGAGATTTAGAGTCCAAGGACTTGGAGTGAATCCCTGGGTTCTTATAGTTTCTGTGACTTTGGGCAAATAATTAAACCTTTCTGGGCAACTGATTGAATATGTTGAATGAAGGAGAGTGATGAGTTAAGGGTAGTGCCATTGACATAAGCTCTTTCAGCTCAGAGATGGTTTCACTTTTGTATTCCTATCCCCACCACTTAGCATGATAACTGACATGTAGTAGGCACTCAGTTTTTCAATTGTTTGTTCAATTGAATGGAAAACATCCTTATCAAATAACTTTTGATGTCAAATGATTTTGAATTGTAGATACTACATGCTATACATAAGGACCATTACTCAGTAGGTAGCAAAGAAGACATTAAGCTATAGTCTGAGAATTGTATTTCTGAAGTGATAGATATTATGTACCCTCTACTATGCCAGCTCCCTTCACCCACTGGTGATTTCCTCCTGGGGCCTCCATTTTTGGGAAAAGCCTCAGGCCACCAACTCTCATCAGCCTCCCAGTTATACATGAGTGTGATTCCTTCAGGCTGAGTACCTGACCCTCTCTCCACTTTTCAGCTATCTCTTTTATGTTGTCTTCCTTCTTTAGAATGCAGGCCCCTGGAGGGTAGAGACTGTCATTCTTTCTACTTGTATTTGTATCCCCCCATGCTTAGCACAGTGTCTGGAACATACTAAGCCCTTAATAAATGCTTCTTGCCTTGCCCTGCCTCAGTCACCTCATCTACAAAATGAAGTGGATAAGCCAGCTGACCTCTAAAGTCCTATTTGGTTACAAAACTTTGATACTTTCACCTTGAAATAATCTTGGTCTTTTAATTGTCTAGAGGCTGAATCTCCTGGAAAGAAACCTCTTGCGAAGAGAGATTAATTTGGAATCAAGTATAAAAGTCACATCCAAAGAGGTCCTAAAGTAAGTCAATTTCACTCCCTCATGCTTTCCTTTCCTTGTAGATCTGCTCCAACAGCTTTTGTTTACTAGTTTATATTGTCAAGTTGTAAGTGCTTGAGTGATAAGGCAAGGCCTTCTACCACTTACTTCCCTGGAAATGCTACCATTTTCTGATGCATTAGCACCCTTTTATTCAAAGATTACATTTCTGAGAAAGAAATTTACTGAAAAGTCACTGCACACCTTCCATTTTGCTCCAGGGTACTTTTATTTCTCTATTTTACCTTTCCTGGTTAGAATTATCCTGCTCTGCTCTGGTTTAAATCCCCAATCAATTGTTAAAGTGTTGTTTTTTTTTTTAATCCCCATCAAGCCAGTCTAATCAAAACCATTTGAAAGTATTCAGTCTGGAGGTATTTGCAAACTGGACATCCTTTATTAGGAAGAACTCTGTGTTTGAGACAACTTTGGTAATGAGCCTGCTTACTTGTAGTCTAGATTCATAGAATTTTGGAACTAGAAGGGACTTAAGAGGACATCTAGTAAAAAAAAAAAAACCTTTCATTTTCATGTGAGGAAACAGCTGGCCTAAAGTATCTAGTTAAGTCATTTGCCAAGCCAGGATTAGACCCCAGTGGTGCTTCTGCTATACCACACTGTATAAATACAAACATATTTTCTAGGTCCTTGGTAGCCTAAATATTCTACCAGATGGAGAAGAAAGGACACTTTCTTAAGAATTTAGCCACCAACTTTCCCACTTATGTCTTGTGTGTCCACAGTCAAGTCAATGTGTTTCTCTGGATCTTAGTGTCCTCATTTGTAAAGTGAAAATGATAGTACCTGCCTCTCTTGCTTAACAGATTTTCAAATGAAATGAACTAATAGATTTGAAAGCATTTTGAAAAAAATTTTAGGTCTATATTGATGTGAGGTGACATTTTATGTGTACTAAGAAGATACCGACTAGGCATGTGAATCAGCAGCCAAAGTCTTCACGTTTATGCTTCCCTATGTACACCTGTAACTCCCATTGACTAAAGATGTGAAGAAGATTTCTGAAAGTTTGCCCTCTGATCCACCTAAGCCTTGACTTAACATATGATTGGCTTCTCTTTTATGATTCTGATTCCAAGGGAGAAGAGACTGATGCCAGGTTTTCCTGATTAAAAATAGGAAGCAGACCCACAATTCTTTGAAGACCTGAAAGGTACAGGGTAATTGTGAAGGTTGAAGGGAGGCCAGAAAGACCTCAGAGAATGTCTAATGGGAAGGTAGGATTGTTCATTTGGACAGCTTCTGTTCTTTGAGTCCTGACAGTTTCTACAAGTCTGGTTTGTCGCCTTTGTCACCTTTTCTGCTTATCATTGGGTAATTAGCCCCAAGGTCAACCTGGATCCTGCCACTGAGAATTGTAGCCTGACTTCTCAGATGGTAGTGAGGCAAGGGATGCCAGATTGTATTTGCTTTTATCTGAATGTGCTCTTTCTCCCAACTATAGATATGACTTCTGTTGTCTCTATAAAAAATGCTTCTGTTTAATCCTGTCTCCAGGATTAGATTAGCCAAGGCAGTACACATCCACTTGGGGCAACACAGTCTATACATTCTATTTTAAATACAGTTCAAGAAAGGTATCTTTACTTAAGAATTTAGACTATTTTTGCATTTGTGTGTAGTTATCTATATTTTTGTATGTGTATAGCTATATATATTTATATATGAAATAACAAAGTATATATATATATATATATATGTATTTTTATACCTACATATATATATATTAAGTTTTTTGGGGCAGAACTTGTGATTCCATTGTCATGGGTAATTCTCAATGATGAAACTTCTTCTATCAATACATACCAAGAATTCTTTCACAACCTATAGTCTTAGAGAGTTTCCTGCAGTACCCCTAGCTTGATTGCCTTGCTCAGGGTCACACAACTAGCACATATCAGAATCAGATGTCAAACCCAGCTGTTCTTGACAATGATGACAATTCTATACACCATATCACAGCTGCCTCATACATATATACATTTTTACATATGGACAAATATCATGTGCAATGAAATCATTGTGTGATGAAATACAACGTGATTGGGAGACTGAAGACTTGAGGTTTGACCTTAGGTGAGCCATAAATTGAATGTAACATTAAAATTAGCCATGGAAAACTCTTTGAGACTTAGTTTTCTCATTTTCAGGTGACAAGATATAGACTATAGTCTCCAAAACTTTTTTGACTCCATGACTAGAAATAGGTGTGCATACATGACTGCTTATAGAATATATACATACACATGCATATGTGAAGCCTCTGTGATTTGTGAGTGTGCGAATGCCTATGTGGGATCTTCACAGGCTTTGATTTACTAGATTAATCTTAGGGAGTTGGCTGAAGCATCAGAGATAGGATTTGAGTTCAGGTCTACCCGATTCCATGAAGCCCTCTATCTACTACACCCATATACTCTAACTCTAAAATGCATAGTTACAGACATGTAGCAATATCTAAGATATCTTTATTTGCTTCTTGCCTTCTTTTTTGTTGCCAGATGATAGGAAAACATAAGCATATAATGGGGATGCTAGAGCTTATTTTTAAAAAGAATTACATTGGGAATATGTATGGGTATTTAGCAAATTAAGTTGTAGTGCAGACACCATATGTTAAGAGGTTTAGCCTCTGCTTAGCTCAGCATTGGCCTGTTTTGCTGGTGTGCTATGACAATCTTTAAGAATATCTAGAGAGCTATTTCAGATGGTCTGTGGGAATGAAGACCCAGATGTTAAAGAAAGTACTGACTCCAGAGGGTCACATAAAAAAAACAAAACTGAATTGAGTTTTAACTTTCTCACTGAAATGCCAAAGATTGTAAGATTTGTAAGGCATTTGCGACATGGAATGTTTCAGTACCTTAGAGACCCTGTTATCATCTTTTCTTCACAAGTGTCTTAAAAACTGGCCATTTCAAAAGAAAAATGTGATCCTGTCTAGAGCCTTTTAATTCTCTTGGGCTGCTTTCAGAAGGAAGGGTATGAAATAAATCTATGAGACAAACAAATGCTGCTCTAGGATGTGAGCTGGAGGGAGAACTTGCTAAAAGTATGTTTGCCTCAGTGCTGAGGTATCAGGTAAGTTTAAGATCTGTGAGAAGGGAAAAAGGATTATTTTAAAACTTCATACTTTTAACTTCTTCCAGTAATAATTTCATTTGAAACTTTGGTTAAAAAAAAAGCACAGAAAATCTTCATTATGGGCTAGATATTATTGGGAATCCATTAATGTCAACCCATTCATTTGATATTGCATCCCTCAAAGAATGCCCTTTCACCAATTCATTTATTTATTCAGCAAATATTAAGTGCATGAATAGATTGTAAGTTATAGAGATCAGTATTGGGTCAGATGTAACATTAAATAAGGCACGACTCTTGCCTTCAAAAAGCTTACAATCTAGCTAGAAAGATAGTATGGATATAGATATTTATAATACAAGAAGCATAACATAAATACTATAGAAGTGTTTTAAAATAGCTCCTGTGGAAGAACAGAAGAGGCCTAGGTGATAAATGAAGATACTGTGAAGGAGAGAGCCTTTGAAATGGCCCTTTAAGATGAAATGAGGAATGAAGAAAGTGGGCATGTCCAGCAGAGAGAAGGAAAGAATTGGAAAGAAAGGAGGTATCTATTTAAAAGTCTGGGACAGTTTTTATACTAATCCTAGCAATAGTCTTCAATGAAATGTGTAAGGGGAGATAGGGAGAGTTTGAATGTAAGAAGACAAATTAGGAGACTTCTCATCACCTAGATATGAGGATTGAACCAGTGGGAATGGAAAAAAAAGGAAGTTAGATATAAGAAAGAATATCAATAGGAATTAGTTTTAGCAACTGATTAGATTTGGGAGGCAATGAAAAGGAAGAATGAAAGACACATCTAAAATTTTCATCCAGGGTGCCTGTTAATTAGGAATAGGTGAGTGTAGCAGCAAGCACCCCATGCGTCCTCAGGGTTTGCTGCCAACACAGGTTCTTGGATCTGCTTTGATAAAAGGAAAGCAACTCAAAATGGGTTAACAAGCTTACTTTAATCAGTCAGATATGTATTGTTTACCTAGTTCAGGGGAAAAAGGTCAGCACCCCGAACTTCAGAATATACAGACAGAATTATCAAGACAGAAACAGATCAAGTAGACAGATTTCAAACTGTTCAACCATTACATCCATACCCAATCAACATCTGAGTTTCAACATCTGGGTTTTTCAAAGCCGAGGTGGGGCTCTCAACAACGGCTTCCCAGAATCCAGATCAAAGCACAGAACACTTCTCAAAGTGAGCCCCAAAACACAGCTACACATCAAGGCTTATATAGCCTTCTCCAGGCTCAGAGAATGTAACAACCTTATTGACTCACTGGCCAATCAAGAAGTATCTACTGAAAAACAAGCCTCCCACCCCAGGCTCCAGGTGCACTTTAGCCTAGGGGCAGGGAAGATCTTAAAAATTTATATTCCCATTACAGTAAGTCTGGAGAAAGAGCAAATTTCGGGAATAAGATGAAGAGATGAGTTTTTAGGCATGTTTAAAATATCAAAAGTATTTGTGGACACGTTTATAAGGCTATCGGTAATGGAAAATTGGAATTCGGTAGAGGTTTGGGCTGGTGATAAAGATGTGGACATCATTGCTACAGATGTGATATTTCAAACCAGAAGGATAAATGCTATCTCTGAGGTAGACAATTGATACAGGAAAAAAAGAACAAGATCAGAAACTTGGGAAAATGCATATATGGAGATGAAAGGAGAACAAAATGCCAGCAGAAGAGACAGAGAGAAGTAATTGAAATAGGAGGATGACTAAGAAAGTACAGTGATACCTGAGCCGAGATAGGAAGCAACTTAAAGGAGGGAATGATTGCAATGTC
The DNA here is from genome assembly GCF_028583685.1 of Petaurus breviceps papuanus. Classification (NCBI taxonomy): domain Eukaryota; kingdom Metazoa; phylum Chordata; class Mammalia; order Diprotodontia; family Petauridae; genus Petaurus; species Petaurus breviceps. The sequence goes on along the minus strand of NW_027186304.1, from coordinate 33,330,114 downwards.
AAATGCTACAGCAAGATCAAAGTATGTGTGAGGACTGAGAAAGAGCCTTTGGGTTTGGCATAAGCTTACTCTTAAGAGTAGTATAAAATGGCAGAGGTGTGAAATCTGATCAGAAGGGGTTAAAGAGTGAATAAGAATGAGGTGTAAGAAGAAGAACCAGCACAGAGAAATTAGATGGGAGAGGCGGGCTTTTAGTTCTGGTAACCTGCTTTCATCAGAAATGGGTTTGAGAGGGAACAATACATATATAAGTATATGAGTATAAAAGTCTCATATAAGTATATGAGTATAAATTTTTATAGTTTTATACTTATATAAGTATATGTACTTATATACTTTTATACTTTAAAGTTTTATACTTATATAAGTATATAAGAGTATAAAAGTCTTCTAAATTCAGAAAAAAATAAAATGCTAAGAAGATAGAGAGGGGAGAGAGGATGGGGAGGGATCTCTAGAAGTAAGGATGAGGAATAGGTTAAAGGGGCTATAGAAGGGTGTTTAGATTTATGGGAACTGAAGGATAAGGGAAGGATCCTTGGGTAGATAAAGGAGGGGTTTTTAGAGGTGAGGGATTATAGGAGAAAGTTTAGATTTATCGTAATGGGAGGATAAGAGAGAAATCCTTAGTGGGGGTAAGTTAAGTAAGCAGACAGAAGTGAAATAGAGGAATAAGGAAGGATAGGAAATAAGAGTTACACACAAATATAAAACAAAGATCAGGAGGAGAATTTGTTAGGGAATGTATATGTTTATGTATGTATGTATATATGTATGTATGTGTGTATATATGTGTGTATATGTATCTATCCATGCTCAATTGTAGCCTTCTTGGGGGGGGGGGCAGGAGGAATAACAAAGTAAAAAGTGCACAGCAGGGAACAAAAGAAAACTTAAAAGGAAGCAAAGAAAAGATGGATAGCTTTTTATTTATTACATAGATTTCCTTGAAATGGAAATTTATTGCTATATATTTTGAATCCTCTTTTACATTCTGCTGTATGCAGGATTTTTCTTATTTTATATTTAAGTTTTGAATAATTAAGTTTATAATAGGTTTCTTTTCCTTTTCTTTTGGTGTATTTGTTTCAGAGAAACAAAAGTAAAAAACAAAACGAAAAAAGAGTAGATAAGGAACCACCAGTACATATTAATCATTTTAATTAATCTTACAGTTTGGTCCCTAATTGAAGGCATTTCTCTAGCCATCACAACCATTACTATAGTTTATTACCTACCTCACATGGTTGTAGTGAAAGGAGTTATTTGTGGCTACAAGTGTTAAGTGCTATATAAATGTGAATTATTCAAAGTAGTAATAGTAGTCATAAATTTCAATTCCCCAAACTTGAACTGGCAAAAGAAATCCTATAATATTCATTTAAAAGCTAGTTTTCTAATATTCCAAATGGTTTGTAAATATATTTGAAGCATTTAAACTTTTTGTATCCCAAGGAAAATGTATCAAGGTGGCCAGGATTTCTTTTGTGACACTAATTTCAGGTACAATTCTTGCCCTCATGGAGTTTATGGTTCAAAATTCATCCCCTATGCTATTTGATAAGCATTAATTTTTTTTCTGCTTTGGACTAAAGTCAAATAAAAAATATTGCCTGGAATGAAAAGTAATTTGTATTTATGTTGAAAATTAGTGCCTGATTTTGGGATTGATAAAGAAAGACCATTTCATCCCTCTTATAATTTCAGTTTAAAAATTTTATCAAAAGCTAAAGTTATGTCTGATTGAAAACCTGTCAGATATGGTGACTGTCTGATTGAAAACCTGTCAGATATGGTGACTAAGGAACATATTTTTATTTGTATTTTTTTTGGGAGATTAGTCCATTTATTTCTATCATGATTCAAGGCTATTGATAGTTCTGTGTATCAAATAGGTATGCGGTATAGTGTTTTTTTCTCCTTTAGAAGTAATGGAATATTTGATTACTCCTCTCCAATTTTCACTGTTGATTCAGGCCTCACATAATAAACCATCTGGCAGCATCCTAGCTTCTAGTGCCAGCCAGTGAGATGAGCAGTGGGCCTAACAAGAGTTTTGCATCTCACCCAAATGTGCCTCCACAGGCTCAAGTGAAGGAATGCTCAGACACATCCACCTATGACAGAATGAATTTTGGGGACTCATGGACACAAATGCTCAATGGAGCATTGTGATAGATAACCACTAGGGCATAGGCAGAGCAAATGTTATGTTACTAAAACCCAAGGCTGTAGGCAACTTTTCAGAGAGACTTCAATATCCTTAGCTTCATGAAAAATTGTTACTATAAGCTAGCCACAACACAGAAGAGAGGCAACATGGTAGATAGAGGTGAGAATGGAGAGTCATGAAGACCTGCATTTTCCTTCTGCCTTTGACACTTACTGGCGGGTCGCTTACTAACCTCAGTTTTTTCCTCACATGTAAAATGGAGGGGTTGATTTATATGAAATTTGACATCCCTTCCAGTTTTTAATCTATGATTCTGTGATTCTGCTTAACAACATACCTCATCATCTTCCAACCGCACTTATGTTTTCCTTCCTTTTCCCTAGCTCCCTAATGCTTTCATCAGCTATGCATTATGAGTTCTCACATGCACTAAAATTCCCATGAAAACCAAGAGCAAATTGAGAGAATTGAGTTGATTTCAAAGGAGAAGTACTGTGGTCTAATGAAAAGAGCAACTACAACAGCCTGGAGCCCTTGGTTTGAGTCCTGGTTCTATTGCTAAACAGCTGTGGCTAGTCATCTGTTGAATGAGGATAACATGGTAGAGTGAAAAGCTCACTTGATGTGGACTCAGTGGACAAAGTTTCAAGTCCCATCTGGGCCACCTACTAATTGTGTAACTTTAGATGAGTCAATCAACCTTTCTGGCCTGCTTTATTGTATGCAAAATAGGTTTTGCACTAGATTACTAAGTCCTTGGAACAAAGTAAATGCTTGATAAATTCTCTCTTTTTCTCTCTTTTCCTGTCATCTTCAATTCATCTATCTATCTTCATTTATATATGTTATCTTCAAAATCTAAATCTATAAAATTATTGAACAGACTCACTCTCTCTCTCTCTCTGTGTCTCTCTCTCTCTGTGTCTCTCTCTGTCTCTCTCTCTTCCCACCCCCCACATCTCCAGGTTGCAAAAGCTTAAATGTATTCAGTTAGGCACAAGATATGGTGGAAAGAGGACAGAATCTGAGGTCAGAGGACGCAGAGCCTCAGAATTGGAAGGGACATCAGAGGCCATGTAATGGGAATGTAAATTTAAAGATCTTCCCTGCCCCTAGGCTAAAGTGCACCTAGAGCCTGGGGTAGGAGGCTTGTTTTTTCAGTAGATACTTTTGATTGGCCAGTGGGTCCAAAAGGTTGTTACATTCTCTGAGCCAGAAGAAGGCTATATAAGCCCTGATGTGTAACTTTGTTTTGGGGCTCACTTTGAGAAGTGTTCTGTGATTTGATCTGAATTATGGGAAGCCATTGTTGAGAGCCCCACCTCGGCTTTGAAAAACCCAGATGTTGATTGGGTATGGATGTAATGGTTGGACAGTTTGAAATCTGTCTACTTGATCTGTTTCTGTCTTGATAATTCTGTCTGTATATTCTGAAGTTCGGGGTGCTGAACTCTTTCCCCTGAACTAGTTAAACGATACATGTTTGACTGATTAAAGTAAGCTTGTTAACCCATTTTGAGTTGCTTTCCTTTATCAATGCAGATCCAAGAACCTGTGTTGGCAGACACCCTGAGGACGCTTGGGGTGCTTGCTGCTACAGGCCATGGAGTGGGAAATGAATTATCTCTAGGACTTACCCAGAAGCTTTTCATTAAGTTTTCACTTGAAAATTTCTAAGGAAGATCTTAGACCTTAAATCTGAATCTATCACTCTGTAACTTAAGCCTGCTGGTCTGGTTCTTTCCTCTGAACACCAGGCAGATCAAGTGTAATGCCTCTTCTAGATGACAACCTTTCTTTTTCCTTTTTAAAATTATCTTTATTTTTTCCATTAAATATTTCCCAATTACATGTAGAATGTTCTAATTATTACTTAAAAGATTTTGGGTCCCAAGTTCTTGCCCCCTCCTTGAAAAGGCAAGGAACTTGATATTGATTATAAAGGTGAAATTATACAAAACTTATTTCTGGACTATTGATGTTGCAAAAGAAAATACAAAATAAAACAATCAAAATAAAGAAAGTTTTTAAAAAGTATGCCTTAATTTCATCCACAATTCATCAGCTCTCTTTATGGCAGTGGATAGCATTTTTCTTTTCTTTTCTTTTTTTTTTGTCTTTATGGAGGAGGGAAGGCAAGGCAATTGGGGTTCAGTGACTTGCCCAAGGTCACATGGCTAGTAAGTGTTAAGTGTTTGAGGTTGGATTTGAACTCAGGTCCTCCTGACTCCAGGGCTGGTGCACTGCACCACCTAGCCACCCCTGGACAACATATTTCATCATAGGTCCTTTGAAATTGTTTTGGATCATGTCCTTAATAAGCATAGCTAAGTCACATTTTGACATCCTTACAATATTGCTATTACTGTGTACAATGCTTTCCTGGTTCTGCTCACTTCACTAGCTCATATAAGTTTTCCCAGATTTTTCTGAAACCATCCTGCTCATCATTTCTTATAGCACTATAGTATTCCATCACAATCATATATCACAACTTGTTTAGCCATTCCTAATTGATAGTCAACCTTTCAATTTCCAATAAATTTGCCAACACACAAAAAAGCTGCTATAAATATTTTTGTACAAATAGATCACATTCTCTTTTGAAAAAATCTTTTGGGGTTACAGATATAGTACAGGGCAGTGCTGGATGAAAGAATATGCACAATTAGATAGCTCTTCTGGCATAGTTCCAAATTATTCTTCAGAATGATTGAACTAGTTCACAACTCTACCAACAATGCATTAATATCCTGATTTTTTTCCATAACCCCTCCAACACTTGTCATTTTCCTTTTCTGTCATGTTAGTCAATCTGGTAGGTGTGAGGTAGTATTTCAGAGTGTTTTTAATTTGAAATTCTCTAGTAGTGATTTAGAGCATTTTTATGTGACTTGATTTCTTCTTCCGAAAGCTGCCTGTTAGTATTCTTTGATCATTTCTCAACTGAGTAATGAGTCTTATTTTTGTAAATTTGACTCAGTTCTGTATATATTTGAGAAATGAGGTCTTTATAAGAGGAACTTGTTGTAAAAACCTTTCCCACAATTTCCAGTTTTCTTTTTAATTTTGGCTGCATTAGTTTTTTGTGTAATTTTTGTTGTTTCCTATAATTAATTCTCTCTATCTCTTTTTGGTATTTAACTATTCTCTTATCTGTAGATCTGAAAAGTATGTTTTACCATGTCCCCTTAATTTATTTGTGACATCACCCTTCATATCTAAATCATTTATCCATTTTGACCATATCTTGTTATATGGTGTGAGATGTAGGTCTATGCCCAATTTCTGTCAAATCTCCTTCCTTTTTTCTCAACAATTTTTTTTAAGCAATTGGGGTTAAGTAACTTGCTCAAGGTTACACGACCAGTTATTTCTGGGTGTGGTGCTAAGTATCAGAGCCGGATTCGATCCCAGGTCATCCCGACTCTGGGACCAGTGCTCTTACTTGCTGTGCTACCTGGCCGCCCCTCAACAATTTTCTTAAATATTATTACCTCAAAAGCTTGGATCTTTGGGTTCATCAAAAAGTGTATTACTATGGTCAGTTATTACTATGTATTATGTACCTCATCTATTCCATTGATTCACCACTGTATTTCTTAGTCAGAACAAGATTCTTTTGATAATTAGAAACTTTGTAATATAATTTGAAATCTATCACTTTTAGGCTGTTTTCCTTATAATTTTTTTCATTGATTCCCTTGAAATCTTGCCTTTTCCCTTCTAGATGAATTTTGTTACTACTTTTCTAGCTCTAGAAAATAATTATTTGGTAGTTTGGTTAGTATGACACTGAATAAGTAAATTGTTAGGTATAATTGTCATTTCTATAATACTGACACAGCCTACCAATGAGCAATGAAGATTTCTCCAATTATTTAGAAACGACTTTATTTGTGTGAAAAAGGTTTTGTGATTGTGTCCAAATAGTGCCCAAATTTCTCTTAGCAGGTAGACTCCTAAGAATTTTATATTGTCTGAAGGTATTTTAAGTGGATTTTCTCTTTCTGTCTCTTTCTGCTGGGTTTTGTTGGTAATATATAGGAATACTGGTGATTTATGCAAGTTTATTTTATATTCTGTGAGTTTGTTGAAGTTGTCAGTGATTCTCTAGCCTTCTCTAAGTAGATCGTTATATCATCTACCAAGAATGATGGTTTTGTTTCCTCATTTCTTTTTCTTCTTTTATTGCTATAGATAGTATTTATTGAATAATATTGAATAAGAGTGATGTTAGTGGACATCCTTTCTTCACTCCTGATCTTATTGGAAAGGTTTCAAGCTTATCTCCACTACAGATAATGATAGCTCTTGATTTTAGATAGATACAACTTATCATTTTAAGAAAGGTTCCACTGATTCCTATGCTGTCTAGTGTTTTTGATAGGAATAGATATTATATTTTGTCAATTTTTCTGCACCTACTGATAGGAATCATATGATTTTTGTTCTTCTTGTTATTGGTATGGTCAATTATGGGGATAGTTTTTCTTATTTTTTTTGAGAGGGGAAGGTAGGGCAATTGGGGTTAAGTGACTTGCCCAAGGACACACAACTAGTTTTGTGTGTGTGTGTGTGTGTGTGTGTGTGTGTGTGTTTGTGTGTGTGTTAAGTGTTTGAGGCTGGATTTGAATTCAGGTTCTCCTGACTTCAGGGTCAGTGCTCTATTCATTGAGCCACCTAGCCACCCCTAGTTTTCCTTATTTTTAAGCAGCCTCGAATTCCTAGCATAAATCACACCATATTATAGTTTATAATCTTTGTGATATATTGCTATAATCTTCTTGCTAGTATTTATTTAATTTTTTCTTTGATATTCATTAAGGAAAATTGGTATGTAGTTTTCTTTCTCTGTTTTTGTCCTTCCCAGTTTAGATATCAAAACCATATTTCTGTCATAAAAGGATTTTGGCAAGAATCCTTCTTTGTACATTTTTTCAAATAATTTATGTAGTGTTGGGATTGATTACTCCTTAAATATTAGGTAGAATTCACTTTTCTGATCCTGGGAATTTTTTCTTAGGTGTTAAATTATGACTTGTTCAATTTCTTTTTCTAAAATAGAATTATTTATATATGTATTTTCAATCTGGGCAGTTTATATTTTTGTAAATATTTATCCTTTTCACTGAGATTGTCAGTTTACTGGCATATAATTGGACAAAATAACTCCTAATAATTATGTTAATTTCATCTTCATTGGTAGTGCAATTCACCTTTTAATTTTTAATACTAGTGATTTGGTTTTCTTCTGCCTTTTTAAAATCAAATTAACCAACTGTTTTATCTATTTTATTATTTTTATATAAAAACTAGCTCCCAGTTTTAATTATTAGTTCACTTTCTTGACTTCCAATTTTATTCATCTCTCTTTCATTTTTAGGATTTCCATTTTGTTGTTTAATTGGAAATTTTTGACTTGTTCTTTTACTAGTTTTTTTTTTTAAGTTGCATGCCCAATTCATTGATTTGATTTTTCTCTCCTTTACTGATGTACACATTTGGAGATTTAAAATTTCCCTTAATACTGCTTTGACTTCATCCCACAAATTTTGGAATATTCATTCTCTTTCATGATTTTATTGATTGTTTCTAAGGTTTGTTCTTTGACCCACTTATTCTTTTGGAATAGATTAGTTTCCAATTAATTTTTTTTAAGCAATTGGGGTTAAGTAACTTGCTGAAGGTTACATGGCCAGTTATTTTGTGTGGGTGCTAAATATCTGAGGCCAGAACCAATCCCAGGTCTCCTGACACCTCCAGGGTGGTGCTCTTACTTACTGTGCCACCTGGCAGCCCCTCTAATTAATTTTTAACTTATGATTCCACAGACCTTTATCAAATGTAGTTTTTACTGCATTATGGTCTGAAAATGGTGCATTTAATATTTCAGTTTTTCTGCATGTAGTTGTGAGGATTTTTATGCCTCATATTTTTTTTTCCTTTTTGGAGGGAGGGAGGGCAATTGGGATTGAGTGACTTGTCCAAGGTCATACGGCTAGTTTTGTATTAAGTTTTTGAGGCTGGATTTGAACTCAGGTCCTCCTGACTCCCGGGCTGGTGCTCTATTCACTGCACCAAACAAGGTTCATGAGGTCAGCACAAATCATCAGTAAAATCCCAGGACCTCCAAAACCCTCTTCTAGGATTTCTGTAAACATACAACCAGGAAATCCTCTTTCAGTGCTTCTGTGCAAATTATCATAAACAAACATCAACACAGACAGAGCAGACAGAGTGCTGGGATACCACAAGTTTTCTCCTTCTTGACTCTGCCACCACAAGAGTCTTCTCAATTCCTGCTGTCTCTAGTCCTGGGGCTCTCCTTATGTAGCCATTAGCTCCTCCCCAGGAGTTTGCAAGTTCTAAGGTTCACAAGTTGTGGAGTTCACAGGTTCTGTCTCTTAACAGACTGAAACAAGGTGTTAATTCAATAGCTGAAGCAAGGTGTGAACTACTTCTGTGCTTGCCATTACAGCAAATTAGTTACTCTTGCTGGGTCTCAGTTTCCTTATCCATAAAATAAGAAGGTTATATCACCTAGACTCAGAGGTCACTTCCAACTGGAGTTGAATGAATCTATGAATGTCTCTGCTATGGGAATGACTTGGAAAAGCAGGCAGTAATCTCTTGTGAATTTTTCACATTCCCAGGAAATAGTTATCATTATTATATGACAATTGCTTAATACTTCTTGTGAGAGTCTGATACAGCTTACTGAGGTAGAAAGTTTTCCCTGGAGGTTGAAATTTGGAAATAAAAGTCCACTTCTAGACACATTCTTGATCTATTGCAACCCCGTTTGCAACTGTAGATAATGATGGTCTAAAACGGGACCTAATCCACAACCTTTTGTCATATCTCAGGTGACTAACATGGGAAAAGATCGTCAACAAGCATTTATGAAGCTCTGGGTATGTATCAGGCACTGTGCTAAGCAATAGCGATAAAAAGGAAGGCCAAAAGACCCTGCTCCTGCTCTCAAGGAGCTCATAGTCTAATAGGGGAGACAACATGTGATCAAGTATGTACAATATGTACATATTGGTATATGTGTATACACATATCTCTATGTACGCACATTTATGTATGGATGTAAATGTGTATATAGATAGCTGCAGACATACAATAAACTAGGGAAATATGCTTATGTAGCATACTTTGTATCTTGGGAAATTTTTCTGGCCAATCAAACTTATAGAAGGCTTATTGGTATTAGAACACACATGATGACTGAAAGATATTGAGATATTTTGGGCACCTTTCCTATCATTTTGCCCATTGTGATTTATCTGGGGCACATTACAGTCTAAAGCTAAGTGAGGATTCTTGGAATCCATGGCTCACAATGCCAAGAATGTATTAACTTTTCTAGGGAGACCCACACAGAGATGGAAACGAATATTGAGGTGCCTTGAAAATAGTGGTAGTTTGAAATTTTGCTTTTCTTATTGAAGATATGGATGACAGAGAGATCTTGTTCCACCAATTTCCTTAAAATGACTACTGTTCCATAGCACAATTTGTCCTTTTCTAAGCACATGCTTGCATTTTGCTTATGTCTATTATTCTCTTGATTTTTAAATAGAGTGTTCTCTCTTCAAACTTTAGTTTTTTTAGTTTTTTTTGTGGGGGTGGAGGAATAGAAGTAAAGATATTTTCTAAGATCATTCCTTTTCTCCTTTTTTTTTTAATTGTGCCAGATTGTGGGTCACGTAGGAGGCACAGTGGATAAAGCACTGGCCCTGGAGTAAGGAAAACCTGAGCTCAAATCTGACCTTGGACACTTACTAGCTGTGTGACTCTGAATAAGTCACTTAACTGTCCTTCCTCCCCCCCTCAAAAAAAAGAAAACTATACCATATTGGGTTTTTCCCCTCTTAAACATTTTTTAGCAGCCATGTGGAATAATGGACAGAAAGTGGATCTTGAATTTAGGAAGAACTAGATTCAAGTCCTGCTTCTGCTACATACTGGTTGCATGACTGTGTGACACAAAAATGTCTCACTTAACATCATAAAAATAACACAAAGAATAGAGTTTTTGTATTATTATCCTCACTCAGTATTATAATTCTTCCCATTAAACTATGAATTCCTTGAAAACAGGGGTTTCTTGTGTTTCTTTGTATCCCCAAAATTTAGCACAGTGCCTTTCACATAGTAGGTCCTTAATAAAGGTTTATTGACAGACTACCTAACACTTTTCAGGTGAAGAAATTGAGCCTCACAGAGCTTAACTAACCCAAGGTTATAAATCTAGTCAGTGGTATTAACAGATCTTAAACCTGGAAGTTCAGGAAAACTCTGGAACAGATGAAAGGAAAGGAAAAACATTTTTGACTCAAACCTTGATATTTGTTGTTGTCACTATGTTTTCATACCTGCCTTTTGGGTATTGAATAAAAACACTGGAAATCTACAAATGGAATTCTCTGAGACATTGCAGCTGAGGAAAATGATAACTCAAATACTTGGTTTTAGTCACAAAATAAATTCTTAAATGGGGCTATATGCAAATGATATGTAGTACCTTTTAAATCTAGATTTAATATTAGAACTGGAATATGCACCTTTAATTGACATGGAAATAAGGAAATTCAGTCCCTTTTAAAACAAATCAAGCATAAAAAAAATTAAACTCCCCTGTGTAATAAATCTAATCCTCCAAACACTCAGGTCCCTTATGTAATAAAACATGAATATCATGGATAGAATACAGGAGCCCAATTTTAATTAAAAAGTCAGTTGAGAAGTCTATTCAGGCTCATAATCTGGCAGAACATGCTACCTTTGAATTCCTTTTTGAGAAATTTTAATGAGTAGAAAGACATCTGCTGAAGGCTATTTAGAAATCAATAGGACACATTAGCTGAAGGCAGTTCAGACTGCCCCAGCAGCAGATGGTTGTGTGAGAGTGCATCCTTATAATGGCTTATTAAGGATAGCATGCATGTAGTGGGGAGTGGAGTTCTTGTTTTACAACTAGCAAGGATCAAAATGAGGAGAGGCAAATACCTATTGGTCCAAACAATGAGGGCCTTTCATAGAATGGAATGCTGATCAAAAAGCCATGATGTGATAGTAAAATAAGGTTTTATTTTTTTAAAATATGAAGAATGATCTTCATAGAACAATAAAATGAGAAAAGATGCCTAAATCATCCTATAAGATTGTACACAGGAAAAGCCACAAGTCAAGTAGATAGGAAATCTTAGGTGATATTTTTAAGGGTAATGAAAAATTGAATATAATAGAATTTCAAAGTAACTGACCCACTGTTCATTTTTACTATTTAATATATTATATTTCCAAAATATATAGTTAAAGATTTTATAATTGTCACAGATTAATCAAATATCATTTGACTCAATTCAGTAGTCTGAGGATGAATAGTCCCATTTCTGTTTTAAGACTGTAAGGCTGAATAGCAATCTTCCTCTCCATAGATCATTTCTGAATGCTATATTTTATTACCCATGTTAGTTAAGATATTTTTGAGAAATTATATGAATGAATGTATTAAAAGTCCTGAAAGATTCAGCTTTAGAATATCTAGGATGATTTAGTAAATTTGGGGCTAAGTATTGGTTCAAAGGTATGGGTCTATGAAATAAACTATGAATTTATTGATTGCTAATTTAAATTTTCCTAATTAACAATGTGATATTCCCCTAAATTTATCCCTCTTAGACTCAGTTTTCCCCCCTAACAAGTGAGGATAATACCTATGCTTAAGGGTTATTCACAGGTTCAAATGAGATATTATACATAAAAATATTTTGCAACTTTAAAACACTGTATAAATGTCTGCTATTTTTATTTTATTTTATTAAATTTGTATGATCACAAAGTGTTTACCTTGTTTGATTTAATTCAACAAAATTTATTAAAGCAATATAAAAAGATTCAAATGTATTTTGTCAAAAGGAATCACAGCATGGTAACAATCATTGAACTTTTCCAAATATTATCACAAAATACCTATCTTCTGAAGTCAACGGTCTTTTTATATCCACAATACACTGGGTTTCTTTTTCTGCTTTTCTTTCCCAACTTACTGACATTTCCTTCAAGGATTTAGTCTTATAAAAGATCAAAAGATAATTGCCAACACTTCAACAGTTGCCCAGAAATCTTGTTTGTCCTGTAATAATAATAATAGCACTAACATTTGTAAGTTATGTTAGGGCTTACAAAACATTCTGCATATATTATTTCATTAGATCCTTACAACAACCTGCTGATATGCTGCTATTTTTATTCCCATTTTACAGAAGGGAAACTTATAGCTGGGAGATTTTAAGTGACTTGCCCAGGGTTATACCACTAGTAAATGTCTGAGACAGTACTCAAATTCAGATCTTCTCAATTCTGAGTTAGGAATTCTTTCCACTATGCCTCCTATCTTTCAGTTATGTTGCATTACTAATTATACATAATAATTTCTAATAATTTTCAAGGGATAATTCTCTTCTTGATTCTCAACAATCCTGGAGTTGCCCTAGATCCTTTAATCAATTTACTAGTAATAATACTAGTAGTCAGCTTGCCTCTATCTTAACAAAATCCTTTCCTCACTTTTTTGGAGGAATTGTGGTGGTGATAGTAGAGAATTAGGTCTGGACCTGTGATTACAGCAGAGTAGGGAACTCCCCATGTGGAATCATCTCTCAATTGATGCTGATACACAATTCATTGATGTTTTAGGGCTCTGAGAATTTGTGTTTTTCATGTAGTCATCTAGCTGGTATATGCCAGATTCAGAACTTGAAACATTTTCATGATTCAAGGGATGATAGTCTAACCACTCTACTGTCTTTCCTGCCCTTTACTACTTTGAAAAAAGAGTATCATCTCTTATCTCCTCACCAGAATATGTTTTGTAGGTTCCCTGCAGAATTTACATAGAGATAACTACATCCCCCCCCCCAAACTGCACAAGAATGATGTTTTCTTTATGATCAGTATGTAAGAATCAAACAAAAACACTAACAGTGTTCAGTAAATTGACTAGTACTAAAGACTGAGGATCAGGCATCATATCTTGCCCGAATTTGATTTCTGTGCAGCCTGCGGCCTTTGAAATAGTATCTTGCTTCTTGATATCTTCATCTGTAGGAGCCTCTCTAATGTTCTATGTTTTCACTGCTACATTGAGGAGTTTAGTAAAGAGACTTTTTTTAGTTTCTTTTTTATTTTTGAAGCAATAGCATAATGCAGTTTCCTTTTGCCTATAATAAGGGAGGTAGACAAGATAATCAGTCTCTAAGGCCCTTCAGCTCTAAAATTCTATGATCCTCTAAGAAACTGGTCCACAGATGGTTAAAAAAGCATCAAGTGTTAACCTCTGAGATCCAATATAACATTTGCAGCCAGCTCTGTGGCCCTGGTGTCTATGAGACCCAATCGATCCATTCATTATTATGTACAACAGCTGGTGAGCAGCCTTGGATTATGTCCCACTTTCTTACCCTTCATGAACATATGTGATAGTCATGCTGGATAGTTAAATCTTTTGCATATTTGCTGACAGAGGAAATATATATATATATATATATATATATATATTTAAAAAATAAATCTGTGAAGAATCCTCTGGTCTCTTTTTGGTCATAGTTTCCACCCCTCTTTTTTAGATGGGAGCTGTCAATGAGCAGTTCCCTCCTCCTTGAACTATTTTTGTATTCATTTTATAAACCTTTATAAATTTACATATATACATAGCATTTCTTCTAATAAAATGTAAGGTTCTTTAGAGTAATGACTTTCTTTTATGAGTAAGATCAGAGACTTGCTTTGTCTCTGTACATCAGGAATTTAGCGCAATATCAGGCACACGGCCCTAAAATCTGACCATAGAAACAGTAAATAAAAGTAGCAAAGGTCCAGGGTTTGGGAGTGTTTACTCAATGAATAAACCTCTGCAGTTTGGGAACTTGTTACCTCCTGGCACATGATCTGTCATGAATGACAGGTTCTAGTCTAGCTATTTAAATATTTAACTATTTCTCTTTTAAATAAATACTAGAGTTAGGCCAAGAACCCTTTAAATACAGCCTGACCAAAACTTTCACTTTTTTTTAATTCGCATTGGAAAGCAACCTCTTGTTTGAGATCTTAATGAGTTCTGGTGGCTGTGTAGCCTAGGACAGGACCTGGTTGTTCCAGGGACATTCCCTAACTTTATCTACAGAGGAAATGTACAATTCAGAAGGAACACTACTTCTAATCTAATTCTCCAGGTCAAACTGCCCAGCTAGTGGTTTCTGAGCAAGTTTGTTAATCCTGAGAAACAGGAATTTCCTAAGACCTCTTAGCCAGCAGTGTCTGTAAGTGCAGTTATTGGAATACTATCTGATTCTACTTATAGAAAGCACCTGTACACAGTTGTTGAAGGAAATCACTCTCAGTTGACATTTGTGATAATTACTTGCACAGTCAGCCCTCTCTGGTGGCTGAAATCAGTCTGGTTTTGGTCAAAAGTAATTTGAAGAGATGGCACACATTTCTATATTCAGTACTTGAGTAAATTGTTTTTCCTTCTATGGTGAGTAATAAAATCAGACAGGATCTATCTAATGAGAGGCTTAATTGAGTCTAAAGGCAGAGAGGGCCCAATTCTTGTATTAGTTTTTCATTATACAGCAGCAGTTTTACCTCAAGAGAAAGATTTGATCATCTCAGAGATGATGCTGACATTTGCCTAAATCTGGGAGTGGGAGTGAAGGGTAAAGGTCATGTTATAAAGGCATTACCAATATTCACATGTCTGGAGTCAACTATTTGAATGGTGGAAAAGTTGCAATGGCAAGTAGTAAGGAAGGGTTTTAACCATAAAAATAGGTTGCCATTGTGGTGAGGATATCTTTATTTCTCAAGAAATTGTCAGAATCCTATTTGCATGGATTAGATAAAATAAATCTTGAACATGGTATTTAGAAGAGTAGAACTCCAGAAATTTCTGTCAAAGAAGTCAGTAAATTTTTTCCCAAAATAAGAACATTGTAAACCACTTAGTTGTATCATCTTTAAAAATCATTTATATTTCAATAAATATTTCCCAGTTACATGTAAAATTTTTTTCAATAATCATTTTTTAAGATTCTGAGTCCCAAATTCTCTTCCTCCCTCTCTCCTTACCCTACATCTGGGGGAATACAAGCAATTTGACATCAATAATACATGTAAAATAGTGCAAAATTTATTTCCATATTAGCCATGTTGCAAAAGAAAATAGACAAAAACTAAAACAAGCAAAATAAGTAAAGAAAAAATATGCCTCAATCTACATTCAGAGTTCATCAGTTCTCTCTCTGGAGGTTGATAGCATTTTTTTCATCAGGGATCCTTTGGAATTATCTTGGATCATTGCTTGTCAAAGGGTATGCACAGTTTTATAGCTCTTTGGGTGTAGCTCCAAATTGTTCTCTAGAATGGTCTGACTAGTTCACAATTCTATTAATAGTTCATTAGTTTCCCCATTTTTCCACATCCTCTCCAGCATTTGCCATTTTCCTTTTATGTGATGTTAAACAATTTGATAGGTGTGAGCATCTCAGAATTGTTTTAATTGCATTTCTCTAACAAATAGTGATTTAGAGCATTTTTTAATGTGACTATTGATACCTTTAATTTCTTCTTCTGAAAATCTGTTCATATTCTCTGACTATTTCTCAACTGAGGAATGGCTTTTAAAAAAAATGGTTCAGTTCCCTATATATTTGAGAAATGAGGCCTTTGGCAGAGAAACTTCCTATCATTTTCCCCCAGTTTCATATTTTCCTTCTAATTTTGGGTGTACTAGTTTTATTTGTGCAAAAGCTTTTTAATTTTAAGTAATCAGTATCCATTTTTAATTTCATGTAATCGGTATTCATTTGATTTTCCATAATCCTCTCTAGCTCTTGTTAGGTTATAAACTCAGATCTGATGTGCATTTTCCATGTTCCCCTAATTTACTTATGAGACCTTCCTTGATGTTTAAATAATTTATCCATTTTGACCTTATCTTGGTACATAGTGTGAGATGTTTCTGCCAAATTACTTTCCAGGTTTCCTAGCAATTTTTTTTAATCAAATGTGTATCTAATATAACACTATTTCTTAGCTAATACTAGATTGTTTTAAGTATTGCTTATTTTTAATTAATTAATTAGTTTAGTTTTCAACATTCACTTCCATAAGATTTTGAATTTCAAATTTTCTTCTCCTTCCCCTCTTCCCCCCTCCCTGAGATGGCATGCAATCTGATATGGACTCTACTTATAAATTCATATTAAATATATTTTTACATGAGTTATGATGTAAAGAAGAATTAGAATTAATAGTAGGAACTGCTAGAAAGAAGAAACAAAATAACAAAAGAAAAGGAGAGCAAATAGTATGCTTCCATCTGCATTAAGACTCCAGAGTGCTTTCTCTTGTTCAGCCATTCCCCAAATATTGGACAGCCCCTCAATTTCTAATTCTTTGCCACCACAAAAAGAGCTGCTATAAATATTTTTGTACATGTGGGTCCTTTTCCCATTTCTATGATCTCTTTGGGATATAGACCTAGAAGTGGTATTGCTGGGTCAGAGGGTATATATAGTTTTATAGTCCTTCGGTCAGAATTCCAAATTGCTTTCCACAATGATTGAATCAGTTTACAACTCCACCAACAATGCATTAGTGTCCTAATTTTCCCACATTTTCTCCAGTATTCATCGTTTTCCTGTTTTGTCATGTTAGCCAACCTGATA
Source organism: Petaurus breviceps papuanus (assembly GCF_028583685.1). Lineage (NCBI taxonomy): Eukaryota > Metazoa > Chordata > Mammalia > Diprotodontia > Petauridae > Petaurus > Petaurus breviceps. The sequence goes on along the minus strand of NW_027186304.1, from coordinate 33,313,194 downwards.
GGTATGAAGTGATACCTCAGAGTTGTTTTGTTTTGCATTTCTCTAATCAATAGTGATTTAGAGCATGTTTTGTATGATGACAGATAACTTTAATTTCTTCATCTTAAAGCTGCCTCTTCATATCCTTTGACCATTTATCAATTGGGGAATGACTTTTATTCTTATAAATTTGACTCCGTTCTCTATATATTTTAAAAACGAAGCCTTTATCAGAGACATCATTTATAAAAATTTGTTCCCAGTTTGATACTTCCTTCCTAATCTTGGTTGCATTGACTTTGTGCAAAACCTTTTCAATTTAATGTAATCAATATCCATTTTGCATTACATAACATTCTCTATCTCTTATTTGGGCATAAATTCTTCTGTTTTCCATAAATCTGACAGGTAAACTATGCTTTGCTCTCTCAGTTTGCTTATAGTATCAGCCTTGGAATTTCTCTTTCTATTTCTTGCTGTTGGGCTTTGTTAGTAATATATAGAAATGCCAATGACTTATGTGTTTTTTATGTCTTGCAACTTTTCTAAAGTTGTGTATTATTTCAAGTCACTTTTCACTTGATTTCCTGGGATTCTCTACATATACTATCATACCATCTTCAAAGAGTGATAGCTTTGTTTCTACTTTGCCTATTCTAATTCCTTAAATTTCTTTTTTCTCTTATTGTTAAAGCTATCTTTTCTGGTACCATATTGAATAACAGTGATGATAATGGACAACCTTGTTTCAACCCCAATCTTATTGGAAATGCTTCCAGCTTATCCCCATTACATATAATGGTTGCTGATAGTCTAAGGTAGATATTACTTATTATTTTAAAGAAGACTCTATTCCTGTGCTTTCTAGTGTTTTTAATAGGAATGGGTGTTGTATTTTGTCAAAAGATTTTTCTGCATCTATTGAAATAATCATGTAGTTTCTGCTAGTTTTGTTGTTTATATGATAAATTATACTGATAGTTTCCCTAATATTGAACTAGCCCTGCATTCCTGGAGAATTACTTCTTTGTAATGTAGTTTGAAATCTGGATCTACTAGGCCACCTTTGTTCACATTATTTTTATTGATTCCCTTGATATTCTTGAACTTCTATTCTTCCAGATGAATTTTGTTACTATTTTTCCAGGTTTATAAAATAAATTCCTTGGTAGTTTGATTTGTAAGGCACTGAATAAGTAAATTAACTTAGAATTCTCATTTTAAAAAATGGTTTGGACTGCTCATGAGCAATGAATGTTTCTCCAATTTTTAAATCTGACTTTATTTGTGTGAAGAATATTTTATAATTGTGTTTGTATAATCTCTGGGTTTGTCTTGGCAGGCAGACTCCCAAATATTTTACATTGTCTACAGATATTTTAAATGGAATTATTCTTTCTATCTCTTACTGCTGGGGGTTTTTTGTTAATAGATAGAAACATTTATGATTTATGTGGCTTTATTTTATATCCTGAAATTTTGCTGACATTGTTAAATGTTTTATCTAGTTTTTTAGTTGATTCTCAAGGATTCTTTATATCATCATTTAGTCTACAAGAGTGATAGTCTTATTTCTTCGTTGCCTATTTTTATTCCTTCAATTTCTTTTTCTTGTTTCATTGCTGTAGCTAGCATTTCTACCATTGGGAAAACTTCCAATTTATCTCTATGACAGATAATGCTTGCTTTTAGATAGATAAAACATTATTTTAAGAAAGGTTCCATTGATTCCTATGCTTTCTAGTGTGATTTAAAAAAAAATAAGAATGGTAGTTGTATTTTGTCAGGGACTTTTTCTGCATCTATTAATTATATTATTTTTATTGTTTTTAATTGATATGGTCAATTATGCTGATAATTTCTCCAATATTAAAGTATCACTGAATTCTTAGTATAAATCTCACCTGGTCATAGTTTATGTTATTTTTGATATATTATTAGAATACCCATGCTAGTATTTTATTTAAAATTTTTATTCATATTTATTAAGGAACCTGATCTTAAACTCTGAGTTTATTCTCCCTGGCTTAGATATCAAATCCATATTTGTGTCATAAAATGAATTTGGTGAGAATCCTTTATAGATTATTTTCAAATAGTTTATGTTATATTGGGATAAAGTGATCCATAAATGTTTGGTATAATTCATCTGTAAATCCTGAAGATTTTTTCCTCAGGGAGATCAATTATGGCTTGTTCAATTTCTTTTTCTAAGAAAGGATTATTCAAGTGTTCCATTTCCACTTTGGTTAGTCTATTTATAAATTTTTATACAACTTACATATTTTTAAAAATGCTCATCCATTTTACAAAGATTGTTACATTTTCTTGAATATAATTGGGCAAAATAGCTCCTCGAACAATTTCTTTAGTTTCCTGCACACTGGTCAGATATTCACACTTTTCATTTTTATACCAGTAATTTGGTTTTCTTTCTTTTTTTTTTTTAAATCAAATTAACCAATGTTTTTTTTTTTCTATTTTATTGTGTTTTTTTCATGAAATCAGCTCATAGTTTTATTTATTTCAGCTCAATAGGTTTTTTTACCCTTAATTTCATGAATATCTCCTTTGATTTTCAGAATTTCTACTGTGGTGTTTGATTGGGGATGTTTAATTTGTCCTTTTGTTAATTTTCTTTTTTTTTCATGCCCAATTCATTGATCTCTTCTTTCTCTATTTTTTTTGTGCATATACTTAGAGATGTAAATTTCCCCTAAGTGCTACTTTGGCTGAATCCCACAAATTTTGGAATATTTTTTCATTGTTTTTATTTTCTTTTTTTGTTTGTTTGTTTTTTTCTATTATTTTTTCTTTTTAATTAATTAATAAATCTTTAGTTTTAAACATTCATTTCCACAAGATTTTGTGTTACAAATTTTCTCCCCATCTGTCCCCTACCCCCCTACCCCCAGATAGTGAGCCTACTGAATACCCCTTCCCCCAATCTGTTCTCTCTTATATCCTCCTCCATTCCCCTCTCCCTCGAAATAGGACAAGATGGACTTTTGTACCCCAGTGCCTGTATTTCTTATTTCCCAATTGCATGTAAAAAACAACTTTTTACATTTGTTTTTAAAACTTTGATTTCCAGTTTCTTTCCCTCCTTCCCTCCTCACCCAACCCCCTGGGAAGACAAGCAATTCAATATTGGCTGTACATGTATAGTTACACAAAACATTTCCATGGTCCTTATATTGTGAAAGACTAACTGTATTTCCCTCCATCATATCCCAAACTCCTACTTATTCTATTTTCTTCTTTGACCTGTTCTTTTTCAAAATATTTTGCTTCTAACTACCCTCTCCCCCAATCTGTCCTCCCCTCTTATCCCCTTCCCCCTACTTTCTGATAGGGTAAGATGCCAAATTGAATGTGTATGTTATTGCCTCCTTAAGCCAGATTCAGTGAGAATAAGGTTGACCCATTCCCTTTCACCTTCCTGCTCTTCCCCTCCATTGTAACAATTTTCTCTTGACTCCTTTATATGATAAAATTTACACTATTCTATCTCTTCCTTTCTCCTTTTCCCAATGTATTCCTCTCTCATCTCTTAATTTTATTTTTCAGACATCATTCCTTCATATTCAACTGATCCTATGCTCTCTATCTATGTATACATGTACACACATATACACACACTCAAACACACACATATAGATATACACATACACCCTCCTATACATACATGTATGTATAAATACACACATATACATACAAACATACACACATATACATACATGTATATACACACACACATATATTCCCTTCAACAATCCTCATTCTGAGAAAAGTTTCATGAGATATAATTATTGTTTTTCCATGTAGGAATATAAATAGTTCAACTTTAATCAGTTCCTTATGATTTCTTTTTCCTGTTTACCTTCTCATGCTTCTCTTGCTTCTTGTATTTGAAAGTCAAATTTTCTATTAGCTCTGGTTTTTCATCAAGAATGCTTGAAACTGGGGTGGCCAGGTAGCACAGTGAGTAAGAGCACCAGCTCCAGTGTCGGGACGACCTGGGGATCGAATCTGGGCTCCGACATTTAGCACCCACCCAGAAACACCTGGCCATGTAACCTTGAGCAAGTTACTTAACCCCAATTGCTTAGGGGTGGCCAGGTGGCTCAGCGAGTAAGAGCACCAGCTCCAGTGTCAGGATGACCTGGGGAGCAAATCCGGGCACAGATACTTAGCATCACACCCAGAAATAACTGGCCGTGTAACCTTGAGCAAGTTACTTAACCCCGATTGCTTTAAAAAAAAAAAAAAAGAATGCTTGAAAGTACTCTATTTCATTGAATGACCATATTTTGCCCTGAAGTTCATTATACTCAGTTTTTCTGGGTAGGTGATTCTTGGTTTTAGTCCTACCTCCTTTGACCTTTAGAATACCATATTCCAAGCCCTTCAATCCCTTGATGTAGAAGCTGCTAGATCTTGTGTCATACTGATTGTGTTTCCACAATGCTCAAATTGTTTCTTCCTGACTGCTTGTAATATTTTCTCCTTGACCTGGGAAGTCTGGAGTTTGGCTATGATATTCCTAGGAGTTTTCTTTTTGGGATCTTTTTTCAAGAGGTGATTGGTGAATTCTTTCAATTTCTATTTTGCCCTTTGGTTCTAGAATATCATGGCAATTTTCCTTGAGAATTTCTTGAATGATGTTTTCTAGATTCTTATTTTGATCATGGCTTTCAGGTAGACCAATAATTTTAAAATTATCTCTCCTAGATCTATTTTCCAGGTCAGTGGTTTTTCCAATGAGATATTTCACATTGTCTTCAATTTTTTCATTTGTTTAGATCTGTTTTATAGTATCTTGATTTCTCATAAAGTTTTTAGCTTTCATTTGCTCCAATCTAATTTTGAAGGAATTATTCATTTCAGTGAGTTTTTGAAATTCCTTTTGCATCTGGGCAATTCAGCTTTTTAAGGCATTCTTCTCCTCACTGGCTTTTTGATCCTCTCTTGCCATTTGAGTTAGTCTATTCTTTGAGGTGTTATTTTCTTCAGTATTTTTTGGAGTCTCCTTTAGCAGGCTGTTGACTCACTTTTCATGATTTTTTTGCATCATTCTGATTTCTCTTCCCATTTTTTTCCTCCACTTCTCTTACTTGATTTTCAAAATCCTTCTTGAACTCCTCCAAGGACTGAGAACAGTTCATATTTTTCTTAGTGTCTTTTGATGTAGGAATTTTGATTTTGTTGTCTTCTTCTGGCTCCATGTTTTGATCCTCTTTGTCCCCCCCAAAAAGATTCTATGGTTTGATTGCACTTTCTCTGTTTGCTCATCTTGCCAGCCAAATTACTTGCCTTTTTAGCTCTTTGCCACAGTAGAACTCTTCTTCCAGAATGGAGATAGCTGTGTCCCAAAGTTCTGGGGTTTTCACAACTGTTGTCAGAGCTGTTGTTGGAGCTATGAGGAGGGTGCCCTCTCTATGGCCATCACAAGCTCTGGCATCCTAGTGTTCCTCACCCCAGTACCACCACCCAAGACTGCGACCCAGATCCATGTAGGGTCAAAGCAAGAGAGATTACCCTCAAAATGGTCACTTGGCCCCTCTATGATCTGCAGACCAGGAGCTCTGGAGGCAGCCCTGTGTCAGCAGCTATAGCCACCACCTCTGCTGCCTAGGGGCAGGGGCCAGACTGTGTTCTTCTTTTACCCAGTTCCAACAGAGTTCCCTACTTAGCTTTTACTTTTTCTTTGGCATTTTTGGGTTGAGAAGTCTGAAGCCACCACAGCTGCCAGTGATTCACTCTCCTGAAGTCTGCTCTGGCAAGTGTGGGCCACAAGTCTGGGCCAGTGTGGCTCACAGGGTTCTGCGCTCCACTCCCAGTCCAATGTGATAGACCCTTCCTGTTGGCCTGCCAGGCTGCCTTAGCAGGAGATTTGTTTCTCTCTATCACTTTGTGCATTCTGTAGCTCTAAAATTTGTTTAGAGTAATTTTTTATGGGTATTAGAAGTGGTTGGCATGGGAACTGAAGCATATTCCTGCTTTTACTCCTGTTCTTTTCTTTAATGAAATTATTTTCTCTATGATTTGTTATTTACCCCACTAATTTCTGATTATTTTTTAAGCTTCGCTTACACAGTCCTTTATTAAATGTACTTTTTATTTCATTATGGTCTGGAAAAGTGTGTAACAAATCATTGTTGTGATTAACATTTCCCTTCATCCTATTTTTTCCTGTTTTTTTTTCCTCTTTCTTTTTATCCTAACCCTTATGAAAAGTTTGTTTTGCTTCTGACCATTGTCTTCTTTTATCTTCCTTCCCTTTTATCACCTTCCGCTTTCTCTTATCTTCTGCCCCTCCTACTTCCCTGTTTGGTAAGATAGATTTCTGTTATCAGTGGAGTATTTTATCTATCTATCTATCTATCTATCTATCTATCTATCTATCTATCTATCTATCTGTCTGTCTGTCTGTCTTATCTATATCTCTCTATCTATAGATATATATGTATATGTATAGATAGATATAGCTAGTTCCCCTTTTTACACCAATTTAGATATTAGTGAGGCTCAAGCATTGCCCATCCCTGCCATTTTCCCCTTCTTTGCAAGACAATTTTTCTCATTATTTTCCTCCTTCCCCCTTCTCTCAGGACTTCCCTCTTTCTCACCCATTCATCTTTTTTTAATCATCTCAACATAATTGATTCATTCTCACATTCTCTTTCTATGTAGAATCCTTCTAAATATCATAATAAGGATAAAATTCTTAGAAGACACATTAATCATCTTCCCTTATAGAAAGGCACATGAGGGTTGTAGTGGAGGGGCACTGCTTCACACTTCAGGCTTTTTCTCACTGCTGATTTCAGAGCTAGTTCTGGGGTTTGAAAGATTTTTGGTGCTTCTATGGTTTTATGGTCTGGAGAAAGATGTGCTCATTGGTCTACACTGTATTTCTCACCTAGGAAGGGCCTCTGGTCTCTTTGGATTGTATTCAGTACTTTTCATCAAAGTCACTGCTACACTGGCCCTTCCGTGAGTTCTTTCTGGGCTTGAGAGCACTTCTATTTTTCTTAGGATTTTGCTCATAGGTGTTTTGGTATTATTGTCATCTTCTTCTTCTCTGTCACCATAAGAACTTTCTATAATCACATTATTTTCTTGTTGTTTCTTTCTCCTCTTATTTTTCATGTTTTTCTTTCTTTTAAATTTGAGCTCTACTCTCTGGGGTGTAAGGGACATTGTCTGAGGCTTCTTGTATCAGGGGCTGCAGACCCCATTTGTTTATTTGGTGCTGCACTGATGTTGCCCTGAGGTCCATAGGAGGTCCTCTTGTCTGGTGCTGTGCTGGGGGGTAGGGTTGGGGATGCTGGAAGCTGTAGGGGTCTGGCAGCTTGCTTGGTGCTGAGCCAGGGTCCTAGTGCTGGTTCCTGGCATGTACTGAGGCCAATGAGTGTTTCTACCCTAGGGCTGCACTGAAACACATGGCAGTCTCATTGCTGGCACCTGCTTCTTGGCCCAGGATTATGTTGAAGCAAGTGGAGGTCTGGCCGCTGGAGGTTGCCTGTTCATCTGGGGTTATACTGAAATACTTGACAGTTCTTGGGGCTGGAGTCTGCCCATTCACCTGGCCAAGCTTAGGCATGTGGGGAGACCTGGTGTTGGCATTTGCCAGCTCTACCACCTTGTAACTCAGGATCTCTTGCCACCTTGGGACTGGAAGTGATATTGTTCCTCAGGATCCCTCAGCCCTAGTGAACAAAAACAATGCTGCCCCTCAGGGCTGTAATGGCAAGCAAGATAGGATTTTTTGCTGTTTTTATGGATTGTTTTAACTAATCAAGTGTCCTTGAAACTTGCTTTTGATTACATCAAAAGTCTTTTATTGGAAACAATATAAACTTTATTGCTCTTAATAGACCTAAGGGAATTTGAAGTTCTTCCCTCACCTTAATAAGCCAAAGAGAATTTGAAGATTTCCTCTTCCCCTCAATAGGTTGAATGTAATCACATGGGAGCCCATGGTGGGGGGAGCTACAAAAAGGGTACAACAGGAGGGAGCAGATAAGAGCATGAGCAGAGCTGGGAACAGGCAGAACTGAGAGAGAGAATGTTTGTGATATTGGTACTCTGTCTGTTGATCTGCATTACTTTCTCAGACAGAAACCCTGACTGTTGTTCTGTGTTGATATTTTTAGACAGAAAATGAATTGAAGTGATAGCACTGGTGATGTGTTTAAATATTGTTGTAGCCCTGTTAAGCTTCGTTTTCCTAGAAACAGAAACCGTGAAGAGCTTATAGTAGAGCAGTCCCCATGAGCTGAGATATGAAACAGGAGTGGAGAACTGCCTATATATGAATCCTGGTAAGATTTTGGATCTGTAAGCCCAGGGGTCAGCGGAGGAGGGGCCATGGCATTTGGAAGCCAGCTTCTAGTCAAGATGAAAGAGGACTTTACTTGGATACTCTGTATTGACTGATGAGATTTGTAACTTGCTGTGACCTAGGGGTGGATGGTGTTTGTATTTTCTGCTACCACTTAAAGATAACTATAAGAAACAATGAATGATTTGTTTTATTTAAGACTATGTGATCACCTTTGTAATAAATTGTTATGTTATGTTGTCATGAATGTTATGTTTTAGTTTATTGCTGAGTAAGTAGAAAGTTCATTATACTATGTGATTAGACCCTAAAGTTATTCACAGCAGCAGTCTTAGGAGAGCTGTTGTGATTGGCTTTACAAGGACTTCCACTCCATCTTGACTGAAAGCACTATTCTCCACTCTTGAACTATGACTGGAGAGTGAATATAGACAATGGAGTTGTCAAGCAGCATCTGGTCCTGCATCCAGACGAGTCCCCTGTAATTTCCTTCTGACTAGTTACCAGGTGCCCTTACCACATATCGCTTGAGAGCTCCCAAAGCTGCTGTTGCTTCTGTCACTACTACTTTTTTTGTGTTGAATTTATGGGAAGACATGAACAAGAATCATATAGGATAGGTAAACATAGATATGTTGTGATCTGCATTATTGGAGGGGATATTCCCATGGATGGTTTTACACAGATTCATTAAGATACTAGAGTATAGGTGAAGATATGTGGTACTGTGGAGAAAACATTGAACCTGGAGTCATGAGAACCAGGTTCTGATCCTAGCTTTCTTACTAATCAGCTGTATGACTCCTGCCTTCATTCATCATATTTTTCATCTGGAGAACTGGACTTTTAGTCCTAGTTTTCTGTACTTCCCAATATTGTTGATATTCAAATGAGAAAATGGTTACAAGATGCCATTATTATTAATAGCTTCCTTCCTTTTTTATTTTGTTTAAATTTCTAGTTACTTATAAATGCCAGAGAGCACCATGTACTTCCAAATAAGGTCCAAATTAAAAAAAAAAAGGTATTCTGACCATGACTTTTAAAACACTTTGAAAAGACTATTTTAATCCTATGTATTTGTGAATCTGTTATTCAAAGTCAGAAAAATGATGTGAAATTAGGGGCCTTTAAGTAACTAATATTGGTCTTTGAGACTTTCCTGGGATGGAGATTTTGTACATGTCATCAGTTTGGCTGATATACACTAGACAAACATATGACTGTATTAGCTTCTGATGAGCCAGGTGGTATGTGGGCATTTATTCTGGCAATCCAAATATATTGGTAATTGAGTTGGTCAGCATGGTTCCAGGCTGGACGCTTCTTGACCCATGAGGAAACAAACCTACTGACTTGTCAGTTCGCTTATAGAGAGCTGGTTATTAATCATTACTTCTGCATAAACAAGAATAGGTCAACATAAACTTGGCTTCTTTTTATATAGCCTGGCCAATGCCCTTTCCCCTTTCATTTTCCTTTAATAGGTCAGGGAGGCAGTGAGAATTGAGGTGGGGATTGCAAGAGGAACACAGACAGATGGGCTGTCAACCCTCATACTTAACAATATATACACAGGCCTAATGGTCCTGTCTGCTAGTAAGAGTCATGCTTATGAGGAAATAATTTAGAATTTGCATATTCAAGATGTCTTGGAGATCAGTTCACTTTCCATCTGTGCCACGACAGCTTGTGGATGAACATCCTGTGTTTTTAAAAACAGTTCCCTCATTACATATGATGCATAGCCATGTCTCCTGAAATCTAAAAGTCTTTTAGAGCCTCATCCTAAGCATCACTGAAAATCTATTCTTACTTTCCTATGATTTAGTCAGAAAGGTCTAATGTTTCTTTCAGGTAAATCTTAGGAAATCTCTGTCCCTTGTTAGTTTCTAGCTCAATTATAGAAATCTTTGTGGTGCTTCTTTTGGGAAAAGAAATAATGCTTAATGGCCTTTAATAATATGTTAATATTATTTAATTAATATGCTTAATAATAATGTTAAAGAGGCCAGAAGTTACTTTTTTTTTTAGTTCTCAATGTGCTTACCTTGTTTGTGCTTCACATGGGTATTGAAGTAGCCTTGCCTTTACCTTTCTATCATAAAAATAAGGTTATAGATTTAGAACTAGAAGGGACCTCAAACATCATCTAGTCTTGGCGTCTTACAGATGATGAAACTGAGAACCCAAGAGGTGAAGTGACTTGTCCAAAGTCACACTGAACCCAGGTTCACTGACTCCAAATCCAGGGCTCTTATTCAGCAAAGTCAGCATTTTTTTCCATTACTCTCTGAAGATGATGAAATTAAGATACTGAAGACCAATGCCAGTAATGGAGCCAAAATTCCAACAGAGGTCCCTTGGCTTCAATCCATTGTTCTTTAAATTTAGTAGCATATGACATAGAAGGTTGGACTTTGAATTAGAAGAATCTGAGCTCAGGTTTTACTTCAGACACTTACCTGGGCAAAGACAAATCATTTAATCTCTTTCAGTCTCAGTTTCCTCATCTATAAAATGTGGGATGGTGGTGTTTAGCTCTCAAGGTTGTTTTGAGGATCAAAATGAAATGATATATGTAGAGAACTTTGTAAACACCAAAGCTTTATAAAAACATCCATTTTTATTTTAGAATATCATGGATATACAGACAATTTATAAAATTTTCTTATAATTAGAGCTATCCAAAAGTATAATGATCTGCCCCAGGTGAAAGTGTTTCCCTTTTCTAGAGGTCTTTAAAGGGAAGCTGGACCTTTAGTTGGGCATGGTGTAATGCTTGTTGAAGGGAGAGGTTAGACTAGATGGTCTCTGAGGTTCTCTTCAACCTTGAAATTCTGTAATGAAAATTTATCTGAGCTGTTACCTGTATTTGGAAAATTATTATTTGAACTTGAATATTTTTCCCCATTCACTTTCATTGTTTTCATATCCCCTCATACTTTCTTCTGAGGAGGTCAGAAAGCAAATAAAATTGCTAAAACCAAGTGTTTTTATCCTCATGTGTGGCTAATTTATCGCCAGAACTTATGGTTCATCTGTTGCCCATCTTTAGAAGCTGAATAGCCAATGCCAGAATGAGGATTCCCAGATCTTTGATTCAAACATTATTCTACAAATCAGCTCAGAGGAAACACTATAAGGAAATCATTTTTTAAAGTTGGTTCAGAAGATTCAGGAGCAGCAAGAGGGGATTTTTCTAAATCTCTCCATAGAATGATAGAAATTAAATTGTATTTTTACTGGGCCTTTTTACCCCATTGAATTTACAGTTATGTAAAGTTTCATTTGAAATTCTAAAAACAAAGCCTTCTTCTCTTAATCCTTTTTTCATGTGGTCAAACACTTAAATAGCATATAAATGGTAACTCTTAAAGTTCTCTGTCTTCAATCAGTCAATGAAGAAATCAATCAATCAATGAAGAAATATTTAGTGAATGTTTCCTATGTGCCTAGGACGATGCAAGCCACTATGGTGGACATAGAAGAATTTCATTTGGTGTGGTAAACAAGTACTGATTGTCAACCACGCATAAGGCACCACCAGTGATCCTTTTCTACCATGGGCAGGGCAATGTGCTACTTATCTTTTCAACAGTTTACAAGGGTTTCCGTCTCACTTGAGTGGGGCAAAAGGACCTTTGTATGCAAAAAGTTCCAGCTCACCACCTGCTCCTCATCAGCCCTTTGGATCCTTAGTCAATTAGAAGAATTTGTCATGAAACATTACCAGCCTCTTTATTATATATAGTTAGAAATGGACTTCCCCCAGATTTTCATCTAGCTTCTTGGAGAAGAACCTGACAGTGAAATTTCTATTCATCCTTTAAGGACAGTGCACTCATTGCCTCACCTACCCCCTCTTTTTCTGCTGAACTTACAACTTTTTCTAGATTTCATATCCTAATCCCAAATACTAGGTCATATTTTCATCATCATCTATTAGACTAAGAAGGGGTAGGGGAACTTTCCATCACATTAGTTCTCATGGGAGGAGGAGCACCACTCTGTTTCCATTATGCTTCATCTTTATTCACATAGTAGAAAGTAAAAACAACAAAGCAGAGAATGAATGAATTTAGTGAGCATAAAAATATTATTCTAAGATAATTCTATTCTATCTGAAAGGTCCTCCTTAAGTAATTACTTCTAAATTGCCTTTTATATATTTGGAGTTCATTTTACAAATATGCATATTGAACAAAGTCTCTCCTGGCTAGAATGCAAGCACCTCAAGGATAGGGACCACTTCACTTTTGTCTTAGTATCCCGTTTGATAGTTACCTTTCCCCACACCCCCAAATCTCCAGTGACTCCCTGCTAAACACCTTGATCATATGTAAAGTCCTTTGATACTTAAAGGTTGTCACAGCCTAGGTTCTTCCTTTTTTTTTTTTTTTCAGTTATCCTACCGTTTACTCCCCTGCAGACATGCTAAGATCAAGCTAGACTGTCTTACTTGTTCCTCACACATGGCACTCCCTCCATGCTTTTGTACCAGCTATTGTTTGTACCTGGAATGGATTCTCTTTTCACACATCTCCGATCTCCATGTCTTTGCATTGGCTATCTCTGGTGCCTGGAATGCACTTTCTCCTCTTTATTGCCTTTTCTAATTTTTGGCTTCCTTCAAGATTTAAGTCAGATTTGAATAAGACCGTCCTGATCTCCTCAGCTGTTAGAATCCTTCACTTGAAAGTTACCATTTATCTACTCCACTAAATATGTATCTCCTATGCATTTATTTCTATTTTGTCTTCTCCATTTGAATGCAAACTTCTTGAGAGCTCTTTATGCTATTATTGGTATTGCCAATGCTTGGTACATGACAATCACTTGATAAATCTAGTTTGAGACCGAAGATTCCTTATCCCAGTCTGTGATTCACATATTTCTGCCAATCATGTAAACTGCAATTCTGGTAAGAAAAAATATTCTGACAAGAAGCATTGAGAACACAGTAGAATATCACAAATCGCGTCCTTTGTTTTTCTCTGTACTTGTGCTTATAGCCAAGAAGCAAGGCTAATGTTATTTATAGCTTGCCTGTTAGGGGGTTGGGGGTCTTGCCTCCATTACCTCTTGGCACAGCTGAGTCTCATTGTCTAGATGAAGGAGAGGGAGAGCAAGAAGGAGCTTCAATTTGATGAGGAAAGGAGAGCTAGAGAGAGCAGGTGGCTTCCCCATTAATATTACAAGTAGGCATACTGAATGTTGGGAGCTAAGGGATTGAGAGGTTAGAAGGTTGAGGGAAATTGGAACGTGAATCTCAAAGGACCTAGTGGGTGTTTATACTCTGGTATTTACCACATGAATGATGCAATGGGATGTAGAAAAATGAATGGCTGTTTGGGAATCTCCATTGTTCACAAAATGAGGTATGCTGTTCCCTATAAATTCAAGAATGGTCCCTCTTTGAGAGCATTTTAACCAGTTCAGTGTATATAAGGAGGGCAAGGGTGTCCTTGTATTATTTATTTGTGGTGTAGAACCAAAAGGGTATAGAATCACCCTGTCAAAGAGAGCCTTCAGGTCCTTTGACATATCTTCTTGCCTTGAGGCAGGGCTTAATTTAAACCATCCCATAAAGCCAGCTTCATTATTAAAAGAAAGGCTCTAGTATCCTCTTTGCCAATAAATTATATTTTATAGGTATTGAAAATCAAATGATAAATTATTGTCAGGATATCTAATGCAAATTCTTTCTGCAGATTGTAATTGCAAGCCAAGTCTCCCATCCTCCCCACTCCTCCAATTAACTAATGTTTTCAAATGCAATGCACTATTTGCCAGGAAGTATGATGCTTTTACTCTTTCTCTAGCTACTATTTGCTGTGTCTGGGGCCATGTCCAGTCATCTTGCCACTGGACCCAGATAACTTTCTAGGAGAGAGTAAGGCTGGTGACCCTGCACAGCCTTCTGTCACTTGAATCCAATTCACTTGTAATTCATGGCATCATATCCTTGTTGTCATGGTCCTCTGAGAATGAAGGACAAATAACCTTTGAGTAGTCTTGTCTGCCTTCCAGGGACCCAATTGGTCCGTTGTAGTTTGGCAATTCAGCTCCTACATTCCTTCCTTTCTTTCTCCCTCCCTCCTTCCCTCCCTCCCTTCTCTCCACCTCCTTCCTCCTTCCCTCCCTACCCTTCCCTACCTTTTCCCTTTCCGTCCCCTCTTCTTCCCTTCCCTTCCTTTCCCATCCCTTTTTCCTCTCCCTCTGTCCACAAGGGGTACCATGCCCTTACTTGTGGGTTCTCTGCCTAAAAGAATAAAAATTTTGATGGCTGAGACCTAGCAAGGTATCTTAGAGTTTATTGGCTAGATTTTTTTCTTAAGACCATGGTTTAAATACAATTCACTCTGGCTTTCATTTCTGGTCAACAATAGGTCCCAGTTCAAGCTCCTCTTAGTGGTCATTGTCTGGCCCTGATGATTCAAACTGAATGTAAACAGTAATTGTTAGTAATTGTTTCTACTTTGGCCCAACACCCTGGGTGTTAAATGCTGTGCCTCCCCTCAAAATTTTTTGAATTAAATAAAAGGGGCCATTTCTTGGCTCATTTCTTAACTAGCCTTAAACACTGAATGGGCTTTGCCTCAGTCAAAGTGAGACCTCAGAAAGCCCTTAGCTTAAAGGCCAAGGTATCCTTCATCCTGGGCCATCTCCAGTTGTCCTGATCTATATCTTGCCACTGGACCCAGATGGCTCTCCAGGAAAGAGTGAGACTGGTGATCTTGCACAGCCCTGTCTGACTTAAATCTAATTCACTTACAAGTCAGGGCATCACCTTCTGGATGTCGTGGCCCTCTTTGAGAATGAAGAACAAAAAACAACAAAAACAATTTGCTGTGTAGATTGTAAACTTCTTGAAGGCCATGACTGGTCTTGCTCATTTTTTCTCTCTCCCAGTGCCTGACACAGAGCATTAGACACATAGGTAGTAGACACTTATTAAAGGTTGAAAAAATACTTAAAGAACATGAATTAATTCATTTATAGGACTGGGATTATTTACCTATTTTGTCTTTGTTTCCCTACCATGTCACAGAGTACATGGTACATTGACTGAGATGCCACAAATTGAATTTTTTCCAAGCCCCAGTTTCCCTAATGTGTAAATGGGAAGATCATCCTGGTTCTTTTCCCATGATATGATAGAATAGGGAAGATTAAAACATTAAAAGTCATATGCTTCTTGCCTTTCATGGGATTTTCTGAATACCAGAGACTATGCTGTTATATTTGTGAAAAATCTGCAAAATAATTAAATGCCATATATCCTTGTATGCGTATATATTAACTCTTCTGACAAAATGTAAGCTCCTTGAATATAGGAAGATTTTCATCTTTATTATTTTTTGTCTTTGCCTAGCCTGGTAACTGGCACACAGTAGGAACTTAATAGGTGCTCTTTGATTGATTAATTGATGAAATATAGGGGCCATTAAGAGTAGACTTATCTTCCTCCTTCCTACACTAGTAATCATAAAAATTTGTGTGCTTAAGAAGCAATGTTTTAACAGCTTTAATTAAAAAGAATGTTTGGTTCTTAAATTCAAATGCAAGTAACATTGTAAAGTGTCAGAAAAGCCCTTTAAGAGGCCAGACTCCACTTCCTTCTAGGTTCTAAGATCTAATTACTAACGTATAAACCCTAACTCATGTTCTCTGCATTTACAAATGGTCTCGTTTATTTTTCCTCCAGCTCATAATTTTACCCAGATGCTATCTATTTCTAAGAGAGATTTAGTCATCCTAATCCTGCAGTTTCCAAAGATAATGATTTCCCAGAGCAAAGAAATCATTATAAATGAGTCCATATTGCTTAACTCTGATATCTTACTGCAGTTAAAATGAAGTCTTACACTAATGGGAATGAAAAGTAAACTTTCTGAGGCATTATAAATACTAAGGTCTTACAGAGACACCTTCCTTCCCTTTTAGTGAGGAGGGCTGTTTACAAGGAAAGCAGTGGTTTCTAATATAAATCTATCATCAAATTAATTTATTAGGAGGAGAACTCTTGTGAAGGTATCAAAGTCATACCATATATCTGCTAATTGCACCAGAGTTGATACAGATCAAACACTTCCATTATATTATTATGAGAAAAACGACTTTTAACCCTGGCATGGAAATATGAAATCTGAGGAGAGAAATTCTTCACTGAAATAAACTGAAAATTCATGAGAGAAAGAACAAAACACATTGAAGATAAAGAGAATAATATATTCTTCATGTGTGTAATAAATATATGAGCTGAGTGCCTAACAAAGAAAGAGAACTCTGGGGGCAAGTTGGCTTCTGGGAAGGTAAGGATGCTACAAAACCTTCTCAATCATAACTATTGCTCAGAATTATGCATAGATTTTTCTGTTTCCTATTTACTTTGTTGTTATTATTTTATACACAAAACAACGTTTTTATTTTTTGGAAAAAATAACATTGAATCAAATTTTATATATATTCGGTTTCATAGAAAATCAATATCATGTTTTCTGTATGATTTGGGGGCCATCACCAAGATAAATAATTCTGTACATTTATCTGGTTTATTAATAACTATTCTTTATGAAGCCTTGGTGGAAAGATGGTATGACACAATGGTAACACGACCAGGATAGGATTCCCATGTTGATTTCGCCACTTATAGCTATGTGACCTTGGTCAAAGAATTTAAGTTCAAACTTCAGTTTACTCATTTTCAAGACTGGTTCTGTTCATCTCATTTTATTGTTTTAATTCCAAGTCAACATGTATTTACAGTGATTTATAACCTTAAATGTCAATATAAAATGTTTATTATTAGTAATAATAGCTATAGGGAATTTGGGATTTAGAGGAAGCAGAAATTGGCTGCATCTCTTGTCTAAGGCCCAGTCTATCTAGTTATAAGATATTTCCTCACCAAGTAACACATTTTTTTGGTTGTGGTAGCCAAAAATAAAGAAATGGCTTTGACCAATGGTCCAGTTCAGTTTAGGACTCTTCCTTGGAAGTAAAGGGACATAAAAGGGGATAGGGTGATAAAGGTCACATTCAGACTTTCCAAAATCACTTGAACTAATGGTAATCTCAATATGAGAAATGTGTCTAGTGGCCAAGCTGATAACCTTCTCCATAGGAACTAAAGCATTAACAGTTGTGATTTAAATGAAACCAGAAAAATAAAAAAGAAGTTGCAGCAGAACATAAGAAAAGTTTATAGGTTCTCTTTATAGAAGAAAACAAAGGAGTTGTCAGTGTTGATTTCATCACATACCCCAAAACAAAAGAAATAATATTTTATAGAATACTTGGTCATATGATGGGTATGAACAAAAATGCTATCTTGTTATTGGTATTTATCTACTTTGAAGGGAACAGAAGAGAAGAGAAAGGGAAGGAGGAGAGCAGTGGGGAGAAGGGAGTTAGGGAGAGAGAGAGAGAGAGAGAGAGAGAGAGAGAGAGAGAGAGAGAGAGAGAGAGAGAGAGAGAGAGAGAGAGAGAGAGAGAGAGAGAGAGAGAGAGA
>NW_027186304.1:33275309-33295338 GCF_028583685.1 Petaurus breviceps papuanus | reverse complement strand
AGAGAGAGAGAGAGAGAGAGAGAGAGAGAGAGAGAGAGAGAGAGAGACAGAGAGAGAGAGATTGAGATTCTGCTGGCTTCAGGCTTTCTTGAGACTCTTCAATTCCTACTTATTCAGCTGTTTTAAAGGAATCTGGCTTCTACCTTCCAGAGAGAAGATAGAGAGTGTCAACCACACTTAGAAATGATATGAAAGGAGCATTAACCTATACTTTTCCATTGTGCCCTAAAATCCATTGGATTTTTCTATTTAACTTGCAGCTGAAACCTTCCACCTGTGGTCTCCCCCTTTAGAATGTGAGTTTCTTGGGAACAGGGATTATCTTAATTTCTATTTGTATCCCCAGTGCTTAGCACAGTGCTTTGCATATTGTAAAGACTTAGTAAATACTTCACTTACTCACTCATTCATTAATTAATTTAAGAGTTGGAAGTTGGAAATTGATTTGGTATTGCCCAATAAATAGATGAGATTGAACTGAAAAGTTTCAAATAAGCTTTTAGGAGTGCAAAATAAATCTTAATGAAACCATGTGCAAACTCGAGAGTAGTAGAATTTAACATTAATCAATTCAGTGATTGTCTGAGCCTCTGAAAGGACATTTTCAATATTATGAGTGTATGTAAGGAAAAAGGCTTAGTCCAAGAGAAGAAAAGCCAGATGATTGTCAAGTGCATAGACCATATTCTGTTTAAACTGTATCTTTATTAATTGGAAAATGTTTGGTTTAGTGTAATAATGTTTAAGATTATATAATGTAGCAGTGACAGGAAGACTAGGATAGAAATTATTATACTAATTGGTTCTATTTCAAAGGAGTCTGTGAGACAGTTTCTGCATCAGTCTCTAATGTGAAATATCAATAGAGCACCATCAAAGAGGGAATAGAGCTGCTTTGTTGCATAGTTGCTTGAATTTAACCTAACACCATGCACAAATTTCTCTTGGAGTATTGAAAATAACAGTCTTGAAAGAAGGCTCATCAGGGGAAAGATTGAACTAGAATAGAGAAGTTGCTTTATGATTATAATTTACTGGAGGAATTGCTTGTCTTCTGGAGCTTTGTGCCCTCATCTGTAAAATGGGGATGACAGAAGCTCCTTAGATGGTTAGGAATAATAAGTGAAATGATAAAGTTCCTTGAAAATCAGAGATTCAACCTGCCCAATACTATCCAAATAATACAAAGTATATTATTTTATTTGAAAAATAATTATAGGTATATTATCTTACTTGTATCCTTGGAAATTAGCATAAAGATGAGATGTATGTTTTTGTACCCCAGTTCTTACCACAGTGATTATCACATAGTTCTTAATTAAAAAAAAACCCTTTTCATTCACTAATCCTGTATGTTACTCATAATATTTGCATAAGCAAAAATGAGCATAATGGAGATAATTATAACCAATGTACTAAATGTTATTGCAGAAAATGTAGAAGCATAGAAAATCTATGAAGAACTAGATGATTGTCCAAATGAAGCAGAGAAAAATATAGCAGTTAAAAAACAAACAATATTTTCTAAATGGACATTCCATTATGCATATAGCAGTTGTTTAATAGGTCTCAAGTTTCACTCTCTACAAGGCACCCTCTTGTAGAATGAGTTATAAAATTTGGAACTATGCAATTGGATACCATAGATGCTCCACCATTACAAGATGGCAGAAAGTTTACCCAAGGTCTATTCTTCTATGGCTGTGAAAAATGCTCCATAATGATTATTGAACGTGACCCAAGAGAGAGCTATAGGACTAGGATACGGAATAGTCTATTTGCCTAGACAATGGTGATGGGGGAGGGGATCCCAATAGGTCCAGCAGGAATCATGATCTTATCTAAGACCAGAAAACCTGCAATATCATCTGGAAAGAATTCAAGGTCTCAGGCTTAATTGGAGTGAGAGTTGAGAAAGTTTATTATTACACCATTACAGGGGGCAAGAGTCCTTTAGGGGACCTTTGAGTGAGAGGGGTGCATGCTTTTACCTTTAAAGGGTAGGGCTGCCATTGTCAGGGCTGACCTGATGGGAGGGGCCTCAGTGCCTAGACAAAGGTCAGAGCTGACCAAGAGGAGCATGTGAATAGATAGTTTAGATAAAATTTGGGCCAGGTTGAAGGAGACAAAAGGCAAGGACAAAGGAGGGTGTGGGCCAGGCCCAGAAGAAATGAAGACATTAAGTAAGAACAAAGGGGTCACAGGGTGTTGCCTAGGTGGAGTGTGGGATAGGGAGAAGGGGCAGATCTCAAGGGTGGGAAAGGACAAATTACAGTTACAACTGAACAGACTGGTTTTACAAGTTGGTTTCACAAATTGATCTAGACCCCAGGTACCCCGTCAATGGCACATACCATAGATGGGATATCTATGTTCAGTTTTTTTCAAATAAGAGTGCTATTGACTCATGATGCTTATCTGGAGAACATAAGTACCAGCAAGTTTTTGGAGCTTCTCTCAAAGAAGATATGAAGAGCAAAAGTTACATCCTATGGTAACTTATCCTTTCCCTATGCTGGTCTGGATCTGATTTGCATTAGAGCCCTGGTTTAGATGTGATACTGGAACAAAATGAGCTACTACGAGGTCGTTTAGCAAGAGAGGGAAAAGAAAAGGGAGAAGGAGAAGGAGAGAGACAGACACATGCACACACAGACACAGGGACACTGAGACAGAGAAAGAGAAAGAGGTGGGGGGAGAAAGGGGAAAGGAATGTGGGAGAGGCAAACAGAGAGAGGGAGAGAGAGGCAGAGAGAGGGGGGGAGAGAGAGAGAGAGAGAGATGAAGAGACAGAGAGAATTAGAGAAGGTAAATATTCAATGAGGATTAGCATTGTAAACCCCTTGAGTTATTTTTGAAATAAGCTTCCATTGTGATCTAGTAGCCAAATATTTAGCCCCTCCAGCTCCTTGTGACTGCTATACTGATGAAGTGCTATTGAATCTGAACCCATAGTCCCCTGAGTCAACCAAGTCTCTAGGGGTGTCACTTCCTTTTAAGGAAAAACTGGCCTAACCTAAGTGGGGGTTGGGAGTGGGAAAGATTAAGATATCGCTCCTGTCACGACTTAGAATGCACGGGCCTACCCAATCAGAGCTCAGACATCATCTAGAGTAGACAAGGTGTTTTAGATGAAATATTTTTCCCTGCCTTTCCTGGCTTTATCTATTCTTATCAAGGTCAAGATGTTAAAAGCAACTCTTAGGAGGAGTAGATTATACCTTGTCACCCTCATGGATACCCATAGCCAGAACATTTAAATCCTGTATTGCAAAGCATGCCTCAGACAGTGAGGTTGGAATAGAAGATGGAGTGAAACTGAGATGTGATTTTCCTACTTCATGCACATAATGACCCCCAAGAATAATGCCTCAGGATTTAGTCCATACCCAGGGGAATTTGAATAAGAGCTACATTTACCTATTGACCTATGCTATGGAGTCTGAAAAAATGGAGAATATGTCAAAATCTGTATGTAGTACATCTCAACTGAAAGATCAGTTGGAGGAGATCCACCACCTAACTAGGACCAGCCACAGAATTTGTCCTGTTATGAAATTTTGGTGTTCAGGGAAAACAAGATGGCTTTCTACTGGGGAGAGGGTGAGAGGAATCATATGATTTCAAAGTTGATCCTGGTTGACTGGCTTGGGGGGATGGTACCCTTTGTAAAAACTGAAAAGGTAGGAAAGAGACCATGTTTTGTGGAGAGGCTAAAGAATTCCATTTTAGATATATTAACAATGAGATGATAGTGATACATCCAAATGTAAATATTCAACATGCATGTGAAAGTATAAGTCTGGAATAAAAGGAGAGAAGTCAGAACCTTGGAGCAAGAGTTTCCATAGAGGTGATGATTCAAGTCATTAAGGTATATGAGATCTCCAAGAGAGATCCAAGAAATTATATTGAGAAAGGACACTAGAGGTCTATCATAGAACCATAGGGGATGTTCACAGTTTGGGGGTTATAGAGAAAAAAATCAGTCAGCAAAAGAGACAGATGTAGAAAGGTCAGAAGAATCAACTTAGTTTGTGTGGATGGAGGTGGATAAAATGCCAAGAAGGAAGTGGACAATCAAACTAGTATAAGCCATGGGGAGGGCAATGAGAATGAAAACCAAAAATAAGAAAATCTGCTGTAGTTGCAGTAGGATGATGACAATCTCTCCTCTTTTCCTTTTATATTGTGTTTTCTAATTCACAAGTGCAAATTTTTATTGAATAATTCATAGGGCACCCATCACTATGAAAACTAGGTCCTTAGATATACTTTAAAATTAATTATTAATTGTATTATGTAGGCAAAATTAACA
The DNA here is from genome assembly GCF_028583685.1 of Petaurus breviceps papuanus. Taxonomy (NCBI): domain Eukaryota; kingdom Metazoa; phylum Chordata; class Mammalia; order Diprotodontia; family Petauridae; genus Petaurus; species Petaurus breviceps. The sequence continues at coordinate 33,291,020 of NW_027186304.1, read as the reverse complement.
TTATGTCTGTATCAGCAGGTGCTAGTCAGTGAATTTTATTTATTCAATACCTACTGTGGTCAAGAGCCCATAGCAGAACATGCAGTGGAGAACCAAAAACAAAGCCAAAAACCGAGCAATGAAAATGCCCAAGGAATTCACATTATAATAAGAGGCTAATAAATGACATTCATAAACTGAAATCTAGTGAGATCTTTTGTGGTACCTTTTGTCTGACTCATTTGTCTTTGGATAATTGCTAGAGAGAAGGAAGAACAAGGGTGAGACTTTTAACAAATAGCAGATAAGGGATAGAGACCTGGCATTTCATTGGGATAGAGAACTCTTATTGAAACACTTAGTCCAGGGCTGGGGAATCTACAGCCTCAAGGGCATGTGCCCTTGAGGTCCTCAAGTGTATGTAGCACTTTGACTGAATCCAAACTTCACAGAAATCTCCTTAATAAAAGGATTTTTTTCTATAAAACTTGGACTTAGTCAAAAGGGCCCACCCAAGAACCTAGAAGTTCACATGTAGGTCTATGGATGCAAATTTGCTCCTACTTTTTAACTTACTATTACTATTTTGGAGACCTATCCAGAGTACTGAGAGATTAATTGAATTGTTAGGGGTCACACAGCCAGAATATGTCAGAGGTAAGACTTGAACCTAGGTTTTCTAAGTTTTGAGGTAAGCTCCTCATGTTTTTCCCCCTTAATAGTATTTCATTCCCCCCCGCCCCCAATTACATGTAAAGCTCGTTTTCAGCATTCAATTTTGTAAAATTTTTAATTCCACACTTTTCTTCCTCCCTCCCCTAGCCCCTCCCCAAGAGAGCAAGCAATCTAATATAGGTTTTTCACATATAATCATGTTAAATATATTTCTAAGTTAATTATGCTGTGAAAGAAGAATCAGAAGAAAAGGGAAAAAACACAAGAAGGAAAAAAAAAACAAAAAAAGTGAAAATACTGTGCTTCAATCTGGATTCAGACTCCATAGTTATGTCTCTGAATGTGGCTAGTATTTTCCATCATGACTCTTGAAATTGTCTTGGATCATTGTATAGAAGAGCTAAGTCTAACATAGTTAATCATCAAACAATGTTACTGTTGTCATTGCTGTATACAATGTTCTTCTCGTTCTGTTCACTTCACTTAGCATCAGTACTTGTAAGTCTTTCCAGGTTTTTACAAAATCTACCTGCCCTTCATTTCTTATAGCACAATAGTATTCTATTACATCCATATACCACAACTTATTCAGTCATTTCCTAGTTCATGGGCATCCCCTCAATTTCCAGCTCTTTGACACCACAAAATGAGCTGTTATAAATATTTTTGTACATGTTTAATGGCAGGCAAAGAAGTACTTAGTACCTTGTTTCAGCTATTTAACCATTTTGCTCCTTGTTTCAGTTCAAGTTTCTTTTGAACCTTGCCCATGATTATATCAAGTCTTTGTTAAGAAATAGAACTTGTGAAACTCACAGTGGGGGGACCTTGCCGATGCAACAGGAAGTGGTGCTACAAGGAGGAGCTAATGACCATATTTAAGGAGAAGTGAAAGCTGTGAGAGAGCAGAATTGAGAAGGGGGAACAGTTGTGGAAGCCAGCACTCTTTGTCTCTTCTGTATGTGTTGATTTTTGTTTGTGATACTTTGTACAGAAGCCCTGGGACCTTACTGGAAGCCCTGAAAGAAGATTTTCTTGTTTTCTATTTGCAGAAGTCCTTGGGGAGGGTTTCAGAGGTCCTGGGACTATACTGATGATGTGTGTTGAGTTCTCAGACCTTGTTGGTGGGTCTGTGTTCATTTTACAGGCAGAAAGTGAATTGATGATGGTGCTGGCAACGTGCATAAATGTTGTCTTGGCTCTGTTAAGGTTTTTCTTCCCAGAAACAGAAACTGTGAATGACTTGACATGGACTGGATATTGTGAGCTTCAATATGGAATGGGAACTGGATGAGGAACTGGATGAGGAACTGAGAGCTAGCTGCCTACCTGTGAATCCAGGTGACAGTTGGGTAAATTCAGGCAAAATCTGGGACCATAGAAGAGGAACCATGGAATCTAGGAGCAAACCTTGAGTCAAGATGAAAAGACCTCTCCTAAGGTACTTAATACTGACTGAGAAGATCATGATTTTCTATGGCCTAGGGGTGGGAGCAATTTATACTCTTGTATCTAGTACCTCTTAAGGATGATTGAGTTAAGGATGATTGGAAACTAATCTCCAATCAAGAAGAAAGAAGACTTTTTGACTGAGAGATTAAGAAGATGTGACCTGGGGTGGAGAATTTTGTCCTTTGTACTTTGTGTTCCTTAGAAAAGCTTGCTCCTTAAGGATGATTGAGTTAAAGACTTACTGAATGATATATTTTGCTTAAAACTATGTGGCCACTTTAGCAATAAGTTGTTATGTTATAACATTGTGAATGCTATACTTTGGTTTCTGTGAATGTTTTGCTTTAATTTACTGCTGAATAAATAGAGAGTTTACTATACTATGTGATTAGAACCTTAGAGTTATTCATAGCAGCAGTTCTCTGGAAAGCTTCTTATATTTGGCTTTATAACATGTGGGTCATTTCCATTTTTATGATATCTTTGGAATATAGAACTAGCAATAGTGTTACTAGATCTAAGAATATGCACATTTTTATAGCCCTTTGGGTATAGTTTCTAAATTTTCTCTAGAATGGTTGGATCAGTTCACAATTCAATCAACAGTGTATTAGTGTTCCAATTTTCCCACATCTTCTCCAAATTATCATTTTCCTTTTCTGTCACATTAGTCAATCTGATAAGTGTAAGGTGGTACCTCAGAGTTGTTTAAATTTGTATTTCTCTAATGAATAATTTAGGACATTTTTTCATAGGACTATAGATAGCTTTAAGTTCTTCTGGTAACTGCCTGTTCATATCCTATGACCATTTATCAATTGGGGAATGGGTTGTATTCATGTAAATTTGACTCAGTTCTATATATATTTTAGAAATGAAGCCTTTATCAGAAACACTGGCAGCAAAAATTGTTTCCCAGCTTTCTACTTCTTGATTGCATTGGTTTAATTTGTGCGAAATCTATTTCATTTAACATGATCAAAACTGTCCATTCTGAATTTCATAATGTTCTCTATTTCTTGTTTGTTCATAAATTCTTCTCTTTTCCATAGATCTGACAAGTAAATAATTCCTTGCTCTCCTAATTAGCTTATGGCATCATCCCTTGTGTCTAAATCATATACCCATTTTAACATTATCTTGGTATAGAGTGTGAGATGTTGGTCTATGTCACTTTTCTGCCATATTGTTTTCCAGTTTTCCCAGCAGTATTTGTCAAATAGTGAGTTGTTATCTCAGAAGTTGGATTCTTTGGGTTTATAAAGCAGTAGATTATGATAGTCATTTACTATTATGTTTTATGTATCTAACCAATTTCACTGATTCACCACTCTATTTCTTAGCTAGTACCAAATAGTTTTGATGATTGCCCCTTTATAAAATAGTTTTAGATGTGGTATGGCTAGGTCACCTCCCTTTGCATTTTTTTTCATTAACTACCTTAATGTTCTTGACCTTTTGCTATTCCAGATGAATTTTGTTATTATTTTTTCTAGATCCACAAAACAGATTTTTGGTAGTTTGATTGGTATAGTGCTGTATAAGTAAATCAATTTAGGCAGAGTTGTCATCTTTATTAGCTCAGCCTATCCACGAGAAATTGATTTTATCTAATTGTTTACATCTGACTTTATTTGTGTGAAAAGTATTTCATAATTGTGTTCATATAGTTCCTGGATTTGTCTTGACATGAAGATTCCCAAATATTTTAAATTGTATACAGTTATTTTAAATGGAATTTCCCTTTCTATCTCTTGCTGCTGGGTTTTGCTGGTACTATCTAGAGATGCTGATGATTGATATGGGTTTATTTTATATCCTGCAACTTCGCTAAAGTTAATTATTTCAAGTAGTTTTTTAGTTAATTCTCTAGGATTCTCTAAGTATAGCATCATATCATCTGCAAAGAGTAGTAGTTTTGTTTCCTCATTGCTATTCTAATTCCTTCAATCTCTTTTTCTTCTCTTATTGCTAATGCTAACATTCTTCCTGCTCCCTCCCCCCATGGCTACAATTAAGCATTGGTACATACATACACACACGCATACACACATACACATATGTGCATATGTATACATACCATGTATAGACATACACATTTAAAGATATACATACATACATATATGTGTATACATATATACACACCCATACATTCATACACTTACACATTCATATACTTAGATGTCATAGTCATATATAGACATATGCATTCCTATGCATCTATGTAAGACCACACTATACTTATTTATCCTCTGTTTCTCTGAGGGTGGATAACATCTCCCTTCATAAGTCTGAGTCTTTCCATATTTTGCCAAGTCCGCCAACTCGTCATTTCCTATATCACAGCAATATTCCCACCTTCTGCTGTCTAGTTGTTTTAAATAGTCCAAAAGAGCATTGATAAATATGACTGACACATAGTGTAGTTTCCCTATTTTTCTCTTTTTCCCTAGCAAATTTTACCCCTGCTCTTTATTTTATGTTTGTACATATCTCTTATTTTGTATCCCTCCTTACTCCTCTACTTTGTTTCTATCTGCTACCTTGCTCTCTTATTATTTAACCTCCCCCCACTACAAGGTTCCCTTCCTTATCCTCACATTCCCATTAATCTAAACACCCTTCTATACCCCCTTTAACATATTCCCTCACCTTCCCCTGTATAGATCACTGCCTTATCCTGTGCTCCCTCCTTATCCCCTTAGCATTTTATTTCTTTCTGAATCTAGCAGACTTTTATACTCTTCTAGATATATATGTATTGTTCCTTCTTGAATCTATTCCCAATTAAAGTATATTTCCAGAACTATGAGCCCTCCTCCCCATCTAATTCCTCTGTGTTGTTTCTTCCTCTTGCACTACATTTTTATAAGATCATTACTTTTTTTAGTTGTTCCTAACTGGTTTTACTTTTTTATTGGAGAGGCAATTGGGGTTAAGTGACTTGCCCAGATTCACATGGTTAGTTTAGTGTTAAGTGTCTGAGGCTGGATTTGCACTCAGGTCCTCCTGACTCTAGGGCTGGTGCTGTATTCACTGCACCACCTAGCTACCCTGATAGTTTTACTTTTTAAAATCACATCATACTCAGGTCTACCTCAATCTTTCTTATGAGTTGCCCAATTACAAATAACAATCTTAGACATACCTTTTATATTTTACATACATAAAAGGTAAACAGTCTGTCCTTTTTGAGTGCCTTGTAATTAGTCTTTGGTATGTACCTTATTTTTCTGACTTTCATATGTCAAATCTTCTATTAAGTTCAAGTTTTTTTTTAAACAAAATCTTAAAAGTCCGACAATTCATTAAGTGTCTATTTTTTTCATTTAGAAATATGCTTAGCTTTGCTGGATAAGATATTTTCAGTCAGAACCCCAGTCTTTTTGCTATTCCTTATATAGTGTTCCAAGACCTGTGGTCCTTTGGTGTTGCTGCTGCTAGGCCTTGTATGATTCTAATTGTGGCACCACCATCTTTAATTTTTTTTCTTGTTGTTTATTATATTTTATCCTTGAGCTGTGGGTTTTGGAATTTGACTGTGATATTCCCATGGGTTTTTTTCCACTTTTTTCCATTTCCATTTTTCCATGGATTTTCCTTGTAGGATCTCTTTCAGGTGGTGATTGGTGGATATTTCCAATTTCTCCTTTTCTGTCTTGTTCTAATGCTTCAGGATAATTTTCTTAACTCTTTCTTGGATTATTACATCAAGATTCTTTTTTTTTGATCAGAGCTTTCAGGTAGTCCAATTATTTCTATGTTTTCCCTTCTTGATTTGTTCTCCCGATCAGTTATTTTTCTCATGGGATGTTTCACATTCTCTTCTATTTTTTCATTCTTTATATTTTGTTTTATTATTTCTTGATCTCTTATACTATCACTAGCTTCCCCTTGTCAAATTCTGATTTTTAAGGAGTCATTTTCTTCCTTAAGATTCTGGATCTCCTTTTCTAATTGCTTGACTTTCTTTTCATAATCTTGTTTTGTTTTTTTTTTTCGGACTCTTCATATATGTGTGTGTCTCATTTGATTTTTAAAATCTTTTAAGTTCTATGAATTCTTTTGGGGCAGGTGATCATTTGATGGTACTCCTTGGGGTAGCAGATCATTTCTTTGCTTCAGTATCCTTCTCTGAAGAGAAGCCTCAGTCTTCTCTATTCCCACAGTAATTCTCTATGGTTGGACTCTTTCTTCTTTGCCCATTGATTAAAAAAAAAATTGTAGCAGCTTAGTTTTTGTAATCACCTCTAGCCCTCAAGTATGGGAGAATGGTGCCTCTGGTCTCAGATCCTTCTTCAGTTCTCCCCTATGACCTGAAACTAAAACCAAGATCTCCAAATCCCTGTAAGTACCCACAGCCAGTGGCATCCTTGCCCTACTGCTTCTTCATTCCCCAGCATGTGCCGTTTCCTTCTCAGCTTTGGTCACATCTTCTTAGCACAGTTGGGTCTGGTGTTCCTTATCAGCAAAGATTCCCTCAATTTTCCTTCATTCAGACACCCAACTCCTCTCATGTCCCAGGGGTAAAAGTTCCTGTGACTGAGGCTGAGGAAGCTTCCCAATTTAGCTAACCCCAGGGCTCCCTGCTTATTGCTTAAGTAGACTTAGCCTGGAAGTGTTTACTCTTTACAGATACAAAACCTCATCCTGAGATTTTTTTTTTCAGATCTTCTCCAATTGTCCCAAGAGGACCACTGTTCTGTCCCTACTCTTATTTATTTTTACAACTCTATGTTTGCCCTTGGGTGCTATTATCATCTCATTTGTGGTGGAAATCTGGAGAGCTTGGAATTTTCTGACCAATTCCACCATCTTCCCAGAATCTTTTCTCTGTATATCTCTTTGCTTCAAATGTGTTTCTTGTAAACAACATATTGTAGGATTCTGGTTTTGAATCCACTCTGCTATCCACTTCTCTTTTATGGGTGAGTTCATCCCATTCACATTCACTGTTATGATTACTAATCATGTATTTCCCTCCATCCTATTTCCTTCCCTGTTTATACTTTTCTCTCTCTTTTCACCCTGTCCCTCCTCAGAATTTTGTTTCTGACCCCAGATCCCTTAATCTTCCCTCCCTTCCATCAGCCCCCAATACCCCTACTACTGCTATACTGCTACCCTCACTATTATTAGCACCCCCTTTCATTTTTTCTTCTTCTTCCCCCTCCTATTTCCCTATAGGGTAAGATAAATTTCTATGTCCAACTGAGTATGAATGATATTCCCTATTTCAGCCAAATCTGATGAATGTAAGATTCAAATAATGTTCATATTCTCCCTTCTTTTCCTCTAATGTAATAGGTCTTTTGCACTTATCCAAGAGATGTAATTTACCCTATTCTTCCTCTCCCTTTCTTCTTCCAGTACAATCCTTTTTTCATCCCTTATATTTTTATATCATCACATCAATGTCAATTTACATTCTTACCCTCTATCCATGTATATTTCTTTTAACCACCCTAATAGAGATACAGTTCTCAAGAGTTACAAGTATCATCATCCCATGTAGGGAAAACAATTTAAATCTTATTGAATAACATGTTTTTTTTTTTAAATTTCCTGTTTATCTTTTTATGCTTCTCTTGAGTCTGGTATTAGAAGATAGAATTTTTGGTTCAGCTTTGGTCTTTTTATCAGGAAAGTTTGAAAGTCTCTCATTTCATTGAATATCCATCTTTTACCTTGGAAGATTGTGTTCGGTTCTGATGGATGGTTGATTCTTGCTTGTAATTCAAGCTCCTTTGCCTTCTGGAATATCATATTCCAAGCCCTCTGATCTTTTAATGTAGAAGCTGCTTAGAAGCTGCCAAGTGCTGTGTAATACTGACTCTGGTTCCTTGATATTTGAATTGTTTCTTTTTGGTTGGTTGCAGTATTTTTTTCCTTGGCATGATAATTCTGGAATTTGACTACGATGTTTCTTAAAGTTTCAATTTTGGAATCTTTCAGAAGGTAATCATTGGATTCTTTCCTTGGCTATTTTACCCTCTGGTTCTAGGATATCAGGACAGTTTTCTTTAACAATTTCTTGAAAGATGCTGTCTAGGTTCTTTTTTTTTAAATCATGGCTTTCAGCTAGCTCAACAGTTCTTAAATTATCTCTCCTGTATCTATTTTCCAAGTCAGTTGTTTTTCCATTGAGGTATTTTGTATTTTCTCCTATTTTTTTTAATTCTTTTGATTTTATTTGACTGATTCTTGATGTCTCAGAGTCATTGGCTTCCATTTGCCCAATTCTAATTATTAAGGAATTGTTTTCTTCAGGTAATATTTGTACCTTCTTTTGCATTTGGCCAATCCTATTTTAAGGAGTTGTTTTCTTCAATCAATTTTGTGATTCCTTTTCTAAGCTGTTGACTCTTTTTTCATAATTCTCTTTTATAACTCCCATTTTTTCTCAGTTTTTCTTTTATCTCTCTTACTTGATTTTTAAGATCCCTTTAAAGCTCTTCCAAGGGGACTTTTTGGACTTGAGACCAATTCATATTCCCTTTGAGGTTTCACATGTAGGCATTTTGACATTGTTCTCTTCTGAGTCTGTTTTGATCTTCTCTGTTACCATAGTAGCTTTCTATGGCCAGCTCTCTTCTGTTTCTTACCCATTTTTAGCCTATTTCAAGACTTTTAAGTTGGGTTCTGCTCCTGAATTACAGGGAACACTATCCCAAGTTTCTTATGCTGGGGGCCAGGGGCCTGGTCACTGGCTTTCTGGGGCCTCATGTGCTTGTTGGTGCCCACTGTGTTGGGGGTGGCCTGACCTAGTTGTGTCGAGGTTCCAGGGCTCACAATTTGCCTCCTCTGCTGAGACCGTAGGCCTCACTGCTAGCCTGATGAGCCAGGATTGAGGGGCCTCAGTTGCTAATCTGTGCTTTGGTTAAGAACCTCCTACTGATTTGCTCAGACACCATCTGTTCTGGGTTGCCCTCCCCTTTTACCCAACTGAGGCATACCTTTCCTGACGTTTTTCTAAGTTATCTTAAACTGGACAATTGTTTCACTCAATCTTTTTCTAATGTCTGTTGCTCCAGAATCTGTTTAGTGGCTTGATTTAACATTATTTCTGAGGGAAACTGGAGAGAGCTCAGGCATTCTGAGCTTCTCGCTACCATCATGGTTCCACCTTAGTTCTTTTTTAAAAAAAATGTTTTTATTCATTTCATTAAATATTTACCAATCATACTAAAAAAAATTAACATTCTTTTTTTTTAAATTTGAGTTCCAAATTCTCACTCCCCTACTCATTGCAAATTCAAATAATAAATCTCTTATACTTGTGTAGTTATACAAAATATATTTCCATGTTAGGCATGCTGCAAAAAAAATTTCACCAAAAAGCAAGAAAGTGAAAGAAAATATATGCTTCAATTTGTAATCATACTTCATCAGTTCTCTCTCTCGGTGTAGATAGCATCTTTCACAACAGATCCTTTGGAATTGTCTTGAATTATTCTCTTGATCAGAGTAGACCAAGGTTTTCACAGTTGATCAACCTTGTTTCAGTTGTTTCTGGTTCTCTGTGATCCAAGTTGAGGTTTTCTTGGAAAAGAGGCTGGGATGTTTTGCAGTTTCCTTCTTCAGCTCATTTTACAGATGAAGAACTGAAGCAAACAGAGTTAAGTGATTTTCCCAGGTCTACACAGATAGTAATTGTCTGACACCAGATTTCAACTCAGATCTTTCTGATTCTAGACCCAGCTACACCTAGTCACTCCATTGATTATCCTTACAATATGGCTATTACTATGCACAGTGTTCTCCTGGTTCTGCTTACTTCATTTTGCATCAGTTGATAAAAATATTATCCATTTTTGAAACTATCCTGCCTTTGCAAGATCTTTATCTATTTCATCATTCTGCTTCACAGTTAACTATTTTGGGAAATTAGAGTCAAGGAGGAACCAGAAGAGAATTCATGAAGTGTGACTTCTGTGATAGTATATCCAAAGTATGGGATACATTGACTCCTGGATTTTAAACACCCATGTAGAGAGATTCATTGCATCCCATAAAATATTTGATAGTTCATGTGAAGAAAAATACCTAGATGGTTCTTTATTGTAGAATCTGGGTATGGACAAAAGAGAATGTGCTATTTACACATGCAATGAGACTGAAAAGAACACATTGATTATAGATTTATTGACAATCTGAAGCAGAGTTGTGACTAGATTCCCTCCAATATGTGTGTACTCTCCATTGTCTCTGCTGTAGACAAAAATTTGCCTGTGTGTTCAGTGAAAAGGAATATAGTTGTGAATGTTGATTTGTAATGGTTTAGGATTTCCTGACTCACAGGAAGCTACATAGCATCTAAAAACAGGAAGTCAATTTATCTTAGAGGAAGGAGAGAAAATCAGGAAAGCAAAAAGTGAAAGAAGGAAAGAATAAGTCAATAAAATATATAACTATCTTTCTTTTCTCTTTGCTCAATGTGCTTGCCATTAGTGGACAAATATTCAGCTGACAAAGACAAGAATGCTGAGAAAGTTCCCCACCTTTAGTACCTCGCAAACAGTAAGTGCTTGATAAATGTTTGTTGAATTTATTCTGAGACTATATTTTAAAACATTAACTTTCAGAGCTAGAGGCATCTTAGGGATCATCTCAGGATGATAGCCCCTTTCAACCCCCTATTCTTCTTTTATTGGGGATTTTCTAGTGAGAATATAGGATAAGGAGTGATTTTCCTCTGTGTCCTTCTTTTATTCTCTGCCATGCTTCTGTGGGATTATATGTTTTGACTCTGTTGTGCAATGTCCCCCTATGAATTTTTCTCTGTTCATCAGAATTTCTTGATATAACTATGCATAGATAGTTGTTTCAGAGCCTTTAATATAGAATTTTAACAAACATCCCAATTCTATCTCCCATGATGTCTCTACAATATCATCCACAAAGGCTTCTAGAAAAACTTGGTAAATCTGACCCTGTTACATGACAGCAAATAGTCCACAGGACATTGACAAAAGCAGACAAAAGTAACAGTTGACTATTGGAATAATTCTGTGGAAAGTTATTCTGGGAAGGAGTTGACCAGGAGTCCTTACAGCTACTCTGAAGTAAGAGAGAACAAGAGAAAATTAGTTTCTCCAGGAGGTATTCATGGTGTGCATAAAAAAAAATGTTCCTAACTGTGAGGGTTGTTAAATTCTGAAATGAGTCACTGAGTTAAGTCAAATAATCTTTTCCCCTACAGATCTTTAATAACAGGAAGGATTAAGTGCCCTCTTTTCTAGAGGATGGAGGATGGATAGGATTACTTCTGAAGTTTACTTCCAGGGCTGTGATTCTTAGTCACATCTAGTATGTTATCATGAACATAATAAGTACTCGAGTATTTACTGCTGAAAAGATATAGAAATCTCCAATTGCACTGATAACTGGGGAAAAAGGTGATGATAACCTGATTCATATAGAAGCACAAAACTGATTGCCAGCTATAGTTCTATTTATTGAATGGGTACTCAATAAATATACATTGAATAACTGACCCATGGATGTATTCTCCTACTCAATCCTTGTTTTCAACTTCTGGTGGATGCAAAATGGAAGAAATATACACCTGTGTAAAGCTATGTGCTAGGCTAAATATCTTTCTGTGAAAGCAAGAAGACTAAGTCACACATTTTTCCTTATCTGTTTAAATGCCCACACAGTACTAAATGCCTACTGTTCCATTTATGTTTATTGGTACCCATCTAGGTTTGTATACACATGTGGGCATATCTGGAAAAATAGCTTTCAGCTTGATGCTTTGAAAGGCTTTTTTGCCTGTGGCAAAATTGTAATCTTAAGGAATAAGTTTCAAAATAGTTACAATATATGTAGGAACCTATTATCTAGAAGTCATACCCTGGTGTCTAACATTTGCACATCTACTAAATCTATGCCAGAAGAAATATATCTGGGTATACAACAAGTCATGTAGAATCTAGAGAAATAATATGCCACATGCTGTGAAGACCCCTTCCCTGCCCCAGCCCCAGCAAACCAAGATACTTGAATGCAAAACAGATAACTGAATTAGTTGGAGTTGGAGATATTCTGTGTTTCTTTTTATATTATTTTGCTTAATTTTCACATATGCAAATTTAGGGCACCAAAAAACAAAATACTACTTCTATGTCTCAGAAAATAAGGTATTGCCCTAGTATTAGAAATAGTTCTTTTAGAGAGGTCTCATACAAGAATACAAAGGGAAACAATAATTCTTTTTTCTTCTTTTTAAGTCATCCACTGGACAAAGCCCAGAGAGTTCCTGAAGCATTTTCTTCACACACTTTCTTTTTCTGAGAAAAAGTCTGAGTCCTAAGCACAGTTGCCTGTACAAAAAGTAACACCTTTTCATTTTTCAAAAGTTTTGGATGATGCACACAGTTCAAATTGCTTGCATTGTGAAGAAGATGACAAATTGCAAGAAAGAGGAATATTTGTGAGAAAGAAGATAAAAAAATTATAAAGAGCAGATTCTGGAAATGTATTAACGAGTTTGACTTTAAAAGTCTTTGTCCAGGAGTATTCACTGGCTATTTTGCTTTGAAGTATTTCTCTTAAAGATTTGAGATATATAACACCTTAGAAAAAGATCTGAGCCATGCTGGAGGGCACATATCGACAACTCTTCTGAACTCTCTCAATATAATAGGGGAATAAGTACCAAGAAATCACTATTTCAGCAATTCTATCCTTATCCATTCATCTTTCCATCCTTCCATTCATTCATTTAATAGCCAGATGGGAAAATATACCACACAAAACACCCTGAGACATAGGCCCTGTCCTCATTAAGCTTATAGTTTAGAGGTGAGAAATAAAAAATATGCAATCCTAAAATTATTATAATGTAAAATAGAATATAAGGACAATAGTAGAATTTCAGATACAGAAAAGGTTGTTAGCAAAGGCCTGATGGCAGACAAGTGCTTGTACAAAAGGTAGTAAGCAGGAGAAAGGTCATACTAGAATTCATTGCTACCAATTGCCAGTCAAATATTCTTTCTATGAAACCATGATTCAGAAAGCATATGAATAATGGAAATCAAGAGTATATTAATATTGAAAGATTGATGAAAAAGGAATGCCCAAAGTCCAGGTACAGAGTAAGTGGAAGATCCTAGTAAATGTAGGAATAGAGATAGGAAGTTGAATGATCAATTAAGAGTAATAAATTAATAAAAGGGAGCGAACTGAAGTAGAGAAAGAAAATATTTATATAATATTAGGAGCAAAGGAAGGATTTGTGCCTGAACCAGTTTTCAACCTTAATTTCTGCTTCCTTTGTGGTTTATCTTACTTTGGGGAGACCTAAAACAGTCAGGCTTTCCTTAGAGATGATGATGATGATGATGATGATGATGATGATGATGGTGACTGGCAGAAGAACGAGTCAGGGAGCTGGAAACAAGTAGAGTCATTTCCATGCCAGCATAAACAAAGGTCTCAGAGGAGAAAAGTAGGATGATTTAGTGGAAAAAATATTGGCTTTGGGCTCACAGGACCTGGGTTCAAAGCCTATCTCTGCTATTTACTTTCTGTGTTATGTTGGACAAGTCACAATCTCCCTAGGCTTCTGTTTTTAGAATAAAGGGGTTGGACTAGATGACCTTTAAGTTTGCTTTCAATTCTAAATCTTTGATTCTATGATCCTTCTGAGCTCCAGCAGGAATCAAGATCTTGAAGCATTTGGAAACCCCTATTTTACTGTGAAACTGACTTTATTTTATCCTAGATCTTTTTACCTAACATTCCTTAACTTTCCCACTCTGAGACAACTATGATCTTTCCTGGCATGGAAATAATAACCTGCTTCCAATACTCCTCTGGATGCCTCTCACTTTGATCATCATCCCTTCCCCTATTTTCAATCCCTACTTATAGTGATGTTACTTAATTATTTCCTATTAAGATGTCCAATTATCTCCCATCCTTAAAATTTTTGCCATCCTTGAACATGTGGAAACCTAGCTGCCCTTAGAAGACACATATCCGGGCCGGTCTCTCCAGTACTCTGCATTCTTTCTGTCATGGCCCTGACACACTGGTTAAAGAAGAGTAATAAGTATACTCCATGTTATTCATTGCCATTTATAGCACTCCCTGCTGCTTCCAGAGCTGAGCAACCTTTCATTCATTGAGGTTCACTTTGTTTTTCCATATAACTTTATCCATATACTGGTCCTTCTTTCTTTCTCAGAAAATCCAGCAGCTGATTTACAGTCTTGCTCTTCTTCCCAAACCCTCCTTTCATATTGAGGGTCATTAGTATTGATGTTGGTGTTCCATCAAACAGTCTGCCTTCTTAATTCATCCATGTCTTCAGTTCAGACTTATTACATCTAAGCTACATATAGATGGATCATCCTAGCCTTGTTCTCATCATCACCTATTGTTATTCAGGCTGAACAGTCTGGAATTCTAACCTCTCTTTCATCACTACCTCATATCCTCCCATTTCTTCCTCTGTTTTACAGTCTTAAATCAACTCTGAATCTTTCCCATTACCTACAGCTACTTTATTTCTCCCTATTTTCTTAACCTGTCTCCTCTTTTCATTATTCACCTCTGCTTTTGTTCAAATACTATTGACTATTGCCAGAAGAACTTTTTAACTGAGTTCACTAACCATACTGACTGGGTTCACTAAAAATAAATTACGTATCTGAGCTGAGCCTTCTTTGTGGCAAAACTTTATATTCTTGTCTTTGTTTTCCCTTTCTATCCCCATAACCAAAGTTTCAAATATCTTTTCTCCTCAAGTTACCCTATCTCTTCCCTAACTGGACATAAGGCCTTTTATTCTATTATACTGAGAAAATAGAATCCATTCATTATAAATTCATCCCTCTTTCTCAACATATTTGAAGCTATGTTTTTTCTTTTTATTTCATGAAAAGATACCCTTATTGCCAACCCAACCTCTCTACTTGACCTTTTGGTCTTATTCCTTAGTATCTCCTCCAAATGTTTGTCATTGTGATCATCTCTCATTTTCAGCCTATCCTTATTTGCAGGTTACCACACTGTTGCCTACATAAACATTTAGTTTTCATCCTTAAAAAAAACAAAACAAAACATTCGCTTGACTATTCTATCATCTCAGGGTATCATCCTATTTCTTTCCTTCATTTCCAAGGCAAACTATATATTATCTGTGTAAAATGCTTTCTATACTTGCTTCATTTTTACTTCCTTACGTCACACTCACTGTTTAAAACCCTGGACTCTAACTGCCAGGTCTACTACTATACTGAAATTGTACCCTTCAAGGTTACCAGTAATCTGGTAATTTCTGACTCTAATAACCATGAATTAAATCTTATTTTTCTTCTCCTTTCATTGAGTTTAAATTTTATAGACTTCCCTGTCCTTCTGTATATTTTGACTTTGTGACACTACCTCTCCTAATTCTATTTTTACCTATTTGACCACACACAGTCAGTTTCCTTTTTTGGTTATCATCAATAGTCTAAGCATGGGTACTTTTTCTCAAAAGTATCTTTATATCTATCTATTTTTCTTTGTTTCTTTGTTTTGTTCTTCCTTCCTTCCTACCTTCCTTCCTTCCTTCCTTCCTTCCTTCCTTCCTTCCTTCCTTCCTTC
>NW_027186304.1:33193788-33274909 GCF_028583685.1 Petaurus breviceps papuanus | reverse complement strand
CTCTCTCTCTCTCTCTCTCTCTCTCTCTCTCTCTCTCTCTCTTTCTTCCTTCCTTCCTTTCTTTCTTTCTTTCTTTCTTTCTTTCTTTCTTTCTTTCTTTCTTTCTTTCTTTCTTTCTTTCTTTCTTTCTTTCTTTCTTTCTTTCTTTCTTTCTTTCTTTCTTTCTTTCTTTCTTTCTTTCTTTTCTCAAATCTAAGGATCCAGCCTTCAAATTCTCATCCTTCTCTTGAGCTCTAGTCACACATCAGACATTCTTTTTTTAAGGTTTTTTATTTCATTTGCAATTTATGAAATACAACAATAATTTCCATAATAAAATATAATAAAGAAGGTCACATATGAAATACAAGTCTGTATATAACTTGTTATTCCTTTTAACTATGAAACAGTTATCATGTACATTTCTTCTTTCTTCCCCCCACCCTAGAGACAGACACCATTAGACACAAATACACACACACATATTCTTTTCCTTTTCCCTTAATCATCTTTGGAAATAGAACTAGTAGAGTTATTGCTGGGTCAAAGGATATAGAAGGAAAGCAGATATTATATAAGTTTGTTAAACTAAATATGTTCAAAATGGAAACTTATCTTTCCCCTAAAACCTTCTCCTATCCTTCCTAATTCTCAAGCTATGGACAGGTGGCCTGTAGTCTTGTTCATCAAACTACACATTCCTCCCCATAGGCCTATTATCAGGATATGTTTTCTCTGAACAGGTCAAGTCTTGAGGAACTGTTATTGTGACAGAAATGTCATGACTGGAGTTCCTTTTTCTGTTTGATGTGACATTCTTGCTCATCTGTTTGAATCAAGTTCTGGCCAAATGGATGTGTTTCTTTTTTGGAAACTTCTCATTAGTCAGACATCCAGTGGTGAGCAGGGTTTACAGTCAAAGCTCCTCTTAGTCCTGTCTTTTTGGGAGCAAAAAGGGGAATATTAGAAGGTATAAGGATGTTGAAGATCATTTAATTTAATTTAACAAATGTCTATTAAGTACGTTCTACATGCCAATTGTGTTAAAGATGCAGAAGTTATATTAAAGAAAGTCTTTTTCTCTTGAAGAGGTTACACATTCTATTTTAGAGGAAATAAGTGGAGTAAGAAAGCCCTTTGTTCAAATCTTGTCCAGGTCATTTACTAGCTATGTGTCCTTGGGCAAAATCATGTTATCCTCTGTCTGCTACAGTCTCCTTATCTGTAAAATGAGAGCAATAAAAATACTTCTGACCCTTTTTTTAATGAGTGTGATAATAAATCAGCCAGTTCCAGTTTGGGAATGCTGCTATTTCCTTCTCAGCTTCTTCTTCTTCCTTCTTCTGGCCGACAAGGCCACCCCACTGAAACAACCTCCTAAGTAGTCCTGATCTGGAAAAAAATGTTCACCCCAGCCTTTTTTGGGTTATGCCACACCAGAATTAAATCTGAGGAATTATTTTAAAGTTGCTTGGAAGGGAATTTGAAAGAGCTCAGGTGAGTCCCTGCCTTTGCTCTGCCATCTTGAATCCACCTCCTCCTGTCTTGATCAGTAGGTTAACTGAGATCAGTGAAAAGTAAAATTTTCATTCAGTTATTTCTATACAACATTTGCTTTCTCATATAGACATCTTTCTTTTAAAGAGACCCTAAACCCTTTCCAGTTAAAAGCTATTAAAAATAATTTCTGTCATGTAAGTTTAAGGATTTTAGAGTCTGATTGTGATAATATCTAATTCTTGCCCTTTTTTCTTGACTTTTAGAACCCCATGTAAGATACAATTCCACTGAACAAAAAGGTAGAGAAGTTTCCATCTGCTAATGGAGGGTGTACCTGTCGGTGTCAATGGAATGGCAGATCTTTTGAAGTACTTGTGTGTGTGTGTGTGTGTGTGTATGTGTGTGTGCCTGTGAGCTCGTGTTCTTCTAAAAAGGACTTTTTGTGGATCTGCCTAGAACTGCAAAGGCAAAGTTAGAGAAGCTAATTTGAGCATGCTTTCTTTGTTAAAATTCAAATTCATCACAACCACCACTTGCCTTGTTCCAAGAATGAGTTATTGGTCACTCACACAGACAGAAAAAAAGAAAGTTTATAGTCTTGCTTTTATTGAAAGAAGAGAAAGAAAGAATGAATCAATGAATAAATGAAGTAAAATTTATTAACCCCTTACTAACTGTCACTGTGCTAATTGATGGGGATACAAATGATGGGGAAATGGCAATAGGTTATACAGGAACTCTGATCCTTATCAAAGACCAGAATGCCTGCAATTCAGTCTGGAAAAGAATTCAGTAGGCCCAAGCAGACTTGAAGTCAGAATTATAAAAGTTTATTGTTACACTTTACAGAGGGCAAGGGTCTTTAAGGGACCTGCAAGTTTATTGTTACGCTGTACAGAGGGCAAGAGTTCTTAGGGAACCTGCAAACTTAAAGATGACATAGGCATAGTTTTTAAGGAGTCTAGGCAATTAATTGGATGTCAATTATGCTAACTAGGTGAGTAAGGATGGGATTAGGGAGGAGTTAATGAGTGGTCAGTGCTTAAAGGGACATGCACTTTTAATGTCAAGTGCATAGGCCCATAATTCACTGGGAAATACCCCAAGGGGGGGGGGGTACCTGGAGGTGTGGTTTTTGGCCTGAAATGTCATCAGCTAGAGGTTAAGGGCTGACTGAGAAGTGCCCAGTCTGCCACCCATCAGTGTCATGTTTGACAAGATGGATATTGGGAACCAAGGCTAACAGAGACTCAGTATGTGGATAATTGGCTAAGGAGTTAACCTATAGACAGGGCATTGAAGGATTCATGGGTGCAGCTGCCCACTTTACTAAGGGGAGATAACATTTGCCTAAGCTAAAATGTTTATAGATGGTGTAGTGAAGGATTCATAGGTGTAGCTTGTTATTGTTCCAAGCAGAGATACACAGTTCATGAGTTGTTGCTGGGCAGCGTACAGCAGGGGGAAGGGGCAGAGTTAATGCTCTGAGGCGGGGAGGGGGAAGTGTGATTTTACAGACTGGTTTTACAAATTTATTTTACAAACTGATGTTACAAGCTAATATTACAAACTGATATTACAAACATAGATCCCAAGCACCCCATCACTAATACAAAAATCAAAATAAACTACCGTCTTAAAATTTACATTCTAAAATGTAAGAGAAGACAATATGTGTGTAAATATACATTATGGAAGCCTATATCTCTGTGTAGTAAGAGATATACAGAAAATAAACACAGAGATAGAGGTAGACATATAGGAGTGATGGCCAGGAAGAGTTCTTTTGGTCTGGGAAATCACATGGATGGTGCATAGAACCAAAGGGAAATGGATTGAAATCATATCTATGTATTTTTACTTATTTAGTTTCAATTTATTAATTTACCTGTTTGTTTATTTAGCCCTAATAAATCATCTCATTCTCCAGTTCTCTAATCAGAGTCAATATTCTCCTCCCACAACAGTCCTAGAAGTAGTCTTTTATTTTCAATCTATCACTGGAACAAGAGTTCAATTAGTGTTTCTAGCGATGCCTGGAGCTTTAAGCCCTAAAGATCACAAATATAATTCCTGACTTTCTTCACATAGTTGAGCAAAATATCCTTTTGCATATGTTAATATTTCTTTGAAAAACATAAATATATAAAAAAGTTTTAAATATGATGGGTGGTAAATTTGGGTAAAGAAATAAAAAAAATAGAACATTAAAGCAACCAATCAATCTTAAATGATGCTGCTTTAGCAGTTTGCCCACTAAATTGACCAGGGTATATTGGCATGAGTTGAGGGAGGAAGGAGAAGATAAAATGGCTAATTAATCATCTAATTCATATCTAACAATCCATGAAATAAAAACCATAGCCTAAAAAAAGGCTTGGCTTAATTGATGAAATAATAATGGAAGTTAAAGTGAATGAAAAGCTAACCTACTTCTATATTTCTATATTCAATGGTGAATCCATGAGGTTGGTTGAATTTGGGAGTCAAGAAGGAAGGGAAGTGAACATTATGTGACTCTTACTCAATCTGGCCAAATCAACAAGAACCTTTTCCTAATGAGGTTCTTTCATGGGTATCGTTTTGTCAATTGCTGAAAAGTAAGTTTTCTCCCAGCTCGTGTGTTCTTTGAGAAGTTTGCCACCAGATTTTATTGGAAGAGGTAGTGAAAAATCACCAGGATACACTAGGGGAGGTTTATGAGCCATCTTCAAAGAGAAGGAGATTTTTTAAGGGTTTTCCTTGGGCCTTCTTCATCACACAGATCATCAGACAGTTACCAGGGCAAATGGATAACATCTAAATGCCATTAAAAAGACTGGCATCTACATAGATAACACAATCATTAGTATCTGATGAAGGCTTTTTCCTCTCTTT
The DNA here is from genome assembly GCF_028583685.1 of Petaurus breviceps papuanus. Taxonomy (NCBI): domain Eukaryota; kingdom Metazoa; phylum Chordata; class Mammalia; order Diprotodontia; family Petauridae; genus Petaurus; species Petaurus breviceps. The sequence continues at coordinate 33,270,553 of NW_027186304.1, read as the reverse complement.
ATCTTAAACAATTCCATCTCATTCCCCCCTAAAATTTAACAGCCCCCTTAATTATATCACTGCTCCTGTTACAACTGCTTGACATCACATAAATCTGGTTCTAAATTGGTTTGTAGCCCAATTGTGAAAAGGATCAATAGATTCATTTACACTAACTCCCTGCTTTGTGACTGCAAACATGCCTGTACATGCAAAGAATGTGATCAGCAGATTTGATTCACAACCTCACAGATTTAGATTCACAACCCTGTCTTAAGAATGGCGGAGTACCTGGAATTCTGTCTTTAGCCTATGAGGAATTAAAGCAGGAGCTCTGGTTGGTCTGGCCACTCCCATTGTTGCTTAACCTTCAGCAAAAATAGATGAGGCATGTTCTTCACCTGTCATTAACAAGTGATGGGGTACCTGGGGTCTAGGTCAAACCAACTTGTAAAACCAGTCTGTGAAGTTGTAATTTGTCCTTTCCCACCCTTGAGCTCTGCCCCTTCTCCCTATGCCACACTCCACCTAGGCAACACCCTGTGACCCCTTTTGTTCTTACTTAATCTCTTCATTTCTTCCCAGGCCTGGCCCAAACCCTCCTTTATCCTTGCCTTTTGTCTCCTTCAACCTGGCCCAAATCTTATCTAAACTGTCTATTCACATTCTCCTCTTGGTCAGCTCTGACCTTTGTCTATTCACTGAGGCCCCTCCCATCAGGTCAGCCCTGACAATGGCAGCCCTAACCTTTAAAGGTAAAAGCATGTATCCCTCTCACTCACAGGTCCCCTAAAGGACTCTTGCCCGCTGTAATAATAAATTTTCTCAACTCTAACTACAAGCAAGGCTGAGCTGAATTTTTTCCAGACGCCCTTGCAGGTTTCCTGGTCCTGGATGAGATCAGGGTTCCTGCTGAACCTATTGGGATCCCGTCCCCCATGACAAGCATCCATAGTATACTTGAAAACTGTTTCCAAGAGTCTCTCCCCCTAAAAACCACAGCCTGAACCAGCAAGATGATATTCATCTTGATGATGGTGCAACATGAATGTGACCTTAAATACAAATGAAAGAAAATCAGTGAATTTAATAATCTTATAGGAATAAACCTGAAGACATAACAGACAAATTGTTAAGAAGTCCTGGCAATTTTATGGAATTATCTGTAGAGAAATTATCTGGGGAGCTAAGTATACAATTTTAAAGTTGCCCTTATGTGCAGTAAGTGTCTTGTGTTTATTATGCAGATGAATGAGAATCAACACCATGCAATGTTACCAAACTGCCTTTTCGGTGTTCTTCAAGGAGCATTGAGTAGATGGATCCCAGAAAAGGAACCAAACAACAGTGAATTTCTCTGATTCAGAATTATTCTTGAATCCAAAGGACATTTGTACAAATATATTTATCAAGTCAGAAGATATAGAAATTGAACAAGTTAGAAGTTCTATCATGAAGAAAAAAAACCAAAACATTGGCTTATGAGAAGACCTACGTCTTCATTCTAGCTCTGCTCTTATATGAATATAAGTCATATGAGGATAGGTTGGGGGAAAAATGGAATATTTAGACTGAAGAAGAAAAGGGGAAGAGGAGAATCATGAAAGTTATCTTCACATATTAACAAATATTAAATTTGTCCTGTTTGGACTCAAAGGACATAACCAGGAGTTATGGGTAGAAATTTCAAAAAGACAAATTTGACTTGATTTAGACAAACATTAGACAAAATTCCTAAAAATGAGAGCTGTTCAAAAGAAAAATTGGCTGCCTCCAAAGGCAGTGGGTTCTCCTTCCTTGAAGGTCTTTAAAGGCTATATGATCACATATCATATAGGGTATATAGGATCCCTTTCATGTATGAGTTAGATTAGATATCAAATGTGGTTCCCTCCAAATGATAAATTCTTTGATTCTGTGAAATGGAGCATATTTTTCTACTGATATAATTTTGAGCAAGTTACTTAAATTCTCTTGACAATACATATCTTGCCTACCCAACAGAAATGTTATGAGGATAAATGAGGTACAGTACAGGAAATGAACCAATTCATATTAGTAAAAGGTACATAATTTAAAAAGAATAGATTTGTAATTTAAATGGCCAACAATAGGTCCCAGGCCAAGCCCTACTTAATCATTGTTTGGACCCTGATTGACTGAGAATGAATGTAAATAGTAATTGTTTCTGGAAACCCCAAGGATCTTCCCTTCCCAGGCTGATTTTTTTTTTCAAAGTTTATTTATTTACTTATTAGTTGGTTTTAAAAAATTTTTGACTAGGCAAAGAGGCCCTTCTCTAGCTCATTCTTCTGAAGCCTTAATCAAACTTTATTAATCCTTAATCAATTAAGACCTATTAATGACCTTAGCTTGAAAAGGTCTAGGTTCCCCACTGCATCCTGGCTTATCACCAGTTGTGCTGATCAGTATCTGGCCACTGGACCTGGGTGTCTCTGGAGGAGAAAGTGAGGATGATGACTTTGCACAGTCCTCCTCCCTCACTTCAATTCACTTGCATGTCATGGAATTATCTCCTTGATGCAATAATCCTGTTCGAGAATGAAGCACAACAATAACATTCACATAGTATCATAACTGAAATTCACAAGGCAGTTTTTGCTTTTGAATCACATCATGAAAAAATATAATGAAGAAAATATCCATATTTGAAGTAATTTATAAAACCATTTTTCATAGTAAATATTTTATTATGGTAATTTTATGTAAGTTTTCATTGTATGTGTTGCATATATACACATTGTATCTATTACACACACACACACACACACACACACACATTCTAGTCTAAGTGTCCTAGGAAACACTCTGAAATACTGGTCTAAAATAATGGTTTTTGATCACCTCTCTTTCAGAAAAAAATTGCACATATCTGCAGTCATTTATAAATCACATGTATATGTTATAGGGATACTCATATACATTATAAAGTGATTACATACATTTCACAAAATAAATTTTAAAAGGATGAGATAAAAAGGAAGTAAAATTGATTTTAGAGTTAACACAGTTACCTGAATTTATTAATTAGGGACAGATCATGATTTAGTAAAATCACTTTGGCGACTGTGTGGAAAATACATTGGATGGGTGAGATATTAGAGCCAGGAAGAATATTTATTTCCAACACAGAAATCTTTTTCTTCCCTTCTTTCCAAATTCTGTATTATAACCTAGGATACCTTTATCTTCTCAATTTACCCACCCTGGAAACCATGTTGTCATCTTAGAATCCCCACTTTCATACACTCCGTAAATCTAATGCTTTGCCAGATCTTGTCTTTTTACCTTCATAACATATTTTGTATTCACTGGTATCTTTCCACTCACACAACTACCAACCCAGTTAGGGCAATCGCCATCTCCTGCCTAAACTATTACAGTAGCCTTAGAACTGGTCTCCCTAGGATCTGAAGTATCTCTGTATTCTAAGTCATCCTCCACTAACTTTTTGGGGAAAGTAATTTCCCCAAAGCTTGAGTTTAACTATGTTAAACACCTCTCCCCCCACCCTATTCAACAAACTCCAATGATACCTTATTACATCCAGGATGAAAATAGAGTTTTCTATTTGTCTCTGGTGCCTACCTTTTTAGTCTTCTAACAATACTCCACTCCTTGCACTCTAGTTACGCTGGCCTACTTATTGAGCAGGATACTCTAACTCTGTTTTTCACCTTTCAGGCAACTGGCTGGTATAATGGATAGAGAGTCAGGCCTAGAATCAGGAAGGCCTGAGTTTGAATCTGGTGTTCTAGCTACATAGTCCTAAATATGTCATTTAATCTCTGTTTGCCTCAGTTTCCTCATCTGTAAAATGGAGATAATATTACTGCTTACTGTGTGCACCCCAAAACTGTGTGCAACAGAGGTCCTTACCCAAATAATACTTAGAGGCTTCTCAAGATAGGAAGCAGAAAAGAATGGTTTATTACGATCTTGAGAAAGGGCCACCCTCCTGACTACTGGTAAGGAGGAGAAGCAATTTACAAAAGGAAATGGCAAAGTTATAAAACTGTAATGCAGAATTATCCCCCACCCCCCTTCTGACCCTTTTCTTCCATTGGCTGGAAGTCAGGTGCACAGTCTAAGCACGACAATCTACCTCAAATATGGGAACAAGGAAACAGTAGACCACCCAGTGTACATTTGAGAAAGCACTTCTGTCCTTATTGGGCATATCTTATGCTGAGGTGTCACTGCGGATAGGGGTAGTCCTCGTAAATCATGTGATCTCTGGTGAAGGGGAACTTGGGCCTGTTTCCCACAAAAAGCCTTACTAGCTTTTAGAGTATAGTCTGAGAAGTTTTCACTTCTGTCACTCACTACCTCCCAGAATTGTTGTGAGGATCAAACGAGTTAACAATTATAAAGTTCTTAGTACAGTATGCGGCACATAGTAAGTATTACATAAATGTTAGTTACTTTTATTGTTATTATGGTTATTATTTTTTATTATACTTCCTTCTCCATGACTTTGCACTAGAAGAGATCCTTCTTGCCTAGAATAACCTTCCTCCTCAGCTTCTCTTGGTTTTCCTGGTTTACTTCAAGACTCAGTTTGTAACAGGTCTTTACTTTTCCTTTAAGCTACTAATTCCTTCTCCTTTCAGATTACCTTCCATCTCCTCTGTATAGTCAATGTATGTACATTGACATGTTTTCTTTTCTATTAAACATGAGCTTCTTGAGGACAGGGAATGTCTCAACCTTTCTTTGTATCCCTAGAATTTAATATTTTGCTTGGCACAGTGGTTGTTTAGTCATTTAGTTATGTCTGACTCTACGAGACCCTAGACTCTGTCCAGGTAGTTGGTAAAGGTATTGGAGTGATTTTGCCATTTCCTTCTCCAATGTGTCTCCATTTTACAAATAAGGAACTGAGACAAATAGGGCTTGACCCAGGTTCACATAGCTAGTAAATATCTGAGGCCGGATTTGAACTCTGATCTTCCTGACTCCAGGCATGGTGTTCTATCTACCTCACCACCTAGGTGCACTGCCTGGCACATAGTACTTAATAATTGCTTTTGCATTAATTGATGGATTTCTAGGCATGCTGTGGCAGTCTATAGAAAGTCACAGAGACAGGAGATGGAAGGTTTCATAAGAACAGAAGGAAGAGGATAAGTTTGTACAAAACTATAAAGAAAAAATTAAAAAAAGAGAAAGCGTTATACTCCAAATATAATGATCAAATGAACTAAAGCCAGGAATATATGGTATACAACTCAGGTATGCATGTAATGAGGTAAAATATACTTGCCTCTTCTTGTGGCTATTAAAACTGAAGGTTTAGGGGAAAAGGGGTTTCACTTGAAATAATTTCATTTACAATCTACTTTGCTAGAATATCTATTTTATAAAGAAAAGGATATTACTACAACCAACAAAGACCTATACTTCCTAGCTGCCTTAAATCAGAGAATTGTCTAGGAGGGAAAAGACATCTTTGGTCAGAAGTCTAAAAGAGAAATAATATACTTGTGCCATTAAATCAAGCTAACACATTTTAGCATCTTCTATCATATACTAAATATGTCCTTTTACCTACTAAATCACCAGGAGAAAAGCTGTAAGCAAATTAATTTATGATTTTAATGTATTTGCAAAGCTGAATGAAATGTATGAATTCTTTTTAGGTGAGGATTCAAAAATCTCCCAGAAACTGGTATGAGCTAAGCATTGCCATTGATATCAAAGTGAGTTTGTTGTGAAGGAAAACAAAAGGAACCAGTCCCTATTACTCAAATGAACCTTGTTGCATCCTTCTCTGAATGCACGTAAAAAAACAAAACAAAACTGCAAGTCCCTTGGCTATGTCTCTCTTAGCCTGTATTAATTGTTATTTTGGTGGATTTCATCTTGACTTGAACAAGAATTTCATCAGTAAAAAAGAGTGTGACCAAACATCTAAATTAATTGTATAGTATTTCTTGTGATTCATTGCCCTCCATACCTGTCCCTATTTTTATTTTCACATTCTGATGGCTTCCATCTTTCCCTTTGTTTTTCTTTCTAGTCTGCTCTTTTTTTTGCTTTCTCTTATCCCCTCTGTCTTCAAATCTTTTCCCTTGCTCATCTCCATTTGCTTTTTCTCCTTTTTTCTGTTTCCTATGAAACCTCATTTCTGAAGATTAGAAAAAAACACGAAAAATAATTCCTTTTCTAATTTAATAACAATAATAGTATGATAACAATAATGATGGGGCAGCTAGGTAATGCAGTGGATAGAGTGTAGGGCCTGGAGTCAGAAAGATTGAGTTTTCTGAGTTCAAATCTGGTCTTAGTTACTTACTAGCTCTATGACCTTGGGTCAGTCATTTAACTCTATTTGCCTCAGTTTCCTCATATGTAAAATAAGCTGGAGTAGGAAGTAGCAAACCACTCCAAGATTTGCCAGGAAAACCCCAAATGGAGTCATGAAGAATCAGACATGAATGAAATGACTCAACAACAACCATAAAATAATAATAATGAAGCATTTAGCATATATTAAAGATTTAGAAAGTGTCCTACAAAATTATCTAGTTTTATCCTACCATAGGTCTGGGAGATAGGTATTATTAATAACTTTATTCTACAGATGAGGAAACTAAGGCAAACAGAATTAAAAGACTGTCCAGTTTCACAGAGCCACTAAATGTCTGAGGACACACTTGAACTCTGGATCAGCACTCTATCCAACGTGCGACCTAGTTGCCTATAATTTTATTTATTGAAGTTCTGGTCAACTTTATCTTCTGTTGACAACTCTCATATGCAAATCTGTGAGTACCTTCCTTCCCCCAGCAAACAAACCACAAGATAAACATTGAAATAATTTGCTCAAGTGGTTTGTGTATTAATAATTCCCTCACTAAATTAAAAAAAAAATCTACTGATAAATTTTTTTTTAAATGGGAGCTTGTGTTGCTTCTCTAGCCAAGATGAAATCTACCCAAATGGCAAATATTTCTAGCCATGCCAATTTAAACTGAAATTCTGAAGTGAAAAATAAAAAGCTGCTCTCAAGTTATGAACACAAACACACATACATGCATATCTTCTAATACCTAAACTACATTTCAAAAAGCAGTTTTCAAGAGTCACCACTATTTGACTGGTATCCACTAGTACACTAATAGTACTATAATTAGTACACTTAAAATGTTTGCTTAGCTTCTTTGTTCCTGTTTTGTAATAGTATCACTTCTATAGTCTTTCAGATCTCAGTTAAACTGAGTTGGTTAAATGATGCTTCAATAATTAACCAGGAAATTAATTAAATAAGATGTCTAACATTATGAATGCATGTAGAATTAGTGAGGAACAGCTCCAGTCATGTACCTTGAATTGGAATTAAAATAATCTGCTTACCATTGAGTGTGGAGAATGGAGCCTTCTATATTCTATTATGTAATGCCAACACTAATAGCTCAGGAGTGGCTATTAATTCCGTTTCTGAGTTGGAATTAATTCAGAAATTTTAAATAAATGAGATCTCTTGTCTAGGTACCACTGCCTGAATTTTTTTCAATCCAGAGAAGGACTGGGAGCTCAATAGTTGATTTTTTCTCTTTCTTTCTTTTTCTCTTCTTCTCTTCTCTCCTCTCCTCTCCTCTCCTCTCCTCTCCTCTCCTCTCCTCTCCTCTTCTCTTCTTTCTTTTCTCTCATGTGGGAATCCTAGTAACCAAAGCAAAGAATAAAATAAAATAAAGCCCACTGGGAACAAAGTGTAAAGGGGCTCAATGGGAATTTACTGGCAGTTGCCAGTATTTTATAACACTTCTAAAATTTGCTTTGTGAAATGGTCAGTTGCCTCAAAAACACGGGAAAAAAAAAAACATCCAAAAAATTGCGGCAAAAACCCTTTGAGATCCTGCTCCAGTTTGGGGCTTTCTGAGTAGAGTTATAAAATTTCTACTTCATGGTTACTTAAAATGGTCTCTGTTTCTTGTTTAGAAGTCCATGGAATGAACTAGCTCCCCTTTCATTCTTCCTCTTTCCTAACTTGCCACTAGTGTGCTGAGTTTGTGAATGGGGAGTGGTGACAGGAAGGGAGAAGGAGAGACAACTTTGTCCAAGAGTTGCTGAACTTAGCTGAAGTTCAGCAGCAAAAGGGACAGTAAAGCCTTCAATGACAGACTGGTTTTCTCCACCAGTCTCTGAATCCATTCACTCTGCTCTGTGATGGCTTAGTTGGGATCAGAAGAGGTAAGAGTTCTCCAATAAGTGATCAGACCATGGAAACCAAGGAAAGAACCAATCTTCCAATTCAGGCAGTTCATGGTCTTCTATTTCCTATGTTGTGAGTCCCAGTATTACAGTTCATCCAGAATTTTTGTCTCTTCATCTACTAAGTTGAGACTTAACGGTTCTTGGTTCCAGAATGATACAATATCTGGAGGCGATTCTGGGATTTAGGAGAGAAGTGGGACGGTAGTCACTTGGGAGGCATTTTAAATAATTATTATTCACTTTTCTCTGCTTATAATGAATTATTTATTTGCTTAATGATGATATTTTAAGAACAAATGCTACAGATAGTATCTAAGCAAGTTTGTTGGCTTCTGTGTAAAGCCCATCCCATTGTGCCTCGGTCACAGTGAAATACTACAGTTTTAGGAAGAAGGCAGGGTTAATCATTGGGGGATGACTCGGAACTAAGTTCATAAAATCATAGAATTGTAGATGTAGAATTGAAGGGGACCTTACAGGCCTTCTAGTCCCACCTTCATTTTAATAGATGAAGAAATTGAGACCCCAGAAGGTTAAGTGACTTAATTAAGATAAGAGAAATAGTAAGTTTTAGTTGCAGGATTTCATTTCCATTCATTTGGTTTCAGAGTTAGTGCTCTTTCTAGTTGGTAGAGACACAAATCCATGTGCCCCTGACAGTGACTTGGCAAGGCACCTCAGAGAAGAGTGGAACTAAGTGTTAGAAGGGCTAGAGAGATAAAAAATCACAGGTCCAGTGGCCACCATAGAGAACACGGTTTTCACACAGTATTTTTGCCCTGGTAGGGGATGTGAAAACAGGATGAGTAGGGAACTTTTCACCAAATGTCTCTATTAGCACCAGCAGGTAAGGTTAAGCAAACCTGAAAGCAATGGACATAGGTAAAAGAATTTCTTTCCTTACTTGCCTTGAGCCACTGTTTTTTTTTTTTTTATAACTACACTGGGGGGATTACAGCCTTAGGGAGCAAGGAGACGGGTCAGCTATGATTTCAGCAGAAGCAATGCTTTGAGTTAATAGCAAGTATCAGTAAATAATAAAAGAGGTAATCTAGAACTCAGTTCCCAAGTAAAGAAAATATGTTTGCTTCTTTCTTTTTTTTTTTTTAATTTTCGTCCAGACTTCTGATATCTTTTTTGTTCTTGTGTGAGATGAAAAAGTTCAGAGTCTGAGTCTGAGATCAGAAAAGGTCTTTATTGTTTCTCCTGAGAAAGGGCACTGTCCCTGTCGCTCAAATGGCATCTGCCAGGGAGTGCCAATTGATTACAGAAAGCAAAGCTTATTATTATACCCTAACTCGAGTCGCCCTGACCTCCTGCCTCCTTATCTCCATTGTTGGGTTTCAGAGTTCAGTTTAGATGGGAAAAATCTGCCGGGAGACAGGGACAAAAACAAAACAAAGAAAAACCCAGAGGGCCCCTAATCTAAACTGCTATATTTGCTCAGATTCTTCTAGAATCACAGGATGTTTGTGACTGGAGCCCCCCAGGGTGGTCCTTGTAAGTCTCCTTGGTTTGAGCAATTTCTGGGGAACAAAAAGAGACCTTGTGATAACAATGTTGCCTATCTCACAGGTGCCGTTTCTTTTGCAATGATAAACAAGTTAAAACAAGAATCACTAATCCCTGAGGAGGCTTCATTCTTCTTAGGGACCTCATCCCTCAGACTCTTGACATCATACCTCTATTAATTCAACCTAAGGTCACACTGACCATTTTTGGGGGTTACCAATTTAGCCTGTTTGAAATCCATGCCCCTTTCGCTCAGACCTTAATCCCAAACTCTTTTTCTCATCTCCCACTGCTCTATTACTTCCTTCCTATAAAAACTGCTCTCAAGAAAGGGCCTGAGCTGTGTGACCTTGGGCAAGCCACTTAACCCCAGTTGCCTGTCAAAAAGCAAAAAAAAAAGGTCCTGACATTCATTCAGACTAAGGTGCATATGACTGACAATAACATTAAATACTATGGATTTGTGAAGGATTTTCACTTCAATAAGAAGTAAAGTTTGAATTTCAAAGAGAAATTAGGAGAAAGGCTGAACTTCTTGAAGTCAGGAAATCACAACTCTTCTGCATTTTCCTGCTTCCCCAGCTCTTCCTTGGTGCACAATAAAGAGAGGCCTTAAGCCCAAAGCCATTTACAAATGGGAAGATACAGCCGGCTAAAACCAAGTCTAGTGTTTCCAAGACAGCTAATCAATCATTGATTCACTTGAGGTATATGTGCAATTCAAATATTAATACCCCCTTTTCAGACCAAGTGAGGTTTAAGGGTAAAAGTATTTTGCTGCTCACACTGGCTGGGAAACTTTGGGCTGAGTCAACTCCAGTTCTCAGTGGTTGAGAAAATAGACAAAATAGACTATCGGCATTGGTGGAAGTTTCCTCACCAGGAGTTCCTTACAGAATGAAATCAAAGTATGAGGTAAAAACAAAGAAACAAAAAAGGCTGGCTTTGAGGAATGAAAAGAAGGGCTTTGAAGAGGAAAGAACCCAAGAGCTGGTCTGATACTCTCACCATACTTTCTTTTTATTCTCCTTTTCTTATTAAATTATTTTCTGATGCCATCTAAAAGGCCAACTTGACTTAGCTGGATTTTCTTCTGTTGTAGGTAGCTGGAAGTGTGAGAGAAAGGAAAGGATAAAAACCAGTATGAGTGGAAGACTATCAAGACATTTTTTGTATGTCAAGTCTTTTCTTATTCATGCTATATACTGTCATGCCAGGATTTTTATAGTTATACATTTTGAAGTGTGTAAGTCTCTATAGTTAGGAAATAAGATACACATTCTTAAAATGTATAACTTCAAAAGTATGTTACATTGATCTTTTGTTTTTATAGTAGCTACATTTCCCCTTATTTCTGTCTTACTCCCAGAAAGTCATTCCTTATATTAAAAAAAAAATAGAGAAGAAAAAAAACCCTGCAAGATAAATCGACATATAAAATATTCCGATATTTTTACACAGTGCTTCACACCTCTAATTTTTAAGCTCTGTAAAAGGATCTGTAAAAAGAGGGGGGAAGTTATCTTCTGGCATCTCTTTTTTGGGTAAATTTGGTCATAATCTTGCAGTTTCTTTTTAAAAGTGTTTACATTTATATTTTTATTTTATTTTTTCTCAATACCAGGTAAAGAAAAAAATTTAAGATTCATATTTAAAAATTTTTGAGTTTCAAATTCTCTTCCTCTTTCCTCTTTTCCCTCCTTGAGGGGGCAAGCAAATTAACATGAATTCTAAATGTATAGTCGGGCAAAACATTTCCATATTAGTCAATTTGCAAAAGAAAATGCAGAACAAAAAACCCAAGAATAATAATCTCACAGTTTCAACTGTTTTGTGGACGTTCTTTCTCTTTACAGTACTTTGGTGATGTTTTTATAAGTTTTTCCTGATCCTAATTGCTTCACATTGTATCAGTTTATATGAGACTTTCCATGCTTCTCTGTATTCTTCATACACATTGTTTCTTACAGCACAGTATTAAGATTCCATTACCTTCATGGACCACAATTTGTTTAGCTGTTCCCCAATTGAGATGAAATGTATAACATTGTAATGTGCCTTCACAATGGTGTGATTTGTTTGGCACTAAAGACTCAAATTTAAAAAGAAATATAATTCAGTGATTGTTATTTTTGACTTGAGCCTGAACGCATTTTCTTCCAAGATGTAGAAAAATGAAAGAGGACAAAGAATTTGAGAGTGCTGACACATTGCAAAGGCCAGTCTGTCCACAGAATGCTCAGTTGCATTTTTCCTTTCTCCCAGATGTCTTCAAGATTTATTGTGCTCAATTTATTGGCCCTTGTTGTCTAAAAGGCTTACTAAACTATAGGACCATCTGAGCCCCTTTCCTGGTATTTCAATCTTATAAACATGAGCGGGAGTGGAAGAGAGGAATGCATAACGGAGCTCTTTAAGATCTGTTTTGCTTTTGTTGAGTTTTCCTTTTGGATACTATATATTTTGTGAGCTGACTTAAAAATATCATAGAAAATTTTTGAGTTGTAGAGGTGGAAGAAGCCTTTGAGATCATAGGGTTCAATTGTTTCATTTTTTGAAGTAGATGGTTATATTTTTGCTTTTCTATAAAATGGTCAACAACTCTTTAGTGACCATCAAGACTAAGCTGCAGGTCCTTCATGCCCAGGTCTGTTCTTAGGAGTCATCAATACTATCTCTTCTATGTTGCCTGAATATTGGAAGCCTGTTTGATCTATTTGGAATGCAAAATATACTCCAATATGAAAGGCTTCAAATGAGCTAATAATCTTGACTGTTGCTTATATTTTACTGAAAATTCTTGACATCTTTACAAAGGATATGAGAAGCTGACAAAAATATTCTTATTCACACTTCAGGAAATGGAGAAAAACCTATTTACACATTTTTATGAATAATCAATCTCTTGTTTCTCTAATTACACTTAATCAGGTGTTTTGGAGAATGGCATCTTGTAATGAAAACAAATAATTTTTCATTATTTACATGACAAAATTTAAATTGAACAAATACTTCTCTACTCAGCTGTCTCTAGATAGAGGATCTGCAATCTTTCTTTTTATTTACCATGTAAAGGCTCTATGCTATGTCACAACAAGCACCCAGGAACTAGGTTTGGGGCTCTATTTGCTTTAGAACTTATTGTCACACGTGGAAGCATTCAATATTTGACCCTTAAATGCCTCAATTCTTCATAACCATTGAATATTCAGATGTTAGGCATCTCACCCCTCAAGATCTTGGCCAAGGGTAGACCTTACATCCTGGTCCCAAACAAGAGCCAAATTTTGTCCCAGGTACCAGGCATCTTCTGGTTGTGCATCCTTTTGTGCCATCTTGAAATGAGATAAAGAAGGGACTGAGGGCTAAATATAAGTTCATGAAAATCCTTGTGTATTAGATCTATGGGTTCTTATTAATCTAGTAGCCTTTCTTTCCTAGAATTTGAGAAAGAACGAACTGACACTATATTTTATCCCCATAGGACATTGAGAAGATAGAAAAACAAGTATTTATTAGGTACTTACTATGTGCTAGACATTGTATTAAGTGCTTTGCAAATATCTTATTTTATCTACACAACAATCCTGGGTGGTAGGTGTTTTTTTTTTTTATCTTGATTTTATAGTTGGGGAAACTAAGGCAGAGAAAGGCATTCTGCTCTTGTTCAGAGTCACACAGCTATTAACTGCCTGAGGCTATATTTGAACTCAGGTTTTCATTATTCAAGGCCTGACACTCTACTATATTACATTTGGAATCCCTACTCTATTATTAATAAACTTCCCTGCACCATATACTTCTTCTCCCAACATCTTACTATTATGTTGTATGCATGGCCTCTAAACTGTGAAGACAATGGATTAAGTGTTCCTCTTCAGTTTTAGAGGAACCTTCTCTTATGCTTCTTATTCCTCTATACATTGGGTTTGGAGGAATGTGAATATTTCCTGTTGTTCATTGCTACCTTGAGGATCTGTATCTTTCAACATTATTCAACAGTATCTCTTCTTTGGAAGTTTACTTTGAGTTTCAACTGTCTATATCCCAATATACTGACCCTTTTTGTAGCCACTGTTGACCTCTAGGTCACTCTCCCTCCTTTCTCATTGTCTCTCCAAAGTGATCTGCTTCTTTAATCTAGAGCTTTGAAATTATCCTCTTGGATTACAATCTTTAATCTTTCCATTTCTCTCTGTTCCATCTTTCTCTTCTTATTTTTTTTGTTATCATTGTGAATTCTATACCTTCTCATTCTCCTCATCTATAACCTTATTTGGCCTGACTTTTCCATCCTTCATATTCTTGACTTTATAGTTAACAGTTTAAATGGCATATTATGCTATACTCTTTAAAAATGTTTTTATTTTTCAAATAAATATTTTGAAAATCAATCTATTGTTTCCACTTCCCCATCCCCATAAAGCAAATTAAAAGAAACAAGCTAAAAGAGCCATCAATGCACAAATGAATTGCCCAGCAAAATCAATTTTCACATTAGCCATAACCAAAAATGCATTGTATAATTTGTATTTTAATTTTGTCACTTCTTGACCATTAGGTGAGTTGAGTTTTTGATCTATATTTTTTTTGGTGGGGACTCATAGTTCATCATTTTGTTGATCAGAGTTCTTAAGGCTTTCAAAGATGTTTTTTCTCTATAATATTATCATTAGGCACAGCTAGGTGGTGCAGTGAATAGAGCACTGGCCCTGGAGTCAGGAGGACCTGAGTTCAAATCTAGCCTCAGACACTTAACACAAAACTAGCCATGTAACCTTGGGCAAGTCACTTAACCCCAATTGCTCTACCTTCTCCCTCCAAAAAAAGCAAAACAAAAAAGTATAATATTATCATTAAAAATTATTCAACTAGTTCTGCTTACTTCACTCTCAGGAATTCATAAAAGCCTTCCCAGATTTTTCTGAAAAAGTAAATTTCATAATTTTTTACAGCAGAATAATATTTCATTATACTTGTATACCATCATTGATTTAGCATTCCTCAATGGTGGAAACCCTCTTAATTTCCAATTTTGGTTGTCACAAAAATAGCTGCTATTGTTGTTTATCCCACCTTTTAGAAGAGAACCAATGGCATCATAAGGTGATGTCTTGACTTCTACATGAATTGGTTTAAGTGAAGCAGAACTCTGAAAAGTTATCAATTTCACTTCCTCCTTCATATTATACTTGAGTCCTTTACCTGTCTTTGACCTCTTGGAGTTCATAACTAGTAGTGGTTTCACTGGGTTGAAAAGTATGCACAATTTAGTAACTTTTTTTTTTGGCATGGTTTGAAATTGTTTTCTGGATTGGATGAATCAATTCACAGCTTTAACAATGAACTTGTATACTCATTTTCTTAGAAAACTGCTAACATTTCTCATTTTCCTCTTTTGTCACCTTTACCAATCTTATTGGGGTGAAGTAGAACCTCAAAATTGCTTTGATGTGTATTTCTGTAAATATTAGTGATTTAGAGCAGAAATATCAAATGTATGTTGTGGCCCACAATACTTCTGATTGCAGCTTTACCATATTGAAATATAGTTGGGAAGTTTTAACAAAATTAAAATACAATAGAACATATATGATATTAATTTGTAATTTTCTAAGTCAATTTGTGGGCCTCAAGGATCCTTATATATGGTTTAGTTGCCCCCATTTCTATTTGAGCATGACACCCACTGATTTTAGAGCATTTTTATGACTGCTGATAGTTTGAATTTCTTCTTTTGAAAACCACTTATTCATACCTTTTGACCACTTACCTTTTAGGCAAAGGTTTTTAGTAATATAAATTTGAATCAATTCTTTATGTATCTTGAATAAGAAACTTTTATCAGAGAAACTTGTTTCTAACATTTTTCTTTCCCATCTAACTCTTTCCCCTCTAATTTTTACATTAGCCTTGCTAATGAAAAAAAAAACACATTTTATATAATCAACATTGTCCGTTTTATCCCATATGATCCTCTTTATCACATATTTAGTCATGAGCTCTTTCTCTGTTCATAAATTTGTCTTTGCTCTCCTAATTTGTATATATTTTCAATATAGTTTTTATATCTAAGTCATGTAACCATTTGGACCTTAAATTAGTGTATGGAATGAGATTTTTCTCTAAATCACACTTCTATCTAGCTTTCCCAGCATTTTTTTTTAATCAAATAGTGAGTCCTTCCACTTTCAGTGGAGATCTTTAGGTTTATCATGCATCAATGCATGTTTGTTTGCTCCAGTATCTTGGGTACTGAATCAATTCTACTGCTAAACCACCTCTTTTTACTAGTTCCAAGTTGTTTTGAGGATTACTACATCGTAGCACAGTTTGAAATCTGTACCGATCCATCCTTTTCCCCTTTTTTACTTTATTACCTTTAATGTTTTTACCTTTGTACCCACAAAGGAATTTTGTGTTTTTTTGTAGGTCTATAAAATATTTTGGGTGAGATTTATTGGTAAAACCATGAATAAGTAAATTAATTTAGATATTATTGTCATTTTAATTATAATGGGCCAACCTGCCTATGGAAAATTAATATTTCTCCAATTCTTTAAGCCTATAGTTCTACAAATTATGTTTCATATTTAGATTCATATAATCCATAGCCAAATCTTAAAAGGATAACTGTCAAATATTTTATAGCTTCTATAGTTATTTTGATTAAAATTTCTCTTTTTAACTCTTTTAGGTGGGTTCTGTTAATTTTACATAAGAATGCTAATGATTTATGCATACTTTTCTTATATCTTATAACTTTGCTTAAGTTATTATTTAAGTTAATTTTAGTTGACTCTCTCTGGAGGAGAAAGTGAGGCTGGTGACATTGCACAGTCCTCCCTCACTCAAATCCAAGTCAACTGCAAATTATGTTATCATTTCCTTTATGCCATGGTCCTTTTGGAAAACAAAGGACAAACACAACCTGTCAGTAGTCCAAGCTGCTTGAATGGGGACCCGGCTAGTTGGGTAACTCAACTCATCTTCTCCTTCTCCCACTCCTTCTCCTCTTCAAAGGAAGGCAAATTTTGATGGCTAGAAGCTGCCCACTTAGCTTAGGTTTATTGACTAGCTCCCTCCCTCCCTCCCTTCCTCCCTTCCTCCTTTCTTCCTGTCCTTCCTTCCATCTCTCAGTTCACTCTGAAGCTCATACATAGGACCACAATAAGTCCCTGCCCAAGTTCCACTTAATGGCTACATTTTGAGCCTTCCTTCCTTAGAGTGAATCTTTGGGAGTTGTTTCTCTTTAGAACAGCAACCCTGGGGGTCTTCCCCCTCCCAGCTTGATTTTTTTCTCTTTTTATTCTAATTAAAGAGGTCATCCCCTGACTCACTTCTTAAAGAGGCCTGTTCATTGAAAAATTTAGATTCTTTTCTCCTTTCACCTGGATGATTGAGATAGCTCTATGAGATAGATAATTCCGTTGTTCTCCATGCTTGCCATTCCTCTTCTCTCCCAAGCATTCTTTACAAGCTTGCAAAATAAATCTTGTTAATACATAGGTCTGACAACATTGCTCTCCTCAAAATTCCTCAGTGTCTTTTTGTTACCTCCAATAGAACACAAAACTCCCAGTCTGATGCTTGAAGTCTTTTACATCGTGGCTCCAATGCCACATCCCATAATTGTTTTGCATTACAATTTTTCCACCAAACAAGCCTTTATGCAAGTTTTGAATATGGTATTCCTTTTCTTCCTTTGGAGACTTTGTATGCATTTCTCACATTCTTGGAATATGCTTCCTTCTCATCTTTGCCTCTTAGAATACTTCCTTTAAAACTTATTTTATGGGACAAGTCCTTTCAGAAGACTTTGTTGATTCCCTTTAGTTATTTTTGCTCTCCCCTTCCATAAAATCATTTTACATTTATTTAGCTGTTTGTATACCTAGTAAAATGTCAGCCCCTTAAGGCCAAAGACTCTTGTTTTTCTACTGCCAGCAGCAAATAATAGCATTGATAATATCTAGCAGCTGTATGACACTTGAACGTTTGTGAAGCACCTTGTTAGTTATCTCAATTGATTCTCAACAGCAGAGGTATCTCTCCATTTTCCTTCACTGGCTCTGTTTGGTTTTGAATTCAGGGAATTTGAGCATATCAAGTGCTTTATAAAAGTCTAATGAATTGAAGCAAAGTAGTTTGGGGCTCAATATAAGAAATTTTCTAACAATTAATCTTGTCTCCATGACTTGCTCCAGGATAAGCTGTTCACCTAGAATCTCATGACCATGCTGATTAAAGTCAGTCTTTGATATGACACCTTCTCCCCTTCCTTAGTCACCTCTCCCCTCAGATTGGAGGGCTGGAGGGTGCAGAGCAATCCATTCCTCCCAAAGCCCTGCCTTTAGAGAGGGTTCAGAGCTTTCCAAACTTTCCAGGTAACTCTCCATTTTCCATCAGCAGCTCTGCTTGCTTTTGACTCCATAGAACTTATGGTCCAAGCCAGGCAGCTCTTGGTGTTCTCCTTTCCCCACAACTTGTCAACTTCCTCTTATATTTTCATCTCCTCCCACTATGTTGTAATCTCCTTGAGGGCAGGGATTGTCTTTATTTTTCTTATTTGTATCCCTAGTGCTTAGCAGAGTATGTGAGACCTAGTAGATAGATACTTAAAAAATATTTATTTGAATGAACATTGTAAATTAGGTATTATATTAACCCATTTTACAGATGACAGATGAGAGGTTAAGTGACTTGCCCAGGTTCATAAAGCTAGTAAATATGAGGCACTATTTGATTTTTTTTGTTGTTGTTGCTTTTTGGAGGGAGGAAGGTAGGGCAATTGGGGTTAAGTGACTTGCCCAAGGTCACATGGCTAGTTTTGTGTTAAGTGTCCGAACTCAGGTCCTCCTGACTCCAGGGCACTTAGCCTCCTCGAGAGGCAGTATTTGAACTTAGATGTTCCAATCACTGTGTCATCTAGCAGCCTCCAAGAATTGCAATTTGAGCATATCAAGTGCTTCATAAAAGTTTGATGAATTAAAGCAAAGTAGTTTGGGGCTCAATATAAGAAATTTTCTAACAATTACTCTTGTCTCCAAAAGGAATTGCATACTCTGGGAAATAGTGAAATCCCTCATACAGGAGGACTTCTAGGGAAGACTGCATTAATGGTTACTAGGGATAGTATAGATCAAAATTTTGCTTCAGTGAAGTTTGGTCTAGATGACCTCTGACTCCTTTTCTTATTCTGAGATCCTATAATTTCACACCTAGGAATGGTTATTCTGGCCAGTAGGGTATAGTACAAAGGGCATTGGATTTGAAGTAAGTGGTCCTGGGATTAGATACTGTCTCTACTACCTATGTGATATTAGGGAAGTCCCTTAAACTCTTGGCTTCAGTTTTCAGTTTTGTGAAATAAAGGGCTATAGTAGATCAGTGGTTCTCAACATTTTTTGTTCCGTGAACTTGTGTCAATAAAAAAAGTGTTGTGACTCTGTTGTGTTGTGAAACCCTGAAACAAAAGGGTAATTTAATATACGATTCATAATATTTTTAGGCTTATTCAGTAATTACTTTAGATAAGTATAATATTAACTTTTGCCTCCAAAAATTCCAAATCAAACTTTTCGTTCTATGATTGCAATTATAAAATATAAAATTGTATTTTGCTATAATTATGAAATAATAGATATAAAATTATATAAATCTAATTATAAAATAATCATGAATGTCTTATTTTGAACATTCTATAGGAATTAAAAGCAATTAAGCAAGACTTATTATGCTTACAATATCTGCAAGACTTCATATTAAATTTCTTCATTTTACAAATTTTGTAGAATAAAGGTACCATTTTAAATGAAATATTATACCTTGGAAGAAGTTAACATGATGTAATAATCATATATAAATTTCATTTTAATGTTGACCTTTTTTTATTTGAACAAAGGTTTGCAATATCTGGCAGGTAATCACAGTCTTAAATCTCATTCTTCACCAAATGTATTTCTGTATATAATAATAAGTGCTAATATTTATTTAACCTACTATGCTCCAGGTACTGTGTTGTGTTTTACAAACATTATATCACTTGATCCTCACAACAACTCTGGGACATAGGTGTTATTACTACCCCCATTTTATATATGTAGAAACTGAGGTAAATAGTCATATAGCTAGTAAGTGTCAGACACTTTTTGGAGGGCAGTTGGGGTTAAGTGACTTGTCCAAGGTCACACAGCTAGTTTTTGTCTTACGTGTCTGAGGCTGGATTTGAACTCAGGTCCTCCTGACTCCAGGGGCTGGTGCTCTATTCACTGCGCCACCTAGCTGCCCCAAAAATTAATTTAAAAGAAGAATAAAATGAAAATGCTTGCTCACACACTTCTGTTTGAAAATGATAGCATTTTCCAAGCTTTTTTTGCTGAGTGGGAATTTTTTTTTTAAATTTTAACCATCTAATCAATCAATGAAAACAAATATATTATAAAATCTTTGTTTTTCACTGCTAATGAAAAAACATTTTTTCAATGATAAATGTATGTAAAATTCAATTGGATATATTGTTTCCTTTTTATGAGTGTTTATATATAAACTAATCTTTGTAAGAAAAGAATATCTTTTACATGTGACTTTCTTCTCTTCTACCACTTCCACGCTGACTATACTCTCTTAGAAACTCTACTGAATTACTGACCAGTGTTGTCAACCAATTCATTTTAAAATCCACTAGACAGAAGAATATTAACAGAAATGGAAGCATAGTAACAGAAATAGAGGATACATTTAAATCAGAAAACAGCCCTAATACTACAATGAGAGGCTATATGAGGTGTTTCAGTGAAAAGCTTATTTATGGTCCATGATGGTCTCAAGATGGCTCAAGAAGCACTTAGTAATGATTGTGGTTTTCACACAGCTTGACATTTTCCCTGGAAAACATAAATATTCTTAACATCTCAGCCATGCGTTAATATAGCAGATGAAGTACAATTACAGGATGGCAGAGGGGACTGAGGGAGCTACACTGGTACAATGTACAGAACAGAAATTAGAATGTGCATGAGTCTGACCATCTGTTGGGAATCAGTTTGAGCTGAATGTTAAATCTTCTTAGCAGTTTGGAAGCAGTATGCTGATAGGTTGATAAACTGCAAGAACACATTGAGCTTAATCGAAAGCAGTCAGAATTGAATGTAATTACAGTACAAACAATAAAATAATTGTTTTCATGATCATGATGCCTTGAAATAATTACAGAAAGAAGCTTATAATGCTTCACATAAGCACATGCTTGTTTTAATCGAGGAAAATGAAGTATTATTTTTTAAGCAATTAGGGTTAAGTAACTTGCTCAAGGTTACATGGCCAGGTGTTTCTGGGTGGGTGCTAAGTGTCTGAGCCTGGGATTCGATCTCCAGGTCATCCTGATGCTGGAGCCAGTGCTCTTACTCGCTGTGCTACCTGGCTGCCCCGAAAATGAAGTATTTTTTAACAAAATTGGGCAATTATTTCTTGCTTAAGGAACCAGTAAAGTATTTTTAGCATGAACCTCCTGGACCATCTTCTTGAACCTGCAAGAGGTATGTTAACCACTAAATGGGAATGACAGTATTAGGTGGTCCCTTGCAATTCAAAATCCAAGATCTTAGGACCTTTACTGAACATATTCATTTTTTGTTTACTCTCTCAACTTATCTTACTGGAGCAGAGTAATTTAGATCCTTTAGAATGTAAAAAAAAAAAGATGCTTTATTTTCCATTTGTCATTTGGTCCATTGTTGCTGTTTGTTACTTGTCCTTTTTTTCTTGAAGAGGACCAATGACATCAGGGGGGTGATATTTCAACTTGGAAGTGAATTGTATTTAAGTGAGATAGGACTGTGTAAAGTCATCAGCCTTACTCTTTCCTCCAGAGCCATCTGTGTCTAGTGGCAAGACTTAGGTAAATGACTGGTGATGACCCTGAATGCAGTGGGAGACCCTGGCCTTTTTAAGCTAAGGTCTTTCTCAGGTCTCAGTTTGTCTGGGGTAGTACCCATTCAGTGATTAAAGGCTAAGTAAGAATTGAGTCAAAAGATGATCTAGTTAGACTTCCCCAAAGAATCAGTCTGAAAGCGGAAGACCCTTAGAATTTCTGGCCAGAACAGAAACAATTGCTCTTTAAACTCACTCTGAGCAACCAAAATCCAAACAATGAGCAAGTGAGGCTTCAGCATCGAACTATTACAGGCCACTTAGTGAGAGGCTGAGTGATTTGGGCTTAAAGGCATAGTCAAGTAGCTTCATTTGAATCGCGATGGACTTTATCAAAGCCTGATTTACCAGAGCTATATTTCAAGAAATTATAAATGAAAACTACATGAGACAAAGGAGTTACTCTCCTAGCTTTAAAAAACAAAACAAAACAAACCCCAACAGTAGAATGAATAAATAAAGAGGGAAGAAGAAAAAAAAATCTAGCCCCTAAACTCCATGATATCTTGCAAAGTATAAACAATCAAAACCATAGTAAGTATAAGACTCCCCATGGGGACAGAGGGAAGAAGAGAAACAGACAGGAAGAGGAAGAAGAAGAAACAGCAGCATTGCCCAACTGAAACTGACCAGTTGGGTGCTGGGGGCTGGGGAGTGCTACTACTACTACTCACAGATTGCTGTTCATCCTTCTTTCTGGAAGCGGACCAATGAAATCAGGAGGGTGATATTTTGACTTACAAATGAAATCCATTTCTGGCCCATTGAAAAAATAGCTTTGTCTCCCTTGCTTCAAGGCCAATAAACCATGTTTATCATAACAAGAAACAGAAAAGTCCTCCCATGTACTGAGCTAATCCTTCTTCCTTTGACCATCCTCTTTTGCTGAATTCATTCTTAACTGGATCTAGTGGTTTTTGTTGAGACTTTTAAGGCCAAATTACTTTTCAAAGATTTTATTTATATGCTATGGTTCAGACATTCTTGGATTGCTTTAAACTTATTTTTTCTCCATAAAAGTGTAATTTTACTGATCATCTATTTTATTTGTTTGAAACAATTCCAACTGGGTATCACCTAGGTACGCATTGGGCACATGATACATATCAGTTTTATCCCAAGAACAATTAGAAATGGAGATAAGTTATCCTTGAGTTTATGGCTAAGATTTTGTGATGCTATTATATACTTTGATGAATTACCTTGGCTATATTCCATTTCACCTGAATCTTTTTTTTTCCTTTCCAAAATGGTGACTGAGATGCAGCATGACAGAATGGATAGAGAATTGATCTCTGAACCAAGTCAAATAAATCAGTATTTATTATCTATTATATACCAGTGCTTATACTAAATATTGGGAAAATAAACACAAACAGAAAGAGAATTATCACCCTCAAGGACCTTACATTCTAATGGGGGAAGACAACAAAAGAAATGGGAAATTCAGGAAGAATGAAAGAATGGAAGGTGCTAAGCATTGAAGAGTTAGGAATAGAATCTGGAAAGGAATGAGTACCTGGCTAGCCTGGGTCTTTTCTTTAAAATGGAAGTTGTCAGAGGAATTGCCAATCAAAGTACTCCCACTGGGTGAAGTATGGGGGTGGAATACTTCCAGGGCAAAGGAATTTCTTTAGAAATTAAGAAAGCCCTGTCACATAGTGCTATATGACTCTGGGGAAATCTCTTTAACTTTCAGTACTGTATGCATCTGTCTATACCTATACATTTATAGAAGTTGCCAACCTGTATTTTTAGAGAAATTTTCCTCATCTGGGAGTCCCCTATACAAATGAAATCACAGGTTCAGTCCCTGACCCTGTCTCTAAGGGATGATGGCTTGGAAGTCCAAAAAATAAATATATACTAAAGTGTTAATGGGTAGGAAATAAATTTTCCCATATGGGAAGTTTTTTAGTAGAGGCTGGATTGTCAGTTACCAAGGATAGTGCTGCTGGGGTTCTATCTTTGCTAGAGTTAGAGGAATATGTGCCAATAGGACATAGGGAGTCCTTCTTTTCCTTTTCAAACTACTTGCATTTTAACAGTGGGTTTTGGTAGCCAACCCTCTTGCTTTTTGTTATCTAATCAAAAGGATAACTCTAGGGGTGGTACCTTCAGATGAAGTTGAAGGCAAGGTTAGGCAGGATGATTTTTACATCACAAAGTACATATACTTACTTAATCCTTTTGCTTTGTTTTCAAAGATGATTCGTTGTACCCTAAAGTAGAACCCATCAGACAATCAGCTCACATAAGCAGGGCAGGGACAGAGGAAAAAGAACATGCTGTCATAAAGATTTGACAGTAAGAGGAAACAGAAGCTATTCTTTCTTTAGCTGGAGCATATGTTCCTGAGAATCTTCAAGTATTTTAGAACATACATAGTCATTGGCAAAACCATAGCATGAAGTGGGCAGCAGCAGGTATTTTTATAGCATACAGAGAGGGAAAATGAGGCTCAGAGAGGTCAAGCAGTTTTACTTGTACTGTTGCACAGTGAATGTTCAGCAGAACTTGAAGGAGGCCTACTTCATATTTCTGGCCTCATATACACTTTAACAAAAGATCTTAAGAACCTTAATAATTTTTAACATATTCAAAATGGCAGCAAGAACCTACCTCTCACTTTCTATTCTTTCCTCCTTCCATGTTCTTCATTGTTTTCTTTTTAGTTTCTTTCCAATTTCCATCTCCTCTTCTAGGCAATTTATATTTTTGTAAATTTTCTTCCCTTTCACTTAAATTCTTAAGTTTATTGGTATATAATTGGGAAAAATCACTCCTTATAGTCTTCATTGGTGATATAGTCATGTTTTTATTTTCAATACTAGTGATTTTGTTTTTTTCTCTCTTTTTAAATCAAATTTAACCAATTATCTACTTCATTTTTTCACAAACCACCTCCTAGTTTTATTTATTCAATGATATTTTTTGCTTTGTTTTATTAATCACATGTTTTATTTTTAGGATGTCCAATTTAGTGTTTAATTGGGGATTTTTAATTTGTTCTTTTTTTCTAACTTTTTTTAATTGCATACTGAATTCATTAGTCTGCTCTTTCTCTATTTTAACAGAAATGGATAGAAGAATGGATTAAAATCAGAATAAAATTACATGTTTACAGGAAACACATTTCAAAATGAGAGATACACAAAGACAAAATGGATGGCTGGAGTAGAATTTATTATGTTTCATCTGATGAAAAAAAGGCAGGGGTAGCAATTATGATCTCAAAGTAATGGCTAAAATAGATATAATTTAAAAAGATAAAAAGGGTAACTACATTTTGATAAAAGCCACTATTAATTTTAATTAAATTAATTTAATTAACATTAAATTAAATTATGTAATTAATATTACATCTTGATAAAAGCCACTATACTATTACTGAAATTATATGTGCCAATTACTCTTCCATCTCCTCTTGATTCCTGTATTATTCCTTCGCTTTCGTACTCCTCTCCATTCTTGCTCTCCATTCCCATGTATTTTGAGTAATTTCCTTTTTTATATGAGGATCTTTCTAGTCCTTGACTAAGATTCTTTTAAAAAGATCAAATTCATTTTATCAATTAGCAAAAATCAACTTTATCTTCCTGCTACCCACCCCACTGGAAAACAAAACAAAAAACAAAAAGAAAACCAAATGTCCTGTAAAACAGGGATGAATTGTCAAGCAAAACAAATTCCCACATTAAACGAGTCTAAAAACATTATTTCTAATTCTACATCCTCATTCCATTACCTCTCTGTGAGGAGGCAGATAGCATGATTTGTCATCAATCCTCTGGAATTATGATTGGTTTCACTAAGTTCCTTGCCTTTAGTTCCCTTGCCAATATGGAGGTAGAAGGTGAGGATGGAGTGGATAAAGACCATATTCTCCTCATCATACCCACCCTTCTGGTCCACTTGCAAGGACTCTCCATCTAATCTATAATGGAAGGCTTTCCTGATGTGAATTCACCTTTAAGAGTGGCCTTTACAAACCATGTATAGAATAAGAGAGCTTGGTAGGGCCATATCACAAATCATTCCCATACTACATGGAGCCTACTTTGTGATATTTGCCTATACCATGCTTCCTGAATCCTGCCTCATATCCCCATTATGCTGAACCCTGGACATTGTAGTAAGTAATCCACTGTAGATTAAATTTTTGGTCCTACTTTTACCCTTTTTCCCCAGAGTGGCATCATTTTGAGGGTACAGATATTACACTGGTCTCAGATTGTGTTGCCCTCAAGCTCTGTTGAATAGATTAATCATGAATTTATCAACATATTTATGGTTCATCTATAATGTTCAATATTAGTGCTAGGCATTATGCATGTATAAGATGCATACTTGTAAGTGAATACTCTAATATACTTTCTATTGCCCACTTCTCCATTCACTTTCTTTTATCCTTGTTTATATTCCTTCTATATTATTTTATTTTCCTAT
The DNA here is from genome assembly GCF_028583685.1 of Petaurus breviceps papuanus. Taxonomy (NCBI): domain Eukaryota; kingdom Metazoa; phylum Chordata; class Mammalia; order Diprotodontia; family Petauridae; genus Petaurus; species Petaurus breviceps. The sequence goes on along the minus strand of NW_027186304.1, from coordinate 33,244,441 downwards.
ATTCCACTCCTAAAAAGGCTCCTGTTAATATTTCTACTGTCTTTGCTTCTCCATCCCAAACTTGACAAATGGAAAACTGAGTTCATCATCTTCCTCATGCTCTCAGCTAAGACAGATGAACATACAGTGAGAGTTATTTAAATACATTTGGGATCCAGATGTGTGGGGATTGGAAAGATTGAATTCTATTTCTTATGGGAATAAGAATCTGAAGATCTTCCCTGCCCCTGGGCCCTTTGATAGGCTTAAGTGACTCTGAGAACCTTCCCTGATTTGAAAATATACTCTGACCCCTAATAGGCTGAATATGGTCACATGGAACCTGTGGCAGGAGGCTTCTTTTTCAGGAATGCCTACACCTTGTTACTTTGTGATTTGGCAGTGGGTCAAGAGGGTTGTGACATTCTCTGACCCAGGAGAAGGCTTATATATACCCTGATGTGAGGTTTTGCTTTCAGTCTCACTTTGGGAAGAGTTGTGTGATTTGACCAGATGAGACTCTGGGCAGCCACTGACTCCCTGGCTTTGAAAACCCAAATGTTGGTGCTTCCCTCTCTGGTAACTGACTAGGTATGGATGTAATGGTCAGACAGCTGGAAGCCTGTCTGCTGATCTGTTTCTCTGTCTGCTTGTAACTTCTCTTTGTATTCTGTTTGTATTCTCTGAAGTACGGGTGCTGATTTTTTCACCTGAACTAGGTATATGATATATGTTTGATTGATTAAAGTAAGATTGTTAACCAATTTTGAGTTGCTTTCCTTTAGAAAAGCAGATCTAGGAACCTGTGCTAACAACCATCCTGGGTATGCTAGGGTGCTCGCTGCTACACTATTGTATATATTTTGTCTCAAGACTGAGAAACAGCTAATATTTGTAGGAGAAGCCATTTGTAAATTAAATGGGCTGAAGTTTTGGTCTTTTGAAGAATAATTATTTTTTATATTAATCTCCTTTCCCCCTCTAAAGTGCCATCAATTAATTACATGTTTCAGAAGACACAAACATTGATTGAGCTCAAGCCCTTGCTATGAAATGCAACATGTGTAAAATTAAAATTTATTCAAGTGAATAACACTTCCATTTGCTCACAGGCACAGATAGCTTTAACTAATAATATACAATCAATGAATCAATCAACAAGTATTTATTAAATGCCTAGCATCTTCTTAGACACTATGCTAGACTTCGGGGATATCAACTCAATTAATGAAACAATCCGTACTCTCAGAGAGCTTACTTATAACAGGGAAGATGACGAGTAGAAATAAAAATACGTGAAGAATAAATAAGGTACCAATGGGCTGCCATGGCACTATCCTCAGTTTATAAATGCTTAGGATAAGCAAACTGATGTGGTATTGGCAGGATAGTAGAGTTCTATGCTAATGAAGAGCACAGTGAGAATAAAGGGCAAGTAGAATTCGAAGTAAGACTAGAAGGGAAGATAATGAAGAGTCTCAAGCAGAGGAAAATTTCTGAGGAAAGAGTGCAACAAAAAATATTACCAAAAAAAAAAAAAAGGTTGGAAGGTGATTGGGGAAAACTAGAGAAGATTTTTAAATCAATCACTTAACTGAGCAAGGAAATAGAGTCACATATCACCAGCCTCTTTGATGTTCTTCAGACATGATACACCATCTCCCAACTTCATCCTTTCGATGACCTTCACCTATGCCTGGGACACTCTTCTTCCTCCTTTTTGCCTCCTCGTTTCCCTGGGTTACTTCAACACCCAGCTCAAAACCTATCTACTGAAAAGGCTCTTTCCTAGATCATCCAACCTCGCTCCCATTCCCATCCCCCACATAGACATATACATGCATCTTTACATACTATACATAATATATGTATATGTCTATTATATATGATATATATTTAAATAGCTAATATTTATAAAGTGCTTTAAGGTTTGCCAAGAATTTTACATATATCATTTCCTACTCAAGACACTCCTGTGAGGGAGGTGCTATTTTAATTTTCATTTTCCATATGAGACAACTGAAACTGATAGAGAATAAATGACCTGTCCAAAGCGTGTGTGTGAGAGAGAGAGAGAGAGACAGAGACAGAGACAGACAGAGACAGAGATAGAGACACAGAGACATAGAAAGACAGAGAGACAGAGATGGAGAGACAGAAGCAGAGATGGATAGACAGTGAAAGAGACAGAGAGAGGAATGAGTAAATGGATAAATGTAAACGTAAATGTGAATTGTGGGAGAGCCTAGTAGAACAGAGTAGCATCAAATTAGTGTAAAATAAATATTCCTTGAGACAAAGTACTGATTTAAAAAGAAAGGAGATAAAGATAAGTACAAAGGAAATAAAAGAAAGAAAACACAAGTTTAACAAATATAACTTTAAAATGTGAATGTATTAAAGAGTCCAATAAAGTGAAAAATCACAGCAGAATGAAATAAAACACAATTTGCTGACGACATGAAATATATATTTTAAAAGACACATACAGAATTTAAAAAGATTACTCCAAAACTTTATTTCTGTATGTCATGATTAATTGTTTAAGACAAAGAACAGAGATTGAATGCAATGAGAAAAGTGAATTCCAAACAGTGCAAAAATGAAATCAACTTGCTTCAACTTTGCCAAACAAATGGCTACTGAATTGGGAGGCATTTCAGGTTGAGTTACTTTGGTATGGTCACGTATTTGACTAGTTAGAAGAAAGAGCAAAATTAATATGAATTAAAAGAGTCAATGAATTAAAAAGCTGAGAAGACACTATGCAATTGCATCAATTCTAATCCTATCCATTTATATGAGTTATTCACTCTGAAAAATGTGAACTAAATACAAAGGAAAGGCCTTGACTCTGATAATTATGGGTCAGCAAAGCCATCCTTACTGAAACAGGAAGATACAGAGAGACAGAAGGTAGAGTGTGCCATGTGAGTCAAACCACTGCTGTCACATCAATTACTACCTCCCATCAAATCCTGATAGAGATAGCCCAGGACCCTAAGTGAAAAAGACCTGGGAAGAGGAGTCCCTCCTACTCCCACCTCCAGACCACTGGCTCTGTTTCAAGCCTATCTACTGCAGACACTGTCCAAGGAAGTTATCCTTATGGAGAAGAAATCTGACAATTTTCTCTTCAGGTGCTACCATAATTCCTGCCTTATCAGCAGCCAAAGCTACTGAAACAGTGGAAAGAAAAATTCTCATCACCAAAGATCTTGGCAAGTACTGCCCCTAGGACCAGTGCAAAAACAAACAAAAATTGCCCAGGGCCTTACCTACTTTAGGAGCAGCCCTGATTCTTCAATTTGGCAAATGATCCAATGTCAGAAAGCAATATGGTCTTATCCATGGAAATGACACACAAAAAAAGATGCTTGCCATCTGCTTTTCAGTGTCACTTTAAGGGCTTCCCAGCCTTTCTATCTGATTTACAGCTAAAGCCTCCCATGTTGTTATCTCTCCCATGAAAACAAGAGCTCTTTAAGAATAGGGACTATTTTACTTTTCTTTTTCTATTCCTATAAGTTAGGATAGTGCTTTGTGCATAGCAAGTGTTTATTTTTCATTCATACTTTTTATTTTTTTCATTCATATGCTCATTAATTCATTCTTCCATTCATTTATCAGTCTATCCATTCATGGACCCATCTATCCTCCCATTCATTGATTACAATATCTTTGAGAAGGAAGCCTTTTGCTTTCTGGCCCCTTCCTACCTCACAAATATTATTACACTTTACTCTTCTCCATGTACTTTACAATACAGAGCACCAGCCTTTTTGATGTTCTTCACACATGATACACCATCTCTCAACTTCATCCTTTCAATGACCTTCACCTATGCCTGGAATATTCTTCTTCCTTACTTTTGCCTCTTGTTTCCCTAGGTTTCTTCAACACTCAGCTCAAAACCTATCCATTACAAAAGGTCTTTTCTAGACTATTTCATCCCTCCCTCCCACTCCTATCCCACTAATGCCTTATGTCTGAAGCTCTCATTTATACTGTGCCTTACATGTGCATATTTATTTCCATATTCTCTCCTTCATTAGAATGTGAGCTCCTTGAGGGCAAGGCCAGCATTTTTTGCCTTTCTTTGTATGCTCAATACTTATCACAGTGCCTGGCATATAGTGTTTATTAAATGCTTCTTGACTAACAAAATGTAGCAACTAGAAGAGGGATCAAAATAATCCAGACATCTCAGACAACACCGAATCTCTCTATCAAGTAGTATTGTCTATTAGATAAAGTCAACACCAGTTTTTACTACAAACTCATTTGCAAAATTTTGTGGAGGAGCATTAAAATTACAAGCAATAACACCTTACAAGGGTGAAAAACAGTGAAGGGGAAAAGGAAAATGTATAAAGTTTGTTGTAAGACCTAAATAAACTAGAACATTTTAAGGACATTTATAAATGACAGCAAATAGAATGCACCTGCCACCAATTTCCAGGAATTGAATCCCTGAAAATATTGAATCCAATATAGTTTGACACCTACCTCTGCCTGCCTTGCCACTGCTACTATACTATTCAGTATACTGGCCTGTGAAGTAAAAATATACTGAAGAAAATAAAGCTGGGTAGATTGACTGGACCTGAAATATATATATGTATCAAAATGTAAAATATGTACAAAAATATATACAGTATCATGAGTGCTGGAAGGCGCATGATTTTAAAGGGTAGAAAATTCCAAAAAAATGGAAAAGACCACAGATGCTATTTTCACCCCCAAATAATAAGAAAATATCAACAACCATATGTCTCATAGAACCACTTTCTCATGTTTGTAAGATCATCAAAGGGAATATTAATGATACCATAATAATGTTGCATCCACCCTTTCACAGATAAATTTTTTTTGGAAACTATATCTTCACAACACTGATACCATTGTTAAGAAGGTATAACATTCTCCATTCTGGAAAGCAATCTGGAATTATGCCCAAAGGGCTATAAATAATTTCATACCCTTTGACCCAGCAATACCAATCCTAGGGTTGTATCCCAAAGAGGTCACAGAAGTGGGAAAAAGACCCATATGTACAAAAATATTTATAGCAGCTCTTATTGTGGTAGCAAAGAATTGGAAATTAAGTGGGTGCCTATTAATTGGAGAATGGCTGAACGAGTTGTGGTATATGCATGTTATGGAATACTATTTTGCAATAAGAAATGAGGAGCAAATGGACTTCATATTTACCTGGAGTGGCTTATACAAAATGATGCTGAGTGAGAAGAGTAGAGCCAGGAGGAATTCGTACACAATTACAGACACAGCATATGTGTGATGACCAACTTTGATAAATGACTCTTCTCAGCAATGCAGTGATATAAGTCAACCCCAAAAGACTCATGATGGAGAGAGGTGTTTACATTTAGAGAAAGAACTGAGATTGAACCCAGATTGAAGCAAACTACCTGCCCTTTTTCGTTTTCTTGTTTGGTTTTGTTTCCTCTTTCCCATTGTTCATTCCATCTGTTACAATCCTTCTTTATAACCTGACTAATGCCTAATATAATAGTATTTGCAGATACTATACTTGATTGTATACTGCCATGGGGGTGGGGGAGGGAGAGAAAATTTGAAACTCAAGGAATTGTGGTAATGAATCTTGTAAACTAAAAGTAAACAAATTAATAAAGGCAAAAAAAGAAGGTGTAACATTCTGTTGTGAGGTTTGTTTGTTTAGTATGAAAGAACACTTGACTCCATGGGGGGGGGGGGACATTGTATCAGGACTGCTTTTCATGAATATTTTAAGATTATACAAGATACTTCGATAGATACTACTGCAGTTAATTTTATTAAATGACACTTTTATTGTCAGTAATGTATGTGGTATGAAACACATACATTTTTTGGTGTATACCAATGGCATGTAGGATATTTTGCAAAAAACGTCTGAATAGAAGTGGAATGCCTGGATCATAAGATCCTTCAGATACTCCAGTTTTTAGATGGCCTCATACTGATTAGATCAAACTCTAGAATATGAGGGCCTCTTTAATGTGTTTCATGATCACTCAGAGAACCTAGTAGTCCATACAGGAAGAATAAATGAGTAAAAAATAATTGTTGTTCAGATTGGATTAGTCTATGTGTATACGTATCTTAGACTTTGCAGATGGGCAATGTTGGTGTTGTTTAGTTACTCAATGAATCCATGGGCCATAGCACGCCAATATTGTCCATGGGATTTTCTTGGCAAAGATATTGGATTAATTTGCCATTTCCTTCCCCAGTGAATTAAGACAAACAGAGGTTAAGTTACTTGCTCAGAGTCAGTGTCTGAGGCTGGATTTGAACTTAGGTTTTCCAGATTCCAGGTCCAGCATGCTATACACTGAGTCACCTAGCAGTCTCCTAAACAATAAATTTGTACAATAAGTTGAATAGGGAGAGGAAATAGAAATGGATTACATTTTGGAAGCTACAGAAGATTATCTAATAGTCATTATATGCTCCTTGCCTTCAAAACTGATTATTTTTAATTCCAGTATCTTGCAGGTGATTCCATATGTTAGAAAATCATGGAAAAGGCCAATCAAAATTCTAGGTGACCCAAAGGACAATAGAGAGAAATGAGATGTCTATAAATATCCTGCAGCATATTGTCATTGGTGATTCTTACACCAAAAGTGATATCAAAAGTACCATGAAGATATGTTTAAAATGGAAGTGATCCAGTCATATAACAAGAGAGGGACAATCACTGGGAAGCACAAGCGCTACATTTGGATTCTAAAATATAGATACATACCTCCAATACATTAGCCTTCAGTCTTTTCTTAATGGAAAGACATATAAAAATCATACAAGATGGTTCGTAATTTTCCCTGATTAAGAAAGTGACTAAATAAATGAGATCAATGAGCAAGAAATTTATTAAGTCCCTTATGGGGGTTTAGGTTCTTAGGCAGCTATGTAGCATAGTGGATAAAGTGCTGGTGCTGGAGTTTGGAAGACCTGAATTCAAATCCTGCCTCGGACAATTACTAGAGCTTCTGGAGGAGCTCATGTTCTAATGGGAGAGATACCTTCTCTAAGTAAATACCAAATGAAGATAAAGCAAATACATGCCACTGAATACAAAGTAGTTTAATACAAGCTATTCTGAGAGGCTTAGCAGTTACAGAGATCAGGAAAGTCTACTTGAAGGTGATGCTTGAATTGGTTCTTTAAAGGAGACATCATGTGGTGTGAGTGACAAGAGAGAGCTCCCTGGGCATGGGTAATGGCCGATACAAAAAGCACGATAGCAGATGGAGTGTTACATGTGAAAAATGAAGAGAGGGCCATTTTGGCTTGATTGCAGTGTGGGAGGGGAAGCGATGTACAGTGAGACTGCAAAAATAGTTTGGGGCCAGTTTGCATAGGATTTTCAAAGCTAGAAGAGGGATTTTTGTTGTAGGATAGAGACACTAAAAAGCTAGTGGAGGGTAGAGGAGTGAAATGGTCAGATCTTTGATTAAGGAAAATCACTTTGTCAGTAATGTGGAAGATGGACTAGAGAGGGAAAAGACTTCAGGAAAAGAGGCTGATTAGGACACTATTGCCTTTTCTTTATCTAGGTAACTGTCAGTGAAATAAACGGTAATCAGGAAGGAGAGTGTAAGTCCACAAAATTTCCATACTTGGTACAGTCAAATACAAGTTATTTTGAGATTCTCAGCTATTTGAGGATTTTTCACACCACTACTTCCCTCTCAGCATAGATAATCCAAAATTAACTATTTCATGTTAGGAAAGCACCTGTCATGATGCAAGCCAATTAGTGGATATACAAGTCATATTTCCTATAATAAATTGAAACTAACTACAACAAGTTGCCCTTAACCTTTATTGTATGTCCAGGTCAGTGGCATTCCACAGTCAAGAACCAGGGTCAGTGTTGCTAAATGCTGTTGGGGCAAGGTTGAATTTGGAATGAAAGTGGGGGCGTCTGACAAAGGAAATCTTAGAGGCCTCAGGAGAGAACTTAGGCCAGAGTCCAAGGCATGGAGGAATCAATAACTAATGTCGACAGGATGTGGAGAGTGAAAGGGAGAACATTTGCAGTGGCTGGCATGTAATAATTCTTGTCAAAAGGGGCTGCTTTTATGCATGTGTGCAGCCTCATTCTGTCTAGTAGCATGAGCAGAGTGGAGAGTGATGGATTTGGAGATAAAAGACAACTTAATTCTGCTGCTTAATATTTGTGTGACCATGGGCATGCTACCTTTACATACTGGCCATTTTCCTTATCTGTAAAATGAGGAAATTGGACCAGAGAAGGTGTTATTACCGTGGGTTCAATGGATCTCCAAAGGCTCCGTGTATAGATTTTATATTCATAAGTTTACCTTGTGTATACCTTGCTATGTATGGATTTGTTTGCTTATTGTCTCCCCCCATTAGATTATGAGCTCCCCGAGGGCAGGGACTGATTTTTAACTCTTTTTGTATCCCCTGCAATTAGACAATGTCCGGTACATTGTAAGCACTTAATAAATGCTATTGACTTATCATACCAGACTACCAAAGGGAACATCTCACACACACACACACACACACACACACACACACACACACACACACAGGATTAGAAGATCTTTAAAGTATTTTCCATAGGAACCTATACAATTCTTGTTTGGGGTCATACATTGGAGGGATTATGTATGGACAATGAGCTGGGCCCAGAATTGAGCAGGAGAAAAGAGGCTGGATTGCCTTTGGGAAATTGCAAAGAGTTTTTAATTACTCTGACTTTTCTTTGAAACAGTGGTCCATTAAAAAAATAAAGAAACACAAACATCAGTATTTCCTGATGACCCTGTTTGACTCTGAATCTTGCAATGACAGAGTCTAAAGAATTAAAATTGTGAGTTACTCAAAGGACCATGGAAGTTTGATAGGGGATATGAATGTACTGCAATATACTACCACCCAAAAATGATTCAAAGGAATGACATAAAGGATGTCAATGAATATACATGAATAAAAGAGAAGATGAGCAAGTTATATTATGATATTAATGGCTAACTTATAGATACCTTTATATGTCATCAGTATGCATGTAGTGATCCAGAATATTGGAGAAAGATGCCAACACATTGGGTAGACTACTCCACACACACAACCACTCACATAATTTACACAGAAACACAAACACAACAGATTTATAGGAACACATGGATAAGAGATGGACAGCACTGGGAAGCACAGATGAATTGCCATCTGTATTAATGGAAAGAATACTCGTGTCTGAGAATACTTGTGTCAATCAAAATTTTGAAGTACCATCATCAACACAAAAGGGGAAAATAAAAAAATGTTAGAATGATTAAGATTCCAACTGTCAGGAGGGATTCTATTTTTCTGGTGATTTTTTTAATCTGACCATAGTTTATGATGATAGTGTATCTTTTTTTTTCCCCTTGATATGTCATTGTCTAGTAATGCCTATTAACCAATACAGTATTCACAAAATAATCAATATTATTTATACAAGATTTTTAGTCTAAATTTATTATTGAAGTTGTTCTGTGTTCTCAGGGTTGGGCATCATCATTTTGTGTAATTATTTCATATTAGTTTTCATTAGATCACATTAAACCACAATTCCCAATTGGGAAAAATGATTCTTTTGTTAATCAATATATTCCATGTTTTGAAAGAAAGTGGATGTCTTTAAGAAACATTTCACTGGCCAAAAAATAGGAAGTTAGAATTTTAAAATAAGGTAAATCTCAGAGGAACAAGCCTGGGAACATCTGATATAAGGGGATTGTGAGCCTCAGCTAACTAGACTATACATATACCTCCAAGGCAAAGGTGAAGGGTATGTCACAGCCTTGACCTCCCTCCCTCCCTGGAGGAAAAGCTATCATAAAACGGAGCTTAGTAAGTTAAATCAAGAATAAGGATTGATTTCCTTCTCTTGAGACTTGTTCACCAGTGAATACAGTTATTAAATACTGAAACCTGAAAGAAAGAAGCCAAGTATTGATCTATATTTTCCCTAGAAACTGAGGAATAGTTAAGAATAAGATATCTATCTGTGTATAATCTTGTACTCTGTGATAGTTACTTTCATGTTATAATTTAGGGTTTATAAATCTTTTATTTTAAATAAATTACTGGATCAGCAGGTATTAATTCAAAAACAGAGAGCTGTTCTACTTTATAGTGCTTCTTTCATGCTGGAAGAGAAATGAGTATATGGGAGATAAATATCTGACTATGAAAATAGTGTCAAAGAACAGAATTTGGTTTTATGATTACTACTTAAAAACTGGACTGATGGGATCCTATCAAAAGTCAGAATACAGCATCATAGTCACTAATTTGCTGTCAGTGGATTTAAACAGAAATTTAAGGAGAGAGATGGGTCAGAAGGAAGAGAAATCCCATATAGTAATACAATTATGAGCAAAAGTGAAGCAAATACATACTAAATATCATGAAGAAAGACTAAGCTGCTTAGAACATTATTTTTGTCCTAACACATCCAGTCACCAATGAACAGAGAATAATAATATTAAATAAAACATGAAATTTTAGTGTGGTAATCTCATACGTAGTCATATTAGATGACACTCATATCTATAAAATAAGAATGTCTAGGTATTTCAGAAATAATATCAATTTATAAAAGCATTGTTCAGTTGAGGAATAGCACTTTATATCAAGATTGTATATTTTTTCATGGACGTATAGGATTCTCAACATGGCAACAAACTGGCCATAGTTGAGAAGGGGTAAGTGGAGATAAAAGACAAAAAATGATGGTGCACCATGGGAATAGAGCTCTCAATCACATGGAAAATTGAATGAAGATCACCTATTTTACAACACAAAATTCTTAGACAAGATCAGTTGTAGTGGGGGATGACACGATATTTTCTGGATGTTTCACTCCACTAAAATCAAAGCATCTCATAAAATTTTCTAATACCTTTCTGGAAAACAATGCTGTAAAAACAGGCTCTTAAAAAAAAGAGTAAAAAAGTGGAGGTGCAGTTCTATGATATTCTGATGTCACAATTTCATATGATCCTAATGTGAATGAAAAGGAGGAGATGTTTAAAGAGATTAACACACCTGTGTAGGTAACTTGTCTGATAAACTCAAATTAAAATTAAAATACAAGTACCAAAGATAGAAGAAGGGAGCACAAACAAAAAGTTGAGTCTGGTACATAAAAAATAGTGCCCCCAAAACAATTCCCCAAAAATTTTGACTTGAGAAAAATTCAAGGACTAATTTAAAAAATTTTTTAAACATTAAATCTCTACAGGGGCCAAGGTGAAGAAAATATTAGTGCAGGTACTACTGATTGGGGAGAGGGGAGAGATTAATGTTCATGGGCAACAAAAATGATCAGGATTATAATACAAGAGGTGATGGATTCAATTTCTAAGCTTGCCACTTTCTACCTGTGCGACCTTGAACAAGTCACAACTTCCCTGGGCCTCAGTTTCCTCATCTACAAAATGAAGGAGTTGTATTAGATAACCTCTATGGCTCCTTCCAGCTTGAATTATCAGATCCCTTGATACTATTTTGTATTTACTTTCCTGTCTTCAGGAACAAAAGAAACAAAATGGCCAAGAAGGAATCAAATCTCAGGATAAAGAAGAATGCAATAAGACAAAAACTTAGCCTCCATTAATATGTCTAAGACATATATTACTGACAAGTATTTCTTTTTTTTATTTTCCAAATTAATTAATTATGTAAAGAAAATTTAACATTCTTTTAAAAAGAATTGTTATAAATTCTTTCCCTCCCTCTTTCCCTAGCTCTCCTCATTGAGAAAGTAAGCAATTTGGTATAGGTTATACATGCAGTTATGAAAAACACATTTCCATATTAGTCATGTTGTAAAAAAAATACAGATTAAAAAAAAAACAAGAAAAATAAAGATTTTTTAAAAAGTATGCTTCAATATACATTCAGACACCAAGAATTCTTTTCTGGAGGTGGATAGCATTTTTCATTATAAGACCAGAGAATCGTCTTGGATATTTCTGAGAAGAACTTTCATTCACAGTTGATCACTGTTACAAAGCTGCTATTGCTATGTAAAATGTTCCCCTGGTTCTAGTTGCTTTACTTTGTAACAGTTCATGTAAGTCTTTCCAGGTTTTTCTGAAATCATTCTGCTCATTTCTTATATCCCTATTATATTCCATTACAATCACATACCACAACTTGTGTAGTCATTTCCCAATTGATGAGCATCCCCTCAGTTTCCAGTTCTTTTTTTAAGCAATTGGGGTTAAATAACTTGCTCAAGGTTACACGGCCAGTTATTTCTTGGTGTGGTGCTAAGGGTCTGAGCCCGGATTCGATCCCCAGGTCATCCCAACACTGGGGCCGGTACTCTTACTCGCTGAGCCACCTGGCTGCCCCTAAGCAATTGGGGTTAAGTAACTTGCTCAAGGTAACAAGGCCAGGTGTTTCTGGGTGGGTGCTAAGGGTCTGAGCCCGGATTTGATCCCCAGGTCATCCCGACACTGGGGCCGGTGCTCTTACTCGCTGTGCTACCTGGCCACCCCTCAGTTTCCAATTCTAAGTCACAAAAAGAGCTGGTATAAATATTTTTGTACATATTGGTGCTTTTCTTTTTTTAAAAAAATCTCATTAAGATATAGAACTAGTAGTGATTTTCCTGGGTAAAGTGTACACACAGTTTTATAGCCTTTTATAGGCATAGTTCCAAATTGATCTCCAAAGTGTTTGGATCAGTTTACAACTCTACCACCAGTGTATTAATGTCCTCATTTACCCATAATACCCTCCAACAGTTGTCATTTTCACTTGAGGAATAGCACTTTACATTAAGATTGTAATCTTTTTCATGGATATACAGGATTCTAAATATGGGAACAAATAAGGTAATTTTTCTTTTCCAATCTGAAACATGTGAGGTGGGATCTCAAAGTTTTTTTAATTTGCATTTCTCTAATCAATAATTATTTAGAGCAGTTTTACATATGACTAGAGATAGCTTTGGTTTATTCATTTGAAAACTACTTATTCATATCCTTTGATCATATATCTTTTTGGGAATGGCTTTTATTTTTTTTTAATTAATTTGCCTCAGTTCCCTGTATATTTGAGAAAAGAAGTCTTTATCAGGGAAACTTGCTGTAAAATTTCCCCTTAGTTTTCTGCTTTCCTTTTAATCTTGGCTGCATTGGTTTTGTTTGTGCAAACCCCTTTTAATTTAGTGTAATCAAAATTAACCATTTTATATTCCATTTTGCTCTTTATCTCTTGTTTGGTCAGAAATTCTTCTCTTATCCATAGATCTGATAGGTAAACTATTCTACACTCCCTTGATTTGCTTAAGGTATAACCTTTTCTGTCTAAATCATGTACCCATTTTAACATGTTGGTATATGGTGTAAGATGTTGTCTATACCTAGTTTCTGCCATATGGCTTTCTAGTTTTCCCAACAATTTTTTTGTCAAATAGTAAGTTCTTTTCCCAAAAGTTTGGGTCTTTGCATTTATCAAACATTAGACTACTATAGTCATTTACTACTGTGTATTGTGTGCCTAAACTCTTCCACTGATCCATCACTCTATTTCTTAACCAGTAACAGATTGCTTCAAATATTACTGCTTTATAATACTTTGAAATCTGGTATGGCTAAGCCACCTTTCTTCACATTTTTTTCATTGATTACCCTGATATCCTTGACTTTCATTGTTCCAGATGAATTTGTTAATATTTTTCTAGCTCTATAAAATAATGTTTGGTAGCTCGAGTGGTATGACACTGAATACATAAATTAATTTAGGTAGTATTGTAATTTTATCATATTGGTTCAGCCTACCAATGAACAATTTATATTTTTCTAATTGTTTAAATCTGACTTTATTTGTGTTGAAAGTGTTTTGTAATTGTGTTCATATACTTCCTGGGTTTTTCTTAGGAGTTAGATTCCCATGTGTTTATATTGTCTACAGTTATTTTATTTTATGTTATTTTTTTAAGCAATTGGGTTTAAGTAATTTGTCCAAGCTTACACAGCCAGTTATTTTGTGTGGGTATTAAGTATCTGAGGCTGGAACCAATCCAGGGTCCTCCCGACTCTGGGGCTGGCGCTCTTGCTCACTGTGCCACATAGCCACCCCTACAGTTATTTTAAATTGAATTTTTCTTTCTGCTTCTTGCTGCTGGACTTTGTTGATAACACATAGAAATGCTGATGATTTATGTGGCTTTATTATACACACACAGACACACACATACATACCCTTAATTGACACAGCAAGATGAAGGATTTTATTAGAGTGCCTATCATCCCATGGTATCCACATTCCTTAAAGAAGCAAAGATCTATAGTCCACATGTTACTGAAAATTCTTCATTTAACACAGACAATAAGACATATAGAAGAGATTCATGGATCTGGCACCTGGTATCTCAGATTTTGGTGGGAGTGGGGGTAGTCACATGTCTGGGGTAGGAGATGGATAAGGGGTAACTTTGGTGAAGTTAATTATTTCAACTATTTCTTCAGCTGATTCTCTAGGATTCTCCAAGTATAACATCATATTATAGACAACAAGTCAGTTTTGTTTCCTCATTGATACACACATATGTGTATGTGTATATATATATATATATATACATGTGTGTATGTATATAATTAAAATTCCTTCAATTTCTTTTTCTTTTCTTATTGCTATAGCTACCATTTCTAGTATAATATTGAATGATAGCAGTGATGATTGACATCCTTGCTTCACCCCTGATCTTATTGGGAAGGCCTCTGGCTTATCTCAATTACATACAGTGCTTGATCATGGTTTTAAAGATATTACTTATCATTTTAAGGAAAACTCCATTTATTCCTATGCTTTCCAGATGCTTTTTTTAAAAATAGGAATGACTGTTGTATTTTGTCAAAAAACTTTTTCTTCAGCTGAAGAATAAAAGCTTCTACTCCAGTCCCTTAGTTTTACTCTGAGTCTCTCTGCCTCAAGTGTATTTCTTTAAACAAAATATTGTAGGATTATGTTTTTTAATCCACTTTATATGCTTCCATTTTATGGATGTGTTCATTCCATTTACATTCACAGTTATGATTTTTGGCTGTATATATCCCTTTATCCTGCTTTTTTTCTCCTTTCATTCTGTCCCTTCCCAAAAGTGTTTTGCTTCTGACCATCACTGCCACCAATCTACCTTGCCTTCTATCTGCCTTCCCCCTTCTGTTTACCTAACACAATTCTATTCCTCTGTAGAGCAAGATAGATTTCTTTTACCTGATTATGTGTATTATTCCTTCTTTGAGCCAATTTGATGAGAGTAAGGTTCAAGCATGCCCATGACCCCTACATTTCCCTTCCATTATAAAAGGTCTTTTGCACCTCTTTTCTCTGAGATAATTTACACCATTGTTCCTCTTTTTCCCTTTCTCCTAATATATCTTCCTTTCTCATCCCTCAATTTTAATTTTTTATTTATCCTATCATAGTCAACTCACACCCAGGCCTCTGTCTATGTATACACTCCTTCTAACTGCCCTAATACTGAGAAAGTTCTTAGAAGTTGTATCTTTATATAGAAATGTAAACAGTTTAATCAGCACAAGTCCCTTAATGATTTCTCTTTCATGTTTACCTTTTTATGCTTCTTTTGAGTCTTGTATTTGTAAGTTAAATTTTCTTTTCAGGAAAGGTGGAAAGACCTCAATTAAATTAAATGTTCATCTTTTCCATAGAAGTATTATACTCAGTTTTGCTAGGTAGGTGATTCTTGGTTGTTGTCTTAGTTCCTTTGCCCTTCAGAATATCATATTCCAGGCCCTACAATCCTTTAATGTAGAAGCTACTAAATTTTTTGTTATCCTGACTGTGGCTCCCTGACAACTGAATGGTTTCTTTCTGACTGCTTGAATTATTTTCTCTCTAACCTGGGAGTTCTAGAATTTGGCTATAATCTTCCTTGGAATTTTCATTTCAGTATCTCTTTCTGGAAGTGATGGGTTGATTATTATAATTTATGTTTTACCCTCTGGTTCTAGGATATCAGGACAGTTTTCCTTGATAATTTCTTGAAACTAGGCTCTTTTATGATCAAGATTTTCAGGTAGTGGCCAAGATGGCAGAGTAGAATCACGACCTTCCCGGAGCTCTGGCTTCCACCTTCCCCAATCCATGTAAAAAGGGGACTCTAAACAAACTTTGGAGCTGCAGAATCCACAAAATGACACAGAGAAGCTAACCTCCCACTGAGGACAGCCCCGCAGGCCGGAAGGAATTGGCCAGCACAGTGCTCTGTGAGCCAAGTCCAGCCTCACACTTAGGCTTTAGCCCCAGGGCGGGCCTGACCAGCCTCCAACCAGAGGGACTCCAGATCAGCAGCAGCTGTGGCCATTTCCAGATTTATCAACACATAGATGCGAAGGACAAAGTGAGAGGTCAGTGCAGTCTGGACTTTGGGACCAGTAAGTGGGAGTGTGTGGCTTTTACCCCCTGGGATGAAAAGCCCCTGAGACTGTGCTGTGCCGGCCAGTGCCACATGGCAGCTTCAGCTCCTGGCCTGCAGAGTATAGGGGGACCAAGCACCAGCCTGAGGGATAATTTCTCTTGCTTTAACCTGCTTGGATCTGTATTGCAGTCTAGGATGGAGGTCCTGGGGTGTGTGTCCAGCTTGCCAGAGTGTGTGGAGACCTCAGAGAGGGGACCCATGTAATACCTCCAGCATCTGAGAAAACCCCAGTGTTTGGGACGAAAGCTCCCCTGTTTGGTGGCAGAGTCCTACTGTGGCAAAAAGCCCAAAAGTCAAGTAATTGAGTGGCAAAATGACCAGGCAAAGGAAACAAAGCATACAGAAGATTCCAACATTACACTCCTGTTTTGGGGACAAAAACATTACACTCCTGCACCAAAAGCTTCAAAGGAAAATATGAGCTGGTTACAGGCCATAGAGGACCTTAAGAAGCAGATAAGAGAAGTGGAGGAAAAATTGGGAAGAGAAATGAGAACAATGCAAGAAAATTATGAAATGAGAGTCAACAGCCTGACTGAGGAAAACAACAGTTTATTTTATTTATTTATTTTTTTAAAGCAATTGGGGTTAAGTAACTTGCTCAAGGTTACACAGCCAGGTGTTTCTGGGTGGGTGCTAAGTGTCTGAGTCCGGGATTCAATATCCAGGTCATTCCAATACTGGAGCTGGTGCTCTTACTCGCTGTGCTACCTGGTCGCCCCAAAATAACACTTTAAAAAACAGACTGACTCAAATGGCAAAAGAGGCTCAAAAAGGCAATGAAGAGAAGAATGCCTTAAAAAGCCAAATTTGCCAGATGGAAAAAGAATCTCAAAAGCTCAATGAGGAGAATCATGGCTTGAGAATTAGATGGGAGCAAATGGAAGCTAATGACTTTATGAGAAATCAAGATGCTGTTAAACAGATCCAAACAAATGAAAGAATAGAAGGCAAGATGGAATATCTCATGGGAAAAACCACTGACCTGGAAAATAGATCCAAGAGAGATAATTTAAAAAATTATTGGACTACCTGAAGGCCATGATCAAAGTAAGAACCCAGAAATCATCCTCCAGGAAGTTCTCAAAGAAAACTGCCCTGATGTTTTAGAATCAGAGAGCAAAATAGAGGTTGAAAGAATCTACCGATCACCTGCTGAAGAAGATCCCAAAAAGAAAACTCCTAGGAATATTATAGCCAGGTTCTGGAATTCCCAGTTTAAGAAGAGAATATTACAAGCAGCCAGGAAGAAACAATTTGAATACTGTGGAAACACAATCAGGATAACCAGGATCTGGCAGTTTCTACACTGAGGGATCGAAGGGCTTGGAATATGATATTCCAGAGGTCAAAGGAGCTGAGATTAAAACCAAGAGTCACCTACCCAGCAAAACTGAGTATCATGTTTCAGGGGGGAAATATGGTCATTCAGTGGAATAGAGGACTTTGAAGCATTCTTGCTGAAAAAACCAGAGTTGAATAGAAAATTTGACATTCAGATACAAGAAGCAAGAGAAGCATGAGAAGGTAAACAGGGAAAAGAAATCATAAGGAACTTATCAAAGTTGAATTATTAACATTCCTACATGGAAAAACAATAATTATAACTTATGAAACTTTTCTCAGTAGTTGAAGGGATTAGAAATATATATATATGAGGGTATATGGGCATATGAATACATATGTGAATGTGTGTATATATGTTTACAGGTATACATAGATAGAGGGCACAGGACCAATTTAACAGGAAGGGATGATACTTAAAAGGTGAAATTAAGAGGGGAGAGGAATATAATGAGAGGAGATGGGGAGAGACAGATTGGGGTCAACTATCGCATACAGAAGAGGCAAGGGAAATTGCTTACAATGGAGGGGACGAACAGGAAGGCAAAAGGGAATGGGTCTACCTTATTCCCATTGAATCTGGCTTGAGGAGGGAGTGAAATACACACTAAATAGGGTATCTCACCCTCCAGGAGAGTAGGGGGGGAGGGGATGAGAGGGGGGATGATGGAAGGGAGGGCAGGCTGGGAGGAGGGAAGTTGGAAGCACCTACTTTTGAAAAGGGACAGGATCAAAATAGAGAATAGAACAAGTGGGAGGTGGGATAGGAGGGAGAGAAATATAGTCCGTCTTTTACAATATATCTACTATGTTATTGTTTTGCATTAGCCACACATGTACAACCTATACTGAACTGCTTATCTTCCCAGTAAGGGTGGGTGACAAGGAAGGAAGGGAATGAATCTGTAATTGAAAGTTTTAAAGTCAAATATTCAAATATCTATCTATCTATTTATCTATCTGTCTATATACTATTATTAATACCATCTTACATGTAATTGGGAAATAAGATATATAGGCACTGAGGCATAAAGATCCACTGGAAAAGTCAAAAGGGGTGTGGGAAAAAATATGGGAGAGAGCAGACTGGAGGAGGGGATATCCTGTGGGACTGCTATTTTGGGGTGGTGGGTAGGGGAAAAATGGGGAGAAAATTTGGAACTCAAAATCTGGCGGAAATGAATGACGTAAATCAGAAGTTAATAAAGCATTAAAAATAAAGATTTTCAAGTAGTTCAATAATTTTAAAATTATCTCTTTTGGATCTCTTTTCCAGGACAGTTGTTTTTCCAAAGAAATGCTTCACATTTTCTTTTATCTTTTTCCTTTTTCTGATTTGGTTTTACTGTTTCTTGATGTCTTTTTAGCCTCCATTTGCCCAATTCCAATTTTTAAGGAATTATATTTTTCAGTGAGCTTTTGTGCCTTCTTTTCCATTTAGTCAATTCTGCTGTTTAAGGGGTTCATCTCTTCAGTGGATTTCTGTGCCTCTTTTGCCATTTGGCCTTTTCTGTTTTGTAAGGTGTTATTTTCTTTAGTATTGTTTTGTTGCTTCTTTTATCAAAATATTAACTTTTTTCATCATTTTCTTGCATCACTCTCATTTCTTTTCCCAGTTTTTTCTCTTTCTCTTATTTGATGTTTAAAATCCTTTTTTTTTTAGGATTTTAGGAATTTAGAATTTATAAATTAGGCTTCTAGGAATTCTCTTGGGCTTGTGACCCATTTACATTTTTCTTTGAGGCTTTGTATGCAGCTACTTTGACTTTATTATCTTCTGGGTTTCGGTTTGGATGCTGACTTTTTCTGTCACCATAGTAATTTTCTATGGCCAGGTTCTTTTTTCATTGTTGTTTACTCAATTTTTCCAGTTTATTTCTTGACTTTAAACATTATGCTAAAGTTGGTCTCTGCTCCTATGGTGGAGTGGGTACTGTTTCAAGCTTCAGTTTTTTTTTGTGCCACTGTTTTCACAGATAACTCTAGGGGTTGGCAAGCTCTCAGTTCTTCCAAGGTTGTATGATCTAAAAAGAGTCTGGTGGTCATTGCTCTCCTTGCCTCTGCTCTGATCTATGAGCAGCCACAAGCTTTCTTTTCTACCCTGTAAGTATGACCAAGGTCCCTGCTCTTCCTCGTCATCCTCCTTCTCCTGGGACTGTGATCCAGAATGGGGCATGGACGGTGCAACAAATTCTTGCTCCCAGTGCCAGCAAAAGATGTCCTATAATATCCTTCTGACTAGTTGTTCAACCCCCTTACCGTCCGTGGGCTCAAAGCTCTGGAAACTATTGTAGCTGCCATTTCAGTTACTCCTAAGGCCTCTTGCTGCTTTGCCTACACAGCCTTCCCTAGACATCACTCCACTCTCACCTCAGTGAGACTGCCCTTCCAAGTTGTGTTGGATTGGAAAATTGTTTCACCCTATCCTCTTTTGGGTTCTGCCACTCCAGAATTCACTTTGTGGCATTATTTTAAGGTTGTTTGGAGTTGAATTTGGGAGATCTCAGGTGAATCTCCACTTTTACTCTGCTGTCTGGGTTCCACCTTCATGAAAAAATCATTCCTCAGAGTACTTAGAGAACTTGGAGACATGATCATGTCAGCCATCCTCAAGGACTATGGATAATATGAATATGGTAATATGTTAAATGCTAGAGACAGGCAAATATTCTGATTTCCAAAATCATAGAGTTGGATTCCTCAAATCTTAGCCTGATGTACATGATGTCCATCTGATAAAATTCTAAAATAAATTATTAAATGGAGGTTTTATTTGAGCTCAGATAGGACAACTCAAAGCTCCCATTACATTTATTATAAACTGGTCATTCCAACATTAATTTTTACTATGTTGAATTCCAGATTTTCTCTTTTCCTCTCACCCCTCACCTACCCATCGAGAAGGCAAGCAATATGATACCAATTATATACATGGGAAGTTATGCAAAACACATTATGTTTTACTTTCTTTTCTATACTTTGAAGAACTGGTCATACTAGATTCACTTAATTCTGTTATTCGACAGTGTTACTAGACTGAGATACATTACAAAAGCAAAGTTGATCTTGAAATGCCATGTAGTTAGAAAAAAGCAAGAGCTTCTGAATGTGGAAGGCTTAAGTATGATATCAGTGACAGATTCTGTCTCTTCTCTGAGGAACCACTTAGATATATATGAAGAAGCTCATCACAAGAAAGCTGTTCAGCAGGTGATAAATTCTTTAGCCATGGTGAAAACACATGAAGAAAACCCCAGAATTACACGGTGCTGTATACTCTCTGCTGCTAACTTCCAGTGTGATTTTGGGTAATTCATTTAACCTCTGGACCTCAGTATCCCCCCCCCCTACAATAAAATGAGTCAATTGACTAAAAGACTTTGAAGATCACTTCCAGCTTTAAGTGATCCTATATTCCAACTCTTATAAGCATAGGTTAGAGTGGTATAAAGAGGGATTTAAGACACTGATAATCTTACACTCCTCCATAAACATTAATTTAATTGTCAATACTGTACAAGTTATATCTTTTTTCTAGTGATCAGAATTTAAAACCTTAAACACAATAATAATTATATTTTCACTATAAGTGAAATCAGAAGACATTAAAAAAATCAACTACTCCTGAAAGATGATGGGTAATTATTAACCCCAAGAGGCAAATTAAAGAGTTGTCAGAATTGATTTTATAATGCACTAAAAGGCCATATCATTTTGGGAGACTTTTGTTCACCTCGTCTTGATGAGATAATGAGCTCTTGCAGAGGATAAATATAGAGAAATGTAACAAAGAAATTGGCTAAGTTTTCCAACAAAATACAAAGTATGCTTTGCTTTTAATGTCTTCAATGTAAGGATAGGCCCAAGAGTGGATATCATATAGAAATTCTATGAAAATCTCAAGAATATCCTTCAAAGGAGGTTACCTTAACTAGCAAATACTCAATTTTATTGTCAAATATAAGGCCATTGGACACTAAGATCTACACTGATTTATTGTATATACATGCTCATTTACAAAAACATATCAAGTATAATGACAACAGGTTTTTATATCATTGTCTCACATTTTTTTAAAGTAGTTGAGAAGAAAATACACCCATAAAATGTTTGACATGATATTCAACTAAGATACCTCATTTCTAGAGAATTTTTAGATAAAATAGAAAGGAAAATGAGAAGTTCCACAATGGAACAGATTTGACAGTATTTCTTAAGAAACCTCTTTTTACCCATGTCAGTGGAATTATGACATTTGGACTCTAATGCTTTAACATCTGGTGGGCATACTCTATGAGGAAATGGAAATGACACTTCAAAAAAATGAAATCATGAAGAGTGATAAGACCAGACCAAATATACAGGGAGCAAATCTATGCTGGAGGCAACATAATTTTAAGACACTTAAACTTTCAGGCTCCCTCATATAGGAGAACCTTATAAAATAAAGTTAAAAAAATATAGACAATTCTATTATCCCCAAAGAGAAATTGGAAATTGAGATGATATCAGCAACTGTTGATCCATATGCCTGTTTTTCACCTTTATAAAATCTTTATAAGACTGATCTGTTCAAACTTTTGGGTGTCCTTGATAAGACATGAGAAGAGAAAAGATAGGTTTTCACAAACATAAAAGACAATATACAAAATGATTACAAAGATGCAAAAGCAAAGGAAACTAAAAGGAAGTTGAAATCTATGTTATTGTAAAAGGGAAGAAGAAACATAAAGAAAACAAAGCACCTACTATGTGCTAGGAACTGAGTTAAATTCTTTACAGATATCTCATTCTATCTCCCAAACAACTTCATGAGTTAGGTGCTATTATTATCTACATTTTACAATAGAAAAAACTGAGGCAGGCAGAGGTAAAGTAACTTAGCCAACCAATAAAAGTCATAGGACTCATTTGAACTTGGGTCTTCACTTTAGTTAGGCCCAATATTCTATCCACTGGGCCATCTTGTTGCTTCTTTGTTGTTATTACTCAGTTGTTTCAGTCATGTGACCCCATTTTGGGGTTTTCTTGGAAAAGATACTGGAGTGGTTTGTCATTTCCTTTTCCAGCTCATTTCATAGATGAAGAAATAAGGTAAATTGGGTTAAGCGGTTTGCCTAGGGTTACAGAACTATTAAGTGTCTGAGGCCAGATTTGAACTTAATAAGATGAATCTTTCAGGGGCGGCCAGGTGGCTCAGCGAGTAAGAGCACCAGCCCCAGTGTCGGGATGACCTGGGGATCAAATCCGGGCTCAGATACTTAGCACCACACCCAGAAATAACTGGCCATGTAACCTTGAGCAAGTTATTTAACCCCGATTGCTTTAAAAAAAAATTAAAAAAGATGAATCTTCCTCATTCAAAGTCTAGTGTTATATACACTTATTCCGCCAATGTGATACCCTTAGCAGCTGTGATGAACATGCATGTGTATTTCCAGGGTAAATTCATAAAATATAAATAACTCTCTTCCTAAAAGACAAAACCAAAATATTTATCTGGATACCAAAAAAACAGTTCCATCATCATAACAAAGATGTTTATACACATCACCAATCCAGGAAGCCCCGGACATTTCCAAGCCTTGCCTCTGTTAAGCCCCCCCACCCCCAAACAAGCTCCCCTACAAAAAATTCCTCCCTTTCTCACTCATGATAGCTGCTCTACCTTGCTCTCTCTTTATTCTGCTTCACTCTCTCTTCCTGCTGTTCCCTATCAAGGGAATTAATTAAAAAAATGCAAAGGAACTTGGGTTAGCTGTATAAGATCTAAAACAATATTATAAAGTAGCAATCATCAAAATTATTTCAAGCTGGCTAAGAATTAGAATGGTGGATCAGTGGAATAGATTAGGTGCATGAGACACAGCAGTCAATATCTATATTAATCTAGTGCTTCATAAACCCAAAGACTCCAGCTTCTGGGAAAAGAACCCATTATTTCACAAAAACTGTTGGGAAAACTGGAAAATAGAATAGCAGAAAGTAGGTGTAGACCACTGTCTCATGCTGTATGCTGAGATGAAGTTGAAATGGGTATGTGATTTAGATATAAAGGATGATGCCATAAGCAAATCAGTATAGCAAGGAATCGTTTACCTGTCAAGTCTGTGGAGAATGGAAGAATTTATGACCAAACAAGAAATAGAGAAGATTATGAAATGCAAAATGGATAATTTTGATTACATTAAATTAAAAAGCTTTTTGCAGAAACAAAACCAATGCAACCAAGATTAAAAGGAAAGTGGAAAGATGGGAAACACTTTTTACAGCAAGTGCTTCTGATATAGGCCTCATTTTGCAAATGTATACAGAACTATGTTAAATTTATAAGAATACAAATAATTTCCCATTTGAAAAATGGTCAAAAGATATGAACAGGCAGTTGTCAAATAAAGAAATTAAAGCTATCTATAGCTATAAGAAAAAATGCACTGTCACTATTGATCAAAAAAATGCACATCAAAACAGCTTTGAGGTACCACCTTGCACCTATCAGATTAGCTAAAATGACAGAAAAGGAAAATGATAAATGCTGGAGAAGATGTTAGAAATTTGGGACACTATTGCATTGTTTTGTTGGTGAAGTTAAGGATAGATCCATCCATTCTGGAGAGCAATTTGGAACTATGCTCAAAGGGATATAAAACTGTGCATGCCCTTTGATGTAGCAATACCACTACTACCACTATTATGTATGTATCCCAAAGAAATTATAAAAAAGGGGAAAGGCTCTACAAAAGGATATACAAAGGATCTATAAAAGTATATACAAAGATATTTATGACAGCTTTTTGTGGTGGCAAAGAATTGTAAGTTGAGGGGATGCCCATTAGGGAATGGCTGAATAAGGTCTGATATATGAATATAATGGAATAGTGTTGTGGTATAAGAAATGATGAACAGGCAGACTTCAGAGAAACCTGGAAAGATTTATATGAACTGATGCTGAGTGAAATGAGCAGAACAAGGAAAACATTGTACACAGTAATAGCAACATTGTGCAATGATCAACTGTGATTGACTTAGCTCTTGTCAGCAATACAGTGATCCAAGATAATTCCAAGAGTTATGATGAAAAATGCTATCTACAAGCATAGAAAGCTATGGAGTTTAAATGCATATCAAAGCAAACTATTTTCACTTTTTTTCATGGCTTTTCCCTTTTGTTCTGTTTCTCCTTTCCCAACATGACTAATGTGGGGATATGTTTACATGATTGCACATATATAACCTATATCAGATTGTTTACCATCTTGCAGAGGAGAGATGAGAGAGGAGGAAGAAAAAATGGAATGCAAAATCTTATAATCAATGAATGTTGAAAACTATTTTACATGTAATTCATAAAAGTAAAATACTATTTACAAAAAATATTTCTAGATGACATTTTCTCCCACTACTTGATTATAAAAAAAGATTTTGTATATATCAGTACCTCATTCTTTGAATGATCTTAAAAGTAGGACTAGGATTACAATCCTTTCAATCTCTGAGAAGCAGCTGAAGAAATTTTTTGAGGTTCAAAAAGAGAGCAATGAATAGCACATGGTGGTTATGTTTAATTTTAATAAGAAACACAAGCATTTTAAAATATTAAATATTTAGTCTTTCAAATTTAATTTTTGTAAGCTTGTAGCTTTTTTTTATTTCTCAAGTTATTAAAAGTTAAAACTTCATTAAAATTTCTTTTGTTGCTTTTCCTTTGTTCAGTGATGTCTGACTCTTCAGGAACCCATGGACTATAGCACACCAGGCCAATCTATCCTTGATTATTTCTCAAAGTCAATACGAGCTCATGCTCATTGAAACCTCAACATTATCTATCCATCTAATCCTCTGTTGTTCCATTTTCCTTTTGTATTCATTCTTTTCCAACATGAAGGTCTTTTCCAATGAGTCCCTTTTTCTTATTATGTGGCCAGAGTGTTTAAGCTTTTTCTAGGACATCAGATATATTCTACATAAATTACTATACTCTTAGATGAAGGGCTAATACTGGTTATTTAGCAATAAACTTAGCCTAGCCAAGGAGCTCAATTAGCCCTTTAGAATCTGAAGAGCTTTGTATAGCTCTCAAATTCTATCCTGCTACTCATAGTTAGAATCATTCTTTGGGGGCTGCCACAAGGATACTTGTAGATTCAGGAACAAAAGTGGCAAAGGCACTGACCAATGTATAACACAGGAATACAGAGCTCTAGTTGAGGAAAGGGATCTAAGAAACTGGGGAAGGACGTCTTTGCACCAAAAGAGCCTACATGAATGACCTAGTACAGTTTCCACTCACAATAAATTTCAGCACTAAGATAAGAAAGGACAACTTTCAGATCTACAGTCTTGGAGAATTACAACTGGCATGTATGCAAAACTGGTTTTTCCATGACCTATGTCCATGATTCCCTGAGGTCCTTCAAAGTCTATTTTGCTGAGTATGTATGGTGTACTTGGCAGGATTGTTGGGAATCATTTCAATGGAGCTACTAGCAAGACTCTATTCCGGAATGTATCTGTAGTTTTGGCTCTCTAAGCAAGACTTCTTCCTTTTGACAGAACCAGAATCTAGGCCATTGAAAGAAAGGTAGGTATACTGCAGAAGAGAAGAGCAAGGAATAAGAGAAAGGCAACAAATGAAGGCTCAGTTTGTTGTGTTTAGAAAAGACAAATTAATTGAATGTTTGATTGAAATTTTAGAATCACCTACAGAAATAGTGTGGGAGTAAGAGAAGATATCTCTATGTTGTCATATTACACAGATTATTGTTATTTTGACAGTGGGAATAGAGTTCTTTGTCAGAAATATTCATTTAAACTGCTATTCATTTTTACTGAACTATTCTTCTGAGCATAAGTGTCTCTTGTGATGTTTTCAATATCATATCAAAGAGACATGAAAAAATTTATATGGACTAATACAGAATGAAGTGAGCAGATCCAAATAGCTAATTTATACTATAATATCCTATTATAATAATTAATAGCTTTTAAAGACTTAAGAATTCTGATTAACTGTTAAATGATCACCATGATTCTAGTGGACTGATTTAAAGAGAATTCTGCCTACCTTATGGAAGAGAGATAATGAACTAATATGCAGACTAAGACATATATTATGGCTATGATCAGTTATAATTTGTTTTGCTTAACTTTCCTTATATGATACAGGGATTCTTTCCTTCCTTCCTTCCTTCCTTCTTTCCTTCCTTCCTTTCTTCCTTCCTTCCTTCCTTCCTTCCTTCCTTCCTTCCTTCCTTCCTTCCTTCCTTCCTTCCTTCCTTCCTTCCTTCCTTCCTTCTTCTCCTTTCTATCTTTCTTCCTTTCTTTTTCTTTTCAATGGGTAGGAGAGAGAAAAAAAAATCAATGCTTGATAATTGAAAAGAAAGCAATTTTAAAAATTCCTAGTTGATTATAATGCTAATAAATACTATACTTAATTTATCCTTAAAACAGAGGTGTATATATATTTATAAAAATACAGAACTAAAATGCATATTGATTAATTTGTAGAAAACTAAGCTCAAAAAGAAATAGGATCACCTATCAAAATATTTCTTTCCATAGGGGAATTTATACTAAAATACAATTCTTGACCTTATATTAATATACACCACAAGAAACAGAACTGAATTATACTTTTTCAGAGTCCAACAATGGATTTGAAGTTCAGCAGCCCAGAGAGAGTATTGGATTGCTACCAAGATTAGTGGAAAATCCTCAGATGTAGATCAATATGGAGCACACACCTCACATTTTATAAGATACCTCCTGACAGGGAAGACAATCTCCATCTCCATCTTCCAAAGCCTAGAATTCAAAAAATTTGAAGAAAGAGTACTTTTTACCATGGTTTAGAAGATGATGACACCAAATTTCTAAGTCTTCTTTCCAACCAAAAGAATAAGAGAGTGAATGAGAGGGAGAATAAATAAGAATAGTGTCCAAGTTAAAGAAGTAATCTGAACTCCAAAAATTTAGGATAATTTCTAACCACTCTTTAAGTTGACCCACCAGTAACTGGAAACCATCAACTCCCAAAGACCAGTTTTAAGCTAAGAAGAAAGAAAACATGCACCTTCAGCCTTGAAAACAGCTTTCCTAGTAAGAAGCCTGCGCCATCTTACTTTTACAGCTTTATTTTTTTCTCCTTCACTTGGCTAATGTCCCAGCCATTTTGAACTAAAGGTTCCATCTCCCCCTATTATTTCCTTCCAACTTCTAGTCCACTTACAATTCACCAAAGACCACACATGTCTGTGGCACAAAGTTGAACCCTCCTGCCCTTTTGTGATGTCCATAGAGGTGTAGAAAAAGGGGAAATATCCTTGTTCTTTTCATTATGACTTCACTTCCTCATCTCTTGAGTTCCCTGCTCCATTACTTTTCAGTGCCTATTCAAGATGAGGCATATGAATTTCAATGCATATTCATATCAGGCTTAAGTCTACCATGAAATAAAGAAAGGAGGCTGGTATAGTATAATGGAAAGGACATTTCAAGGATGCTACTTTAATTCCTCTAGCTGACCATTACTATCTATGTGACTTAAGGCAAGTCTCTTAAACTCCTTCATCCTATGATTCCTCATCTGTATAATGAAAGAGTTAGATTAGGTGTCTTCTGAGGTCTTAAATTTATAGCTATGATCCCTTAAGAGACACATCAAACTTTACTCAGGTAATTCTTTCATGATATGCACAAACATTATTTCTATGATTGCACTCTTCCCTCCCCAAATAAGAACTATTACAATAAAGTATTCATTACTTCACTCATCATACTAGATAGCTTCATCTGTTACCTCTCTCTCCCTCTCTCTCTTCCTCCTTCCCTCCCTTCTCTCTTCTTCTTCCCTCCCTCTCCCTCCCTCCCTTTTCCTCCCTCCTCTTTTCTCCTGGCTCATTTACCCTCCTATCCCAGACCTCATGCCAGGGAAGAATTAGTTAAAGGAAGTGGGGATATTTACCCTAGAGAAAAAGAGACTTAGAGGGCACAGGATGGCTATTTCACTGTTTTCAAGTATTCAAGTATATGTCATGTTGTCTTAGAGATAAGACTTTGTTTCTTAGGTTGAAATGGAAATACTGAATTTGGAACCAGAGAATCTCAGTTTGAATCTTGACTCTGCCATCTTTGTGAACATGGACAAAAAATTCAGCCTCTCTAAGCCTCAGTTTTTTCATCTGTAAAATGAACTAGATGCTTTCTAACATTTCTTCCAAGTTTAAATCTATTAACCCATGAATCAAGAGTGGGAAAAAAAACAAATCAGAGGAAGCTGAAGAGGGGATTTAGGCTAAATGTAAAGAACAACTTCCTACCATTTAGATCTTTCCCTTAGTGTCTTGAGAGATAATTGTTTCCCCACACCCTCACTGAGTATTTTCAAGTAGAAATGATATAACCATTGGAGATGATATTATAAGATTCAAACTGAGACTTACACTTAGCACAATATCTGGCATATAATAGGTGCTTTAAAAATGATTACTGACTGACTATAGGCATGGTCACTGAGGAGCCTTCTAAATCTGAGATTCCTTGTTTCTCTGATCATTCTCCTTGCTCACCAGACATCTGTAGATGACTTTTGGCTACTTTAAAATCCATCCTTATCAAAGAAGAATAATTGATACTATACTCTGCATAATTTTCTCTGAAGCTATTGTAATTAAATTTGAATTGTTCTTTATCCAAACATTTATAGCCAAGAGAAATGTCCAATTTGGCATAGTTCCCCCATGTCTTTGGATATGTCTCCTCATCACCAAGATAATTTTAGGTACTATCTATAGGAATAGATTTCCTTGAACAGAAAAAGACCACAATATGTTAACATAATATTTGGGTTAACATTTTAGAAGAGTGACTTTAAAATGGTCACTATCTCATTCCTTCCTTGATCACTCTCCTCATGGATTCAAAGGGGCTCCTTAATATTGACAATCTTTTCTGAATAATATAAGAGGGCACTTCCTTTTTAAGGAAGTAAAGGGCACTTCCTTTGGGCACTTCATAGGCCAAATGCTTCAGGGGATGGGAAAGACAGCAATCAAAAGAAGATAATAGGTCCTCTTTGTTAAAACTTTATTTTCTACCTTTAATATATTTTCTTATAAAAAGGGAAAGGAAATAGGTATTTATAGTTATCTACAGAGTTCCAGGCACTATGTCAAGTGCTTTACAAATATTTTCTCATACTATCTTCACAACAACTTTGAGAAATAGATGCTATTATTATCCCCATTTTACAGTTGAGGAAACTTAATAAGTGACTTGCCAAGGCTCACACAGTAGTGTCTAAGGCCAGCTTCAAACTCATATCCTCCTGAAATCAGGCCCATGCTCTACCAGTGCACTACTAGCTTCCTTTAACAGCAAAAGGTCTTTTTTGGTTTTAGATAAACCTATCACCAACCATCCTAAGAGGGACAAGTCTAGAAAATGTTTTTATACCATAGAAAATATTGTTTTAAAAATTTGTTCAGTTTTACTAAAAAGGATATTTTAAGAAACTGTTTCTTAGATTCTGAAGGTGATACTAAAGCAGTTTGAACAATGGCAACAATATTTAAATAGGTACGTAGCCTTCCAGAGTTATTACTTTGAAGGGGACAGTATTCCTTTGGACATATATACTCATTTATGTTTTTAGAAGTTACATTATCCTATAGTAAGCTTGAATGGTTTTGTAACAAATGCTCTAATGAAGTCATGATTTTGAATTGTTAAAAAGATTTGCTCATTAAACAAAAATTTATCAAACATAGTTCATTTATTCATGATTTCATAGTAATTAACTTGGATATTTTTTGTATACCAGTTGTGAACTTGGTGAATATTTCTTGTCATCTTGCATGAAAGTAAAATGTGATATGCCTCAAATATGGAACAGATAAAATTCACTTATAATTGTCAACTGTCAAACAATATGATCAGACTTCACATACAGCTTATTTCTTGACTCCTCTCAACCATCCTAGTGACTAATGCCCAGATTACCAAGCCACTAGATGGAGCATGCACAAAGCAATAACCCATGACTTTTCTCTTCCTACCAATTTGAAAAAAAAATGTAAAAGGATTAGGTTATCTTCCATGATACAGTGAAAACAGTCAATTTCCCTCTTACCTGACTGAATTTAGTTCAGTTCACTTCAATAAACTTTTAACAATTCACTATACTGTATGTGAGGAACACAAAGACAAAATGAAATAGTTCCTGCCCTCCAAGAGTTTACATTCCACTGAGGAAAAACTCAGATTGTAACTCATTGATTTTTGTCTATTCTGTGCCATCATTATTCATGTTATCCCACAGTTCCTTTAACCCTAGAATTATTTTCTGATAATTTTACCACATTCTCCTTGTCTTGGTTTTCATTTCCCTTAGGAAAATGTTCCACTCTCATCAACCTCTGTCTCTTTTTCCTCCTATAGAGAAGTCATTACTTAATTTTGTCATCTGCAAAATGAGGGGGATGGACAATATGATATCTAAGTTTCCCTGCACCTTTAAATACCATGGTCTTATTGTCCCATGCAAGCTTTCTTGTTTTTCCACAATTACTTCCATGACTTCATATAGGGTACTTCGTTTATGACAAATCTAATGGCTTTTTTTTCAGTCCTCTTCTGCTTGACCTCCATAAAGTCCCTGATACTGTAAATTGTACTTTTCTCCTTAACATTCCCTTTTCTCTAGGTTTTCATAGCACTACTCTCTTGATGCTCCTATTAATTGTTTGAGCATTCTTAATTTTCCTTTGCAGGATCTTTATTCCAGGCATGCCTGTTATCCATGTATGTCTTCCCAAGACTCTCTCTTGATCCTTCTTCCCATCTCCCTTTATACTGTTTTACTTAATGAGTTCATCACCCCCTATGGATATAATTATCATCTCTTTGTTTATGATTTTCAGATCTCCTTATCCAACCTAAACTATGTTCTATGTCCACACTTGCATCTCTGCCTATTGGTCATCTCAAACTAGATGTTCCATATAAATATTAAATCATCAAGTCCCAAACTAAACCTATTATTCTTTCCCAAGCCCTCCCTTCTAATCTTTTCTTTTACTGTCAAGCACAACACTATCCTCCCATTTACCAAGACTTTAACCCTAGGTGTCATCCTTGACTACTCACACATATGCAACCATGTTGAATCAATTGCCAAATATTATTATTTCTACCTTCATAATATCTCTTATTTAATTTCCTTTCCCCCTTTAACACAACTAGCCTAGTGAAAACCTTTGTTGTGCATGGAATATTGCAATAGCTCACT
Organism: Petaurus breviceps papuanus; assembly: GCF_028583685.1. Taxonomy (NCBI): domain Eukaryota; kingdom Metazoa; phylum Chordata; class Mammalia; order Diprotodontia; family Petauridae; genus Petaurus; species Petaurus breviceps. The sequence goes on along the minus strand of NW_027186304.1, from coordinate 33,212,321 downwards.
GTTTGATCTTGCTGCTTCAATACTTACACAATTCCAATCCATCTTTTTAGTTGTCAAATGAACTTTCTAAAGTATAAATCTGACCATGTCACTATCTCTTCTCTCCCATTCAATCAACTCCAGTGGCTTTCTGTCATCTCCAGGATCAAATATAATATTATCTGTTTTTCTTTTAAAGCCCTCTATAACGTGGCCCCTTACTACCTTTCTGGTCCTCTTAAACTTTATGTAATTCTATTTAGATTGCAACCCATGACACACCAGTTTCCTTGCTGTTACTTGCACATGACATTCCAACTCCATACTCTTGAGAATTTCCCCATGCCTGGAACTCTTTCTTCACCTCTGATTCCCAGCTGCCATGATTCTTTCTTACCTGAAGTCCTACCTTCTATAAGAATTATTTCCCAGTCCTCTTTAATATTAATGCCTTCCCTCTAAAATTATCTCAGATCCAAACTGTATACATTCTGTTTATGCATAGCATTCTACATGTTGTTGCCTCCCTTAGACTGTGAGCTCCTCAAGAAAAAGGCTTCCTTTTTTCCTTTCTTTGTACACCTAGAACTTAGCACAGTGATGGGCAAATAGAGGCATGTAATAAATGCTAGTTGACCAATTGACTGCTTTTGAATTTCCTCAACTTCTCAGGTTTCTGTGGATAAGAGTAAGGCACTTTTTACATATTCAATTAGTTTGGCCTTCTTGACTACCCTGTTTTCAGATGAGCAATTTGGCTAATTCTTTGACTAACTTAAGCAACAAAAATGGAGGTCACCTGAGAATCACTTGTCTTCATTCCAGTATTCCACCTAGAATCACGGAGGAACCAAAAAAAACAGGCACTTCCCAGAGAGATCACCATCACAGAGCATAACAGGAGACCCACCCTGGAAGTTTCTCACTGAGAAGGCTGCATTTCTTAGTTTTGTTGTCAAATGAAACATTTGGAAGAGGTAAATTATTGCTGCAGTCAATGTGCTTGGCAATGAGGTGCCTGACTGAGTTGCTGGCAATACGAGCTGTAGTTTCATATTCTCATAAGGCTATAATGGGGACATGCATGCCGTCAGTGACTGATCATTTTGGGAAATCCTGACAGGGAACAGAAATCTTCCTTCACTTTCTCTTGCTATAATGAAGTGAGTAGAAGCTGAATGAAATAAAGTTGTTTCATTTATTATACAGATGACTCATCTGCTTTGTGACTCATACCAGGAAAATCACTCTGCTGCTACCAGAAATACGCCATTGCCTAAGAAAAATGGTGCCCTGTTTCCCTGTGGAGGACTTGCAGTGTTGTGATGGTGTTCACTGATGATCTTTTTCACCCGGGTTGTGGCAGTAAGTCATGTAATTGTAAGATGACCTTCTTTTCTAGAGATAAGCCTTTTAGATAATGGGGCTGTTAATCAGTCATGTACATGACATCATTAAGTTAATGACCACTGTGGGGAAGTCACATATTAGGTCCATGTCATTCTTGGAATTAAAAATGCTCTTGCCCTTTCCATTTTCTCTGTTGGGATGAAGGTACCGTGGAGAAATCCTCTTCCAGACCAGAAACATACCTAGTGGGGCCCTTTGAAAGAGCTGGTAAAAGAGTTGAGCTTCCTGTGGTTAGGGTTTTTTTTTTTTTTGTCTCTTCTCCATCTGCTATTCCAGGCTTATATGAGCATCAGTTATCTTTATTCCATCAGGCTTCTTTTGAAAGCCAATGAGTTTGGGGAATTTGCATAAAGCATGAGTGGAGGCAAAATCTATTTGTGTAATATGATTGTAGGACTTTTCTCAGCTTCCTATTACTGAGGATTTCTAATTTTACCCACAGGAAAAAAAAATATCTGGGTAGTCTTCCAAGAACATGTGTAGGTGAACTGTTCTGTGAGCTCCCTCATATTTTAAGCTGGTGCTGCATTAATATTTTTATGTTAAAACTTGCTTTTAAAAGGAATTTATAACATTACTGTCAAATGTTTCTCTAAGCATTCAACTAGGTATATACTTTAGGAACTGAAAGCTAAGTAAAATTTCTGTGGGTAAATTTATTTATTTTTTTTTTAGCTCTCATTTAGGGACTGTAACAATATGACTTCTACATCAAGGGTCTAACTTTTTTATATTATAGATGCCTTTGGCATTGTGGACCACTCCTCAGAATGATATTTTTTAAATGTATAAAATAAAATAGATAAAATTACAAACAATCCACATGGAAATAAAATTTTCAAAATTATTAAAATTATAAGCTTGGAGACCCTTGGCTAAGAATCCTTTATGTAAATGCTTTTACTGTTTTTTAATCTGCTAAACATCCCTGCAGTTACAGTATAAACTCATAGTGAGGAGAGATTTTTAATTTCTTATACTTATATCCCCCATACATAGCACAGTTATTGGCACAAAATAGACTTTTAATAAATACTTGTTCATTGATTGGTAGTAACAGGTATGTGTTATTATTTTGAGGGTCAAGAATCTGAGATTTACAGCAGGTAATGGAATGACTTATTGAAAATCACAGGAATATCCTGTCTATGCCACTTACTTATTGTACGATATCAGTATTATTACTTGGTTTCCTGGGCCTCAGTTTCTTCATCTGTAAAACGAAAGAGCCAGTTTTCCATTTCTAAATCTATGATATCCTTTGTGGAGAACTAATAGAAGGGCATGGATGGTAGTCACACAGAATGAGCAGAAATGCCAGTGATTCTCATAACAATACCTGGCACTTACATGGCATATTAAAATTTAGAAAGCATTTTAGATAATTTACCTTATTTGATCCTTATAACAGACCCATGAAGTAAGTGCTAGTCTTGCTCTTATTTTACAGAAGAGGAAACTGAGGCTGAGAAAGGTGAAGTGACATGCACAGAACTGCACAACTAATAATTATCAGGGATAAGAGTCAAAACCAGGCTCTCCTGACTTCAAGTTCTGTACATTGTACATGAGACTACACTGCTTCTTGTAGGGAGTAAGGAGCAGACACTTCAGCAGCAGTTTTTATACATCAAGTTGGATATTACATGTTACTTATTTTGAAGAAGAACAAGAACGAGAGGAAAGGAAGAAAGAGAAGAGAAAGAAAAATAAGAAGAGGAAGAAGAAGAAGCCATAGAAAAAGAAGGAAGAGGAGAGAGGAAAAGAGAGAGAAGATTCATACATGAACCATGTATGTAAAAAACATATAAAATTATATGATTTTTTTCTGTGTCCTTTGGTCTATTAGCTCTCCGATTAGGTGTTGGGGAGTATTCTCCATCAGTCCTCTGGAGTCATGGTTAGTCATCACATTGATCAGAGTCTTTGAAAAATGTTTGTCAGTATAATGTTGTGATTGTATAAACTATTCTGATTCAGATCACTTCATTCTGCTTCATTTTGATAGAAAACAGAGAACAGGCCAAAAGATATTAAACTATAAGTTCAAAGGCTTTAGGAGTTATGGTATGAATGGAAACTCTGTCTCCTGCCTTTCCTTGGGGCTTTTTCATTGCATTTTCCATGGGCACAAGGAACGACTGCTCTGTCATACCCTCTAGATCACCTCTCCCCTTCCCTCCTGCCTGGTCTCCCATTCTCCATCAAGAAATATTTATTGGGCCCCAAGTACAGTATAGTACAATGGAAAGAACACTGCACTCAGAGCCTAAGAACATACTTACAAATCCTTGCCCTATTACTTACTACCTGTGCAACCTAGTCAAGTCATTTAAGTTCTCTGGGTCCCAATTTCCAATGAGGGTAGTGTCAACATGGCAGAGTGAGTGGCAGGATTTTTTGCCCTAGCTCCCTCATAATGACCAAGAAAGCAAACCAAAATAAATTCTGTTTTGGAAAGTAAAAACAAACAAACAAACAAACTCACCAAAACCACAAAAAAGTCCCAAGTGATTTTTAAGAACAGAAAAGCTTAGGAAGATAAAAAGATCTAAAGACACTGAGGTTGGGGCTAGCCCAGAGTGTAGCATAGCACCAGTATGACAGTATTAGGGGGGAGCAACCAAGTGCTCAGGGATGGCAAGTTATCACATGGGACCTCTATACTGTTAGAAGGTATGGGTGTCATATGGTAGCTCTATCTCCTATTACCCATTTCTGTGTCAGAATTCCAGGGCAGAAGGGACCAGTCACAAGGGAGCAAAGGCCCCACCTATGTAAGGTAATCTAGCTATGTGTCCCTGAATCCTAGAATGGAGTGGGACCTCAGTTCTAACAGTTTTACTCATAAACCTGCAGTGGAATAAATGAGGGCAGGAGACTAAAGCCAAGGGGGAGTCAGTTGTGTTTGAACCTCCAGTGGTCTAACAGTGACTGAATCCAGCAGCAATATATGGAAGTTTAACTACACATTAGTGAACAATCCAAAACTAGGTCAGGAAATTACAAAGTGCAGACAAAGAGCAGCGAACAGTCTTTGTCTTGGATCACATAATTATGTTGGTGTGTATAAAAATAAAGATTTAATGAAATAAAGGGTTTTCAAGCATTTCTGGTGAAAAGACCATAATGGAATAGAAAATCTGATATCCAAACACAATGCTCATAAAAAGTTAAACATGAGTCAGGAATCATAAGAGACAAAAGAAGGTTAAATTGTTTATATTCCTATATAGGAAGATGATACATGTAACCCTTCAGAACTTTGTCTTTACAAAGACGGTTAGAAGTAGTTTAAATTTAGAAAGAAAGCCTGAATACAGTTCTATTATGTTGAGATATCTGAAAAGAAGAATGGAAAGGTAAAAAGGAGGGATACACAGGGAGAAGGGGAAATGAAGAGGAAGAATGAGGCAAATTATCTCACATAAATGGCATGTTCAAGGAAGAGTTACAATGGTTGAGAAAATTAGAGGGGGAACAGAAAATGCTTGAATGTCCCTCTTATCTGAATTGGTTCAAGGAGGAAAGAATACACAAAAATACAAAGTTAGGCACAGAAACTCATCTTACTTAACAGGGAAGCTGGAGAGAAAGAAATAAAAAGAGATGGGGGAGGAATAAGGGGAAAAGTATATTAATGCGTACAGTGGTCAGAAGCAAAAGAGACTCTTGAGGAGTGAACAAGTTTAAAAAATAGAAGGATAAGTATAAGGAAATAATATGTAGGACAATACATAATTAGTCATCATAACTGTGAATGTGAATGAGATGAACTCACCCATTAAACAGAATAATGATTGAAACAGACTCACCTAAAATTAAAATAAGTTTCTGAAGCACAATTTATTATGCTTCAGCTTTATTAAAAAAAAGGCAGGGGTAGCAATCATATCACACAAAGCAAAAGCAAATGTATACCTCATCAAAAGATTGGGAATGAGGGAATACTAAGGGAATAAGGGAAACTACAAGGGGCGGCTAGGTGGCACAGTGAGTAAAGCGCCAGCCCCAGAGTCAGGAGGACCTGAGTTCGGTTCCGGCCTCAGACACTTAACACCCAAATAAAAACAAAAAAAAACTAGCTGTGTAACCTTGGGCAAGTTACTTAACCCCCATTGCCCTCCAAAAAAATAAATAAATAAGGGAAACTACATATTGCTAAAATGTGCAATGAACAATGAGTTAATATCAATACTGTATATATTTGCACCATTGAGCATGTGATTAAAAATCCTAGAACAACAAACTAAATGCCCCCAAACACCAAAATAGAAATCCTGAAAATAATAGAATAATTAAATTGAAAAAAGTGAAGCAAGAAATAAAATGAGGAAATTAATAAAAACAAATTAGATAAATTACTGCCTAATTGGATTATTTAAAAAAAAACCATCAAAAATGAAAAAAGTGAATGATTTACCATCGGTGAAGATGAAATTAAAACATTTACTAGAAGCTATTATACCTAAATTTATACTAATAAAATTGATAATGTAAATACAATTGACAAATATTTACAAAAATATAAATTTCCTGCATTAACAGAATAGGAAATAGAATGTTTAGATAACTCAGAAAAAGAAATTGGACAAGCTATAAGTGAGCTCCCTAAGGAAAAAAACAACCCTAGTTTAGCACCAGATACATAAATTCTACCAAGTATTTAAATAATAGTATTTTTAATACATTAAAAAATTTTATTATATTGTAATGCTAAGAGCAATTAAAGAAAAATAATTCCCAAACTACATAAACTATATGAAAAAATTATGTGGAATCCCATCAAATTCCATGACACAAATACAATTTCGCTTCCTAAATTGGGGGATCAAAACAGAGACAGAAAACTAACTATAGATCAATTTCCCTAATGGATTTTCATGCAAAAAAAATTAAGTGAAATACTAGTTGGAGATTATGCTATATAGAGATTTTATTAAATTATGTTATAACATTTTATTACAAATATCATACACTATGACCAAACTTGATTTGTACCATTTAATGCAGGACTCATTAAATATTAGGAAAACCATAAGCATAACTGATCATATCAATAACAAAAACAACAAAAAAAAATACATTATTATTTCTATATATGAAAAAAAAGTTTTTAACAAAATACTATACCCATTCCTGTTTTTTTAAAAAAAAGACTAAAAAGCATAGGACTAATAGAGTTTTTCTTAAAATGATAAACAGTTTCTATCTAAAAGCAAGAGCAAGTATTTTCTATAATGGGAATAACCTGAAAAAAAAAATCTTTTGGGCTGAATTAAGGAGGTCCATTATCACCATTATTATTCAATATTGTGCTAGAAATGCTAGCTATATAAATACAGGAAAAATTAAAGATATAGTCATAAGCAGTGAAGAAACAAAAAAAATCTTTTTTTTAAACAGATAATATGATAGTTTAGAGAACCTTAATCTTCAAAACAGTTTGGTACAGAATTAGAAATAGAGTGGTTGATCAATGAAGTAGATTAGTTACAAAATATGTAAATGGAATAAATGAGCACAGTTACCAAGTGTTTGATTAATCCAAAGATCTCAGCTATTGGGGTTAGAACTCACTATTTGACAAAAACTATTGGGAAAACTCAATTTTTTTCTATAGAAACCAGGCGTTGACCTATATTTTTATTGCATGAAATGGAAAACAGAAGTTTTGCAGAAATAAAACCAATGCAGTTAAAATGAGAAGACCATCAGGAAACAGAAAAAAATTTTGCAACATTTCTCTGATAAAGGTCTCATTCTAAAAATATATAGGGAACTGAACCAAATTTAAAAGAATAAAAGTCATTCCTCAATTGATAAGTAATCCATGGATTTGGAGATTCAGTTTTCAGAGGAATAGTGTTCTAAATCATTAATTATTAAAGATACAAATTAAAACAACTCTGAGGTACTACTTCATACCCATTAACTAAACTCAGATGACAGAAAAGGAAGTATGAAGAAGATAGCTTCAGAAAGATGTGGGAGGACTTAAATGAACTGATATAAATTGAAGTGAGCAGAACCAGGAGAACAATTTACACAGTAACAGTAATATTATAAATATAATCAACTCTGAAAGACTTAGTAACTGATTAATACAATTACCTAACACAATTCCAAAAGACTCATGATGAAAAATGCTATCCAATTCTAGATAGGCAACTGATAAACTCTGAGTAAAAATTGAATCACATTTCCTTCCTTCCTTCCTTCCTTCCTTCCTTCCTTCCTTCCTTCCTTCCTTCCTTTCTTCCTTCCTTCCTTCCTTCTTTCCTTCCTTATGGTTTTACTTTTTTTATATCCACAATTACTGTAGTGCGTGGCACATAGTATGTGCTGAAGAAATGCTTGTTTATTGACTGATCTTATGTGTATACAAGATTTTGACTCAAGGTGACATATGACTGGTGGAGGTAGGAGGTGAAAGGAAGATGACTATTTTAGTAGCCTAACCTCTGCATTACTGTAAGCACTTTGAAAATTTTTCCTATTAAATGTATCAACTTAAGTTTTGTGAAGATGATAAGCTTAGGGGGCATTTGTAGCTATAACTTGTGTGTGGGAGAATAGATAATTTGGGCACAAGCACTTAGAGTAGTAGATGTATGAGCCAATTGGGAATTAAGTGATGACTTTTCTTTCAAAAATCTTCATGGAGTCACTGCCAGCAATACATGTTTAATATACAGTATAGATTTTGGGGGGGATGGGTTGAGAGAAGAGAGATCTGAGATTTCATCTATGTGTAGTGGACTTCCCATGTGAAAACTCTTCCAATCAATGCTGTTGATGGAGCTTAGCCAGTTCTTGTAATTTATCCTCTTATAGCATTGCCTAAGTGTATTGAAAGGTTAAAAGAAGTTACACAGCAATATGTATCAGAGGCAGGACGTGAATCTAGGTCTTCCAAGCCCTTTTCTACTATACACTGCCTTTTACAGGCTACACACATATGCACACCCATGCATCCATATACACTAAAGGGGTTTAATTATCTATAAATGGTATTTTATTTTAGATGCTCTGTGAGCTTGGTCAAGTCACTTAACCCCAGTTGCCTCGCCTTCTGCCAAAAAATATTGTAGAGATTCTTTTTAAAATAATTCATGAATATAAAAATATTTAAGGAACTGAAAGAATGGAATAGAGCTGAAGAATGCTTTACTTTAGGCATTGGGCTACAAGTGAAATTGAGAATTGGCATCCCAAACCATAAAACAAATCCAGCCCCAAAAGACTTTTTTTTCATGAATGCCTAGTGTTTTCTAAGTTGACTTAGATTATTTGTGTGGTTCCTTCAAGAATGAATAAATTCTATTTATGTTCCTATAGCTCAAGGTAAAATGCAGAAACATGAAGCAGTTATTATACCTTTTCCCAAGGGGACCCGTTCTCCTTTGAAAAAATAAACTTGTTTCTAAAAGGTGATAAAACTTCTTAGACTTCTATAAACTCATATCATTTTATGATGCCCTCATGAACTTTGCAAATTGGTTTTCTACCTTTATAACTATAGCTGAAAAGGCTGAAAGTATTGTCAACTTTCTATAGAATCTATCAAGTCACTGATATAACTTGTACTCTTTCTAATTGGGAAGGCAACATACTACGAATGATTGTAGCTTAAGTAAATATATATATTTACTTTTCTAGTGAAGCATTTCTAAATTATTTGTGAAACATATATTCTTTTATTTGGGCCTCATAATCATCTGGTGAAGAAATACTCAAGGAGAAGATACCAGCACAAAAGAGAAGAGGAAAGTGATGTCAGTGGTCAGGATGGATAACTTCCTGAGAGTGACTTGAGGAGGGCATCAACATGAAACTTGAATTAAACTCTATTTAGTCTGTACACCCTTAAGTGACCATTTACTCCTTGAATCTCTTCTGCTATATTATTTTACCTCTTCTATGCACATAGGCATATTGTAATGTGTATTATAATTATTTGTGTATATAATATTCCCAACTTGTAATAGAGTTATTTGTGTTCTACTAGCTAGAATAATGAGTAGCTAAGTGGCACAGTGGATAGAGCGCTTGGCCTAGAGTCAGAAAGACTCCTCTTCATGAGTTCAAATCTAGTGTCAGACATTTAGTAGCTGTGTGACCTTGGGCAGCTCACTTAACCTTGTTTGCCTCAGTTTCCTCAAATGTAAAATGAGCTGGGGAAGGAAATGGAAAACACTCCTATATCTTTGCTAAGAAAACCCCACATGGGGTCATGAAGAACAACAAAACAACAACTAAACTGAACAATAAAATTAGAACTATCCAATAATAGAATGAACTGCTTCAGGAGGAAGTGGTTTCTTTCTTACTGTAGTTCATCAGATGGACTAAATGTTATAAAGTAGTGATGTCAAATTCAAATAGAAATGGGACCAGTAAATTATGCATGAGTATTTCTTCTGGTAATATATTGACTTAGAAAACTGCATGTTAAAATAGTCTATATTCTATTGCATTTTTATTTAGCTAAATATATCCCAGTCATATTTTATTCTGATTGGGGCAGCATAGGTCTAGTGTTTGACACCTCTGTTCTAGAGGGGTTTTTGGCATGAGAATTTGACTAAATGTCCCCTAGATCCTTTCCAATTGTTGAATCTTACTATTCTATGATTCTGTATATCATCTCTAATAGAATGTAAGCTCCTTGAGAGCAGGCACTAGGAGGGCAGGAATTATATCTTTTTTATGATTAGAAGAATAGATGAAATTTAGAAACACTTGTGAAGATCTCAAAGTGGAACTAGGGGGAGATAGTGTGAGCCCAAGTCTTGAGTGATTCTAAATCATTATCTTAGTAGTAAATTAAATTTGCCATTCTGGTGAAAAATAGTCCTAAAGTGAATAGTTAGATCAGAGGGGAAACCTCTGAAAGCAATATTAGTCCTCTTCTTTCAAGATGAGCCTCAGACACTTAACACCCCCCCACACAAAACTTTCATGATTTCTGAAATTTCTCCATCCACACAATAAGAGATAACATGTATAGAGTGGCTTTCTATATGCCAGGCACTATCCTAAGTGCTATGTGATCATAATCTGTCGTCCCTCCACCTTGCCTTTTGCTTTGCAACCTCAAATGCTTTTCTTTATCTTCACTGTCACCTAGAATCCCCATCCCTCAGTTCTCTCCCTATCCGTCCTATACTAAGAGAATGCCCACAGAATTCAAGAAAAAAGGAAAGTATAGAGTTGAATGAGTTCATCAAAGGGTCAAAATGGGAAAGTTCCTTGCCTTCTTATCAATTTACCCTGCCAAACCCAGGTCTTGGGTTACTTCTACTATCTCAATCCTTCAATCCCATTCATGAGCTGCCAAAAAAAGCTGTAGAGGGGGCAGCTAGGTGGTGCAGTGAGTAAAATGCTGGCCCTGGAGTCAGGAGGACCTGAGTTCGGTTCCGGCCTCAGACACTTAACACTCACATACACACACACACACACACACAAAACTAGCCGTGTAACCTTGGACAAGTTACTTAACCCCAATTGCCCTCAAGAAGGAAAAAACAAGCTTTAGAAAATTATGAAACCATGTTGATTGGGTCCACCAAAATTTTGTCATATTATCTAAACTGGGTTCTGATAAGGAAATATTTTTATATCTCCTTAATTGATTCACTCTCTCTGTCACAATAGCATCTTTTCCTAATCTTTTCATTCCTACTCCAATCTCCTCTGGCTTTCCCTCCACTCAAATTCTTCCTGAAGAACCTTGCGTCATATTTCATTGAAAAAATTGAGACCATTTGCCAATAGCTCCCTTTTCCCTTCCTCTTCAGCTCACATTTCTCAGATTGTCTTTCTTAACTGTGTCTTCCTTTAATTGTTTCACATGAAGATGTTGTCTTTCTCCTCACCAAAGCTAACACTTCTACATGCCCAAGTGATTCCATTCCAGAGCATCTTGTTCCTAAAATTTACCCCTCTATCATCCCTACTCTACCACTAATATTTAATTTCCCTGCCTTCTGTATATTGCCTGAACTGTCCCTTGTGTCTTGCATTCTTACAAAACCCTCACTTGATCCATCCATCCTCACTAGTGACCATTCTTTGTCTTTCCACATTTTTGTGGCTAAACTATTTTTTAAAAGATTTAATTTTTTAAATTCTTTGGAGGGTGGAAGACAATAGAGATTAAGGGTCTTGCCCAAGGTCACACAACTAGCTAAGTGTCAAGTGTCTGAGGCAGGGTTTGAATTCAGGTCCTTCTGACTTCAGGGCCAGTGCTCTATTCATTGCACCACCTAGCTACCCCTGGTCTAAACTTCTTTAGAAGGTTGTTTACCATCAGAATCTCCATTTGTTTTCCTCTCTTAAATCTTCTTAAGTCTGACTTCTGACCTCATCATTCAAAGAAAACTATTTACTCCAAAGTTACTTATGCTCTCTTTAATTATCAAATCCAATGGCCTTTTCTCAGTCTTCATAATTCTTGACCTCTCTGAAGCCTTTGACACTGTCATTCACTCTCCCCTCCTTAATATTCTCTTCTGTGTAGATTATCATGCAATAATCTCTCTCTGTTCTCCTATCTGTACAAACTCTCTTCATTCTTCTTTGTAGGATCTTTATTCAGATGATGCCTGCTAACTCATAGTATCTCCCAAGTCTATAATCTGAGCTCTCTTCCCTTTTTTCTCTATGCTGTTTTGCTTCGTGATCTCATCAGTTTGCATGGATGCATTTATCACCTCTGTGAAGATGATTCTCAAAATGCTTTATCCAGCTCTAACTTCTCTGGTGACCTCCAGTCTTGCATCTCCAACTGTCTTGCAGACATTTTAAACTAATTTTCTCACAAATATCTTAAAGTCAACATGTCCAAAACTAAATACATTATCTTTCCTCACAAAACCTTTTCTCTTCCTAACTTCTCTATTACTATTTAGGCCTTCACTCTCCTTCCAGTTGAGAGAAATGATTATTTCTCTCCCATATTATTAAACAATTATTGAATTAGGACCAAGGTTTTTCCCCTTCCTTTTCCTCACTTAGAAATCAACCTCTGTAGCTTATTTAGACAGTTTTTGAAGTGCAGGGCTGTTAATGAGATGAACATTTGGGTGAAACTGACCCAACTAGAAAACTTAGAGCTGATCAAAAGGTAAAGAAATTCTGGTTTAGATAAATTGTTGGATTCCAGTCCATTGTGGTTTAGTCAGATCAATCTGAAGGGAAATTAATTCCTCCTTTTATTTAGATTATCCTAGACAGGGTGGTATGGATATAAATGTCTCTTTGGCCAAGACTGAGGTATCACAGTCATGTATGTCCTCCAGAGACCTCTTTGGAATAAGCCCACCTTATTGTAATATTCATTCTTTCATTACTTGTTAACCAATCAGAGTTGATTTCCTCCCTCAGGAACACCCACTCTTCTTAGGGTATCTGATTGATGAAGTTCATGTAGAGTTGTGGTGGGATGTCTCTAAAGAATTACATAGACTCAGGTTGACTGCAAGCCAGTTGGAAAGATTTATTATAGTTTTGAGGTTTCATGCTCTGGCGAGTGGCTAAGTCCCTTAGAGGAATTTAGCAATTACAGTAAGGTAAGACATACAATTTTAAGAGAAAATGATGCTGATTACATAGTTGAAATTTACATAGAATATAGGAATATGATTAATATTAAAAAGGCAGGAGGAGTTTGTTAAGGGATTAGGTAATGGAGGAAGCATCCCAGTCTTGGTCGAACTGTGCATGTGATTACGCAAAATGCATCCAGTTAGGGAGGTATGTTTATATGGTAATGATATTATAATAAGCCTCTCTCCATCATAAGTTCACTCTAGGTCAGTTCTTTACTATGACTGAGCAGGTGCCTACTTAGGATGGACCCCTTCTACAATGTGGTGATCAATCATCCTGCTCTACATCCTGGTGGTACTGTCTTCTGATTGGTTAGCTATTTGTGGTCCTGTCTGGTCAAGATGGATAGTTAGGTATTGCGGTCCTCTCTTGGGGTAGATGGATGATGTGATTGTGGTTGAGTACAATAACACACCTGTTTCTGTGGGAATGGGTCTGGGAGCACTGGCTAGGATCCCATCATATGGATGTGCCTGCTGTTTCTGTGAGAATTAAGAGTTCATGGACACACCTGTTATTCCAGTGAGCAGTGAGGCATATATGAAGAAGTTAGGACATTGGCTAGGGAAGAGGCTAGGTAGGTACAGTGGGACCTATGCTGAAGTTAGAATATTGGGCTGAGGGCAGCTCTATTAGGACTCCATCATGAGTGTTGAGTGGGTTCCATTCCTTGGTTTAGGAATAATGGCCAAATGGCTATCATTTTACTAATTACTCACTTGCATAATTAACAAAATGATCAATTATCCAGAAACTATGCCTCTTGAATTTTTTATATGTCACACAATCATCCAAGCTTACAACTTAACTATCATCCCTGACTCCCCACTCTTTCACCCTTCCCTAGTAAATCTGTTGTTAAGTCCTGTTGTATCCACCTTCATATTTTCTCTCATATACTCCCTCTTTTCTTTTCTGACACTTCCAGGACCCTGATGCAGGCCTGAAATTATCTCATGCTTGGATTCTGACAATAGCTTTCTAATTGATCTCCTGGCCTTGAATCTTCCCATTCCAGTACACTCACATGTCAAAGTTATCTTCCTAAAGCATAGGTCTGACAATAGCTTCCCCTCCGCCACTCTAAGTGCTCTAAAATCCAATTATTCTGGCCTCCTCTTTGTTGTTCCTGGAATAAGACACTATCTTGTGATGATAGGTATTTTCTCTGGCTTTTATACATGCCTGGAATACATGCACTCCTTGCTTCCCTGTCTTCCTTCAAGTGCCATCTAAAATGTCCCCTTCTACAGGAAGCCTTTCCTTATCTTCCCTGTATTCTCTCTTTTGATTCTTCTCCAATTTATGCTGTGTATGTATTGTTTATATATAATTGTTTGTACGATATTTTGTCTTCCTCATAAAAGCAAGTTCCTTGAAACCAGGGGCAGGTTTTCACTTTTGGTTTGGTCTTTCTTTATATCCCTCGTACTTAGCAAAATGACATCCATGTAGAAGGTACTTAACAAATGCTTGTTGACTGACTAGTTGCACACACAAAAACAAAGAAACAAAAACCTATTTTAGGAAATGAGCAGGCAGTGACCCAATGAAGTTTGGTAATTTTGGAAATATTCCATATGACCTCAGATAACTCTAGTAGCTCATGTGACACTATTCTACTATTGATAGAAGGACAGATTGATGCATTACGCTTTTCTTGAACCCGTGTCACAGATGTGAGGTTTCAGTTCATTCTATCTCTCCACTGTAAAAGTTGGAGACTTGAATCCAAAAATTTGGTCTACACCTTAATTAAAGTTATTGATTAAAACCATGTTGAACAACACAGGGCCAAGGATATATACTTAAGTCACTTTACTAGGAATTTCCCTCCAGGTTTTCATCAAATTACTAAGGACTCACTAATTGTTTCATCGAGTTTAGTCATTCAGCTAGTTCTAAATACACTTAATAGTAGTAAACCATTGGGACTACATCTTTTCATCTTGTCTAAAACAGATTTTTGGAGAAAATTTTTCAAACATTTTGAACGAATCCAGTTATAATGTAAATATGACATGACCATGAATGAACAATTGACAACCTTGCTAAATAAGGAAATGAGATTAAGCCTGTCATAACTTGTTCTTGATTCAAGAATGCTAGTTTTGTAAAAGGAAAATTATAGGGGTGGCTAGGTGGTGCAGTGAGTAAAGCGCCAGCCCCGGAGTCAGGAGGACCTGAGTTCGGTTCTGGCCTCAGACACTTAACACACACACAAAAAAACTAGCTGTGTAACCTTGAGCAAGTTACTTAACCCCAATTGCCCTCCAAAAGGCAAAAAAAAGGAAAATTATAGTTTCCTAATATAAAAAAATGGAAACGATATCTTTAATAATAATTTTTTATTTTTTTGTCTAGGAATATTTTCTTTGTTTATTGACCTACAATTTCTAATTTCTACCTTCTTCCTATCTTTGAAATTCATGACAGTTGTCCATTTTCAGTTCTATGACACCTCTATTGTCCTCTATGATGTCTAAAAGATAGCAATAGTGACTCAGTCCTAACAACCATCAATTCTTTCAGTATCTTGGGAAGTACGTTTTTCTAGACTGGTAAAATACATAAATTGGGCACTGTTAAGTGCTCTCTTACTCTCACTACATTTGCTTTTAAACCCCTATTACCATTTTTATTCTATCCTTCTAACTCTTTCTTTCATAAAGAAAGCAGAAATAAGGTCCTGAAAACAGTTGAAACTCTCTAGTAGTCAGAGAAATGCAAATCAGAATAACTTTGAGGTGCAATATAAAACTTAATCAAATTGACAAAGATAGCTGAAATGTAGCTATGAGGAAACAGATGCCCTATCATTATGTGGGTAGGGTTGTGAATTATTTTAACTTTTTAGAAAGAAATCTCATAATATACAATAAATGTTATTAAACCTTCAATACAATGATCCAGCTGTGAGGTTTATATTCTAACTCTAACAATATTATGAAAAAAGAAAAACATCTACATAAAATATTTATAGAGACTCTATTTGTAATATTAAAAAATGTGGAAACAACTTATATGCTGTGGTGTTTCAATGTAATAGAATATTATTGTGCCACAAGGCATGACCAAGATGAAAAATCCAAAAAAAAAAGCATCTAAAGACTAATATGATGTGACACAGAGTGAAGAAAGTAAAATTTTAATAATATACATAACTACAGCTCTATAAAATAATTATAGTAACCAAATCCAATAATATTCTTCAGAGGAAAAGCTATCTGAAGGGAACACAAAAGCAGAAGAGATGTGATTTTTATTTGTTGTTATCTTGTTAATTTTATCATATGTGTTTTTAACAAGTAAACTTTCTTTTTTAAATGAGAAGAGATTTAATGTTAAAAACAAGGAGTATAAAGGACCTGAATAGGCAGGAGAAAAAGCGAACCTTTGGAGCTAAGGATAGGAAGCTCTCTCTGTTGAGGAGGCAGGTGGAACCCTCTGAGGATGATGAAGTTGTGTCTCCTCCAAGGAATGGTGAGATGAATCCATAGGAGGAAGAATTAACAATAGCTTTTTGAGATTTCCTGCTGTGGGGCCTGAGTCTGCTATCTGTTGGCCTCATGATAGCATTAGAGAGGTAGATCTAGTTTCTTCTTAAGGCACCTATCTAAGACATAAGGGAAAATCTCAAGATTTGTCAAACATGATGATTAGATCACATTTCTGAATATTTCTCTGGACACAAAGCATATTTCCAGAATGAATTGGAGAATAAAGTAGGGGAGGAAAGGAATTTCTTATGTTATGGTAACACAGTCAGATGCCATATAAAGTAACCATGTTAAAAAAAAAAAAAAACCAGGGACTAACAGGAGAAAAGATTCCACTAGGGAATCAGTAATAAAACCCATGATCTCAGACATCATCTGCAAATGTGTGATGCATGATCAATAAGTAAGGTGAACTAGAGATTCCTACTGGGGAGTCAAATGAAGTTACTTATGGATCCCTGAGCTTTTAGGCAATAGGACCCATGACTTCAGAGGAAGCATGATGGGTTGGAAAGAATAATAACTTTAGAGTCATAGGACCTAGATTTACATCCTGTTTCTGAAGCTAATTATCTATGTGACTTTGGGAAAGTCATTTGACCTAAAATTAGAGGGATGAACAGTAATGGTCTTTGAGGTTCCTTTCAACTTGAGAGTTATGATTCTCAAAGCATTATCTTATTCAAAAGCAAATGAATGTATTAAAGTGAGAACAGAGAAGCATTGTGTATTAAGGATATAGACTTCATGTGAAGAAATCAAGGAACTAGATTGGAAAAGTGTGATGAGGTAAATATGGGTAGAAAGCTAGTTCACTTTATTAAATATTTACTAAGAACTTATATTCAAGAAGAGAGGCAGCATGGAGTATTAGATAGGGATCTTTCCTAACAATAAAAGGAGAATGGGGAACAAGTCCCACCCCTGAAACATACTAGACTTATGACCCTAGGCAAGTCTCTTAACCTTGCAATTCCATAAGGAACTTTAAGATTATAAGTTTCAAAACAGCTATTGATCTGTTTTTGGTAAAGGGATATTCCTACACTGAAGAAAACACATGTCCAAACCCCTTTCTAACCTCAAAAGTGTGGTACTAGGCACTAAGGATCAGATTTAGGGACTGAACCTCTGATTCCACTGGTATAGTGAACTTCTGGATGAAGAAACCTCTTCTTTTGATACAGTTTAGAACCTTTTAAGCAATTTAAGATTGACCTAGAGAGAAGTGAAGTGACTTGCCCAGTTACCATCATTATGCATCTGAAGTGGGTCTGGAATTAGTTTCTCTGATGATGAGGCTCACTTTTTTGTTCTACTATACAACATTATTTCTCAGGCACTGGTAACACATAAACAAGATTGGAAAGAAACCGAAATGGTATTGTTGGAGTGTGTTGTGGTCCACCTTGATTGAAAAAGGAAATGGAAAAGGAGTTCAGGGAAAGAGATCTGAAGCTGGGCAATAAAGGCATGTTATAGAATTGATGAGAAAATTCATTTCCCTGTACACATATTGGAGCTCACTTCATGCCAAGTGGAACATAGCTAACAACTTCCTGCCTTGTATTAACAGCAATTTCATCCTTCAAAAGGTGAGGGATATAATGAAAGGAGCTATTGTTCTAGACCTAATTCTTACCAACAAAAAAGAATTGTTTAACTATAAAAATGATGGAAACTCAGTCCCCAGTAGATAAATGGTCAAATGTTTTGAATAAATAGTTTTCAAAAGAATTACAAATTATTCACAATCATATGAAAAACTGCTCAGAATTACTAAGAAGAGAAAAGCAAATAAAAACAACTCTGAAATTGCCCAAAATGACAAAAACAAAACAGTTGATGTTAAAGGGGTTGGAGAAAGACAGACACATTAACTCATTATTGGTGGAGCTATGAAATGGAAAGTGAATGTAAAGTCCCTACACCTTGAACCAGAGACTCCAGTATTGGGTTTATACTCCAAGAAAGACTTCACTAAGAAAAAAGCCTCCATAAATTCCAAAATATTTATAGCATTACTTT
>NW_027186304.1:33167928-33193388 GCF_028583685.1 Petaurus breviceps papuanus | reverse complement strand
TGAGGAAGGAAGGAAGGAAGGAAGGAAGGAAGGAAGGAAGGAAGGAAGGAAGGAAGAAAGAAAGAAAGAAAGAAAGAAAGAAAGAAAGAAAGAAAGAAAGAAAGAAAGAAAGAAAGAAAAGAATTGGAAACAAAGTAGATGTTCATAAATTGGGGAATGGCTAAGCAAATAGTGGTACCTAAATGTCATGGAACACTACTGTGCTACAAGAAATACAGAGAAGTATGGAAAAATCTATATGAACTAATGCAGATTGAAGTAAGCAGAACCAAGAGAACAATATACACAAATACTTGTCATTCAATAGTGTCTGACTCTTCATGACCCCCTGTAGACTGTGCCAACACTGTTCATGTCTCTGTCTCTGTCTGTCTGTCTCTCTCTCTCTGTCCCTCTCTTTCTTCCCTCCTTTCTTTCTCTCTCAAAGGTACTAGACTGGTTTGCTATTTCCTTCTCCATTGTATTTAGGCTAACTGATATTAAGTGACTTGTCCTGGGTCACACAGTTAGAATGCATCTGAGGCTGGATTTAAACTCGGGTCTTTTTGAGGTTAGGCCCAATGTTCTATATACCGAGCCACCTAGCTGCCTCCAACCACTTAGCTGCCTGTTTTAGTTACATAGTAACTAGAAAAATGTAAATAAAAAGGACAGTGACACCAAAAATAAAAAAATAAATGTGACAAAATTATAAAGATCGAGTGGGACTTTAAGGAAGATATATGAGAAGACAATCCAGAACTCCTTTGTGGAGATGGGGGGTTCACAGGTATTATACATTGCACATGCTTTTGAACCTTATCAATGTTTTGATTAGTTGTTCAGACTTCTTTTTCATCTCTAAAAATACTTTTTCTCATGTGGGATTGCTTTTGTAGAGGGGTAGAGAGAGGGATACATGGTATACTCTGGTAATATAAGAAATAGAAAACAAAGTATTGAAAAAAGAAATGATGGAAACAGATGCAAGAGAATTATGGAACACTACTGTGCTACAAGAAATACAGAGAAGTATGGAAAAATCTATATGAACTAATGCAGATTGAAGTAAGCAGAACCAAGAGAACAATATACACATACCTTCGAATTTGTAATAGAGGCAAGGAAAGTTGATTATAGTCTGATATTTACCCAAAATTTCAGAAAGGTAGATGGCAAAAACATAGGATTCCACAGTCTTCAATTCTTTAGGGGAAATCATTCCTGAGGGAAAAGCAACCTCTCAAGAATGAAATCCTGAAGGTAAAAAAAAAAACAAAACTATTTCCAATGAGGAAAAAAAGGGGCATTGTTTAAAAACATCAAGATGGATGCACAGAGAATTTAGACTTAGATATTATAAAGTCTAAGATCAATGGTGTCAAACTCAAATAGGAACAGGGGCCACTAATCTTTAAATAAGGATTCCTGAATGCCTTATATTGGCTTAGTTTTAAAAAGTTGTTTTGCCTATGTTTTATTGTATTTTTAATTATTTCATTAAATATCTCCCAATTACATTTTAATGTGGTTTAACTGTACCCAAGGGTTGTTTTGCAAGCTGTGTGTGTCCCTCTGGTGGTGTATATGATACCTCTGACTGAGAAGATACAAAGAATTACAGGTAAATGAGAACAAATATAGAAGTTTTAGGATGATTAAAATTCAGAATGGAATAAGGCTAGAGAGAAGTGGCAAGGACAACAACAGGTATTTTAAGCTATTTTGGAGAAAATAGGACAATCAAAAGATGGGTAGAACCATTGCATAGGGTGGATAAAGTGTCACGTTTGGGGGGTAACAAATAGTCTACTTGTGGAACATAAATTGTGTGCTAGAGTAATACAAAATAAGTTTGGAAATATAGGTTGAAATCAGGTTGTGAAGGACTTTAAATTCCCTCCCCCCAAGGACTTTTTATTTTTTTTTAATCAAAAAAGCAACATGGAGTCCCTAAACCCTTTTTTTTTTTAACATTTGAATAACATGGTTAGAACCATACTTTAGGAATTATCAATTTGTCAGCTGTTATAATAGTCCAGGTCATAGGATGAGGGCCTGAATTGGGGTTTGGGGGTGGGGCCCATGTAAGTGGAGGCAGCAGGATGGATTGTTAAAGGTACTGTGGAGCTATAATTTTTCTTTTCTTTTCTTAACATTTGTTTTTAGTTTTCAACATTCATTTCCATGAGCTTTTGAGTTTTCAATTTTCTCCTCTTCCCTCTACATACACATTCATATTAAACATATTTTCACATTAGTCATGTTGTAAAGAAGTATTAGAATCAATAGGAGGAACTAGAAGAAAGAAGAAACAAAACAAAAGAAAAAAAGAGATCTAATAGTATGCTTCGATCTGCATTCAGACTCCATCGTTCTTTTTCTGGGTGTGGACAGCATTTTCCGTCATGAGTCTTTTGGACTTGTCTTAAATTGTTACATTGCTGAGAAGAGCCAAGACTATGAAAGTCAGTCATTGTACAATGTGACTTTTACTGTGTATGGTGTTCTCCTGGTTCTGCTCACTTCACTTACTATCAGTTAATATAAGTCTTTCCACGTTTTTCTGGAGTCTGTCTGTTCATCAATTCTTATAGCACAATAGTATTTCATTACATTCACATAACACAACTTATACTGTCATTCCCCAGTTGATGGGCATCCCTCCTTTGTTGTGGAGCTATAATTGACAAGGCTCGGCACTTGATGTGATCACAGGAATCAATCTTGACTTCATCAAGAACAATCATTCCTGACTAATCTTATTTCCAACATGTCCCAGTGAAAAGAGTCCTATCCTTTCCCACTGAATTTGAAGTCAAGGATTTGCAACACCAATCAACATAGCACACTAGAGGGCAGCTGCTGATATATTTTAAGAGTCTAATTGCAAGGTATAATGAACATTATATTTATTCAAAACTGAACCCTGAGAAAAGAAAACTAAAACATTACATTCACAGCAACATAACAGCTTATTACCAGGGTGGCCACATGGCTTTAAAAAGACACAAAAGTATATGACATAACATATCATAGCATGCCCCCTTCACCAAATACATTCTTTGGGGGCCAAAATCTTTGGGGAGTGAGTAACTAGCACCTACTCACTCAGGTACTGTTCCAAAATACTTGTTTATACAATTAGGGGATCTCAGGCTAGGGCCTTCCCTTAACACAGCACATCCCCAGGGGTAGCAGAGAATACAGCACCCTCTACCCCTAGGTCGCAGTAGGTTACAATCCCCTCAATCCAAACAGAGTGTCCAAGTAAAGTTCTCTTGGGTGTGTGTCCTTCTCTCCATGCTGCTATTGCAGGCACCTACCTAGTACTTTCAGGTGCACACGTGCTCTAATGCGCCAAGGAGTCCAAGTCTTAGCACTGCTCTAACCCTTGCTTCCAAGTCCTGAGGCACAGCTGGGTGACAAAACCAACTGGGTGGGTCCCCGAGGGTTATGGCACTTTCCTCTTCCCACTATAAACAACTCTACTCCTGGGTCCCAAACCATCCCAGGGAGCCATAGCAGGAAAGCACATTCAATTGCTCCTGCCTTGCTGCAAAGTTTTCATCTTGACCTGGGGCCAAATTCCGAGTCCCATGGCTCCTCCTCCTACAGGTATGTGGGCTGACTACTCCAGGCTCCTGCCTGGGTCCCAACACAGGCAGCTTTCTGCTCCTGCTCCATGTCTCACCTCACAGGGGAAGGGACTACTCCATTCCAAGCTCTCCCTACTCCTGCCTGGGTCCAGGCACAGCAGGCTCCAGGTGCTTCTGCCCCCAGCTTCTCTATCTGGCCCTCACCACCCCAACTCCAGGGCAACTCAGCCTCCCCCAGCCTTACATGGGGAATGGCCACTCCAGTCTGGAATCTAAGCACAGTAAAATAATACAATAATAGGAAAATAACAGACAATTATCCCAGTCTCACTAAACCCCATACTTTTCTCAAAGGTGTCAACAATCTTACTTTCTATCAGTGCAGTGTTCCAGTATTCTCACAAGGGTTCGTATCAGAGGTCTCCTCTCTCTCTCTCTCTCTCTCTCTCTCTCTCTCTCTCTCTCTCTCTCTCAAGTCTCTTCTCTCTCTCTTAGGTGACTACTTTCTCTCTCAAAGGTCTCCTCTCCAAACCTTGATGAGGGATTCACATTCATAGCCAAGGGGCCACTTGATAACAGCTAAATGTCCTTCTATGAGCAAGCCCCAAGGCAGTCATCTCACCTCAGAATATATATACACTTTCTACTAACTAACCTACATGACTCAGCACAGCTGTGAATTACCAAGGTTGAAAGGAGACATTCTTCAGATGTTTGCAATTTAGCATGAGCCTGGGAAACTGAACTCCAACAAGAAAAAAACAACAACAAAAATCCCACCCTGCTTGTGCTCACAGGGCTCTAGTTTCCCGTGTCACCTCCTATGGGAAACCCCTCCTGATCCTACCTTGTCTAATTATTGATGTTCTCGTCCTTCCCAAATAATCATGTATATACTTAACTGTTAGCATGAAAAAGAATGTAAAGCTCTTTCATGGAACTATTTTTAATATTTGCTTGTCTTTTTATACTTGAATACTAGGACAAATGTGTCTCTTGCACATAGTAGTTGCTTAAACAAGAACTTTTTGGATCAGATTTCACTGGATAGGTTTGTGCATGGAGAAGTCACAGATGGGACCTCAAGCTATGATTTTTTAACCTTTTCTTTGGACTCACATCTGTGATTTCATCGCTGTTTGTGTTATCTCCCAGTGTGCAAATTCCCCCTACTGTTGCACATAACATAACTCATCTGTAGCATTTCTTAGAGAAATGCTTGCAGGACTGAGACACCGTGGCATGCCCTTGATAGTACAGCTCATATGTGTCATATACAGAACTTTAAACTAGGTTTTCATGGCTTCAAGGACAGCTGTCTCCTGCAGCATTCTTTGCCTCATTTTCATAACTATAATTTCCCTGACCAAAATACCACCTGAACGCTGGGACTCTCAGAGTTCAATTGTTAACAACAAAAACAAAACAAAACAAACAAAAACCACAAACCCTTCACCTACAGACTTAGAAATTAACTGATTCAGTCACATCACTGGTATGTGTAAAAGTCAGGATCTATCCTCATTTCTCTTTAACTCCAAGCCCAGGACTCTTGCCATTGCATCATACTCTATTATCAACAAGATGAGGAAAAGGTAAATATTTTCGCTGCTACAGGCCCAAGCCATTCTCAGAATAAGGTTTTCTATCTGGCTATATATCTGTGTTATGGAAAATGATGCTTCAGTGAGTAAGTATATCAAAATCTGCTTTCCAACTGTATAATGCCCCAAGGGTCCTGAATAGCTTGAAGAAGCAATAACTCGTGCTTATTTTTTTTTAAAGTTACCCTTTATGAAGTGAATGTCAAATCATAGGAAATCTATGGTGTCAATTCGGAAACGTCAGTTCCATCAGTATTTTTAAAAATTTTTCTTCATTAAATGACTTGATTCCAGCTAATAAATATTATAATAATATCCGGAATTTATATAAAATGTTAACATATATCATCTAATTTAATCCTCACAACAATCCTGTAGAGTAAGTGCTATTATTGTTTCCATTTTATAGATAAAGAAAATGAGGATGCCTGATGGATTGTGACTTTCCCAAGATTGAACAGCTAGTAAATTATGGTTAGGACTTGAACTCGGGTCTTCCTGACTTCAGGTCCAATACTCATGTCAATGGTACTCATGATGCCCTGTTGATACTGTGTGTATGCAAAAGTTTCTGGCTCTTTTTTATGACTACATCACTGGACATTGTTATCTCAGAAAAAAAACATATGCATACATTTGTAAGTATAGAAATATATATAATTTTATATATTATGCAAATGATATAAAATAATAAACCATAGCATGTTATGCTTGTTATTACATTATATGAGATACATGTATATGTGTGTACATGTGCATATATGTAAATGTTCATTGTGTGTATATGTTGCACACATATATGAATTTGTAGTTGTTTGGCGGCAGCTAGATGAGGCAGTAGATAGAGTGCTGGCTCTGAAATCAGGAAGACTCATTTTTCTGAGTTCAAATTTGGCCTGAGACACTTATTAGCTGTTTGACCCTGGGCAAGGTATATCTATTTATCTATATATCTGTACATGTGTACATGTATATATGTGTATAGATATACATAGTTACATATGTGTATGTAGATATACATAGATGTATGTATATAAGTATCTGTCTATCCATTCCAGGATAATGTTTCTCTGTTCAACAGTCCATATTCCTTAGTGGTGTCTCCTTTCTGTACATCTCCTTTCCTTTTCACTTGTCCTTACTTTGGAACACTCTTTCTTTGGAAACTCCTATACTTAGAACATTTTAGGCTAGCAATGTCCAGTTTTTGAGAAGATTGGTAGTTCATAAGCTCAAGGCATTGAAACAGATCAGACCTTTCTCATCTGAGGAAGGGAACTCCTTCCTTATAAAAACATCTGAGTGACTGTGATCTGGGATCAACAGGGATACCTGAGCCAGTTCAGAAGCTGCACCTACCGTAAGCTGTTTGAATGTATTCAGGAGTCCAATACTATCTTTGGTTCCCTTGTATTGCCCTGGCTTGAAGATTACTATGCTTAAAACTTGCTGGTGACATCCCTGGTGATATACCTTCCTTCGGCTTTCCTAGTCCCTCTTATAATGGGCTCACCTTGACCCCAGGATCTGTGTCTGAGTGAGGGTGGAAGGGTGGGGTCAGTCAGCTACCTTAGTTTGGAGGTGTCCTTCTCAGCATTATTTTTAAAAGGTTTAAGGAACTATCCTAGTTTGGAGATATCCCTCCCTACCCACATCATTGGGGGTGGAGAAGAGTTGACAGACTACATCTAGTTTCTAGATCCTAATCCTAGCATAACAAGGCAGTCAATGGTCACTGTTAGCCCCTTTCCCTTGGTATCCCTGCCTCTTGTCTCTACTTAAGCCTTACATTTTAGACCTTCCCTTAAACATCTCAAATAAAAGACCCTATTGTTTTCAGCATTGACCAGCTCCTCACATTCTTTTGCAAAGACCTTTAAATTCCAGCAACAGACTCTGACAAGTGTGCAGTCGGTTGTATATTCAGTAATAGAATACGACAGTGTTGAGTATGTGAACCACCACAGGCCATGAGTATTATATACAATGTACCAACTAACTAGGCAATTACAGGAGGAGCATAGAGTAGTTATAGAATAAAGCATCATACTCAGTGACTGTCTGGGGCAGGGCACGGTAGGAGGTAGAGGGTTCTCTGTTCATGTCTTAAGGAACTAGCTCTTTTTCCTGAGGTCCTACAGCGCTGGGTACTAAGCATTTTGGAGGTGCATAGACTGCTATTGTCCTTCATTGGCTCTAGATCTTCTTTGGACTATCTCCTTTTTTCAAAGCATGCTTTCTCTATACCTGATACTTTTTAGCTATTACTAGACAATAGTAATAAAAGAAGCTAAAAGGATGTGGTTCCTTTATATCACCTACTGAATGTCTTGTTGCAGGCTGGCTGTAGAAAATCCTTCCATGTACAAGTGTAGTGCCTTCCTGATGGCTTGTCTGCAAATCCTTGAAAACTGTCAGTTTGGGCCCTTGGAAAAAAAAGACCTCTTTTTTTTTTAAGCAATCGGGGTTAAGTAACTTGCTTAAGGTTACACGGCCAGTTATTTTTTTGTATGGGTGTTAAGTATCTGAGGCCAGAACTGATCCCAGATCTGCAGATGCTGGGGCCGGTGCTCTTACTCACTGTGCCACCTGGCCGCCCCAAGAAAAAGGCCTCTTATCAAGTAATTACGCTACTGTTCTTTTAAAAAATCCAACTATCATTAGCATGATGGCATCTCAGCTGTTTTATAATGGTCACCCTGTTGGGAATAATTCTTTTGTGCACAACTTCATCCATTTGAAGGTATTATGGGAATGGGAATTTAAGATCTTCCCTGCCCCTGGGCCCTTTGATAGGCTTAAGTGACTCTTAAGAACCTTCCTTGATTTGAAAATATGCTCTGTCCGCTAATAGGCTGAATGTGATCACATGGAGCCTGTGGCGGGAGGCTTGTTTTTCAGGAATGCCCACATCTTGTTACTTTGTGATTGGGCAGTGGGTCAAGATGGTTGTGACATTCTCTGACCCTGGAGACATGTTTGATTAAAGCTCTATCTACTTGTAACTTGTTTGTATTCTCTGAAGTTCGGGGTGCTGACCTTTTCCCCCTGAACTTGGTAAATGACATACGTTTAATTAAAGCAAGATCGTTAACCCATTTTGAGTTGCTTTCCTTTAGAAAAGCAGATCTAAGAACCTGTGTTGGCAGCCACCCTTGGGTATGCTAGGGTGCTTGCTGCTACAGAAGGCAGGTATGCTTGAGAAGGAACAAAGGAATATAACAGGTCCAGACAGATATATTATATACATACATTTGGTGGATAGCTGAAAATGAAACCAAAGTAAACATCAATACTAATCCTTTTAGCTTTCATTTGGACAATCCGGGCTGTTGTATTTTGTACAGTTGCAGAATGCTAAGGGGGAGAAAAAAGGATAATCAGGAACAAGTTCAGAAATGTGAGAAAATCCACTTGATTATAATCCCAAACCTTAGAGGGCACTGTCTGTATGATCTGAGGGTATGTCACCTAATGTTTCTGGTACTCAGTTTCCTCACTAGTTCAAAAGTAAGTTTGGAGTTCAATATAAACTTTTAGCTAAAAAATTCTATGATTCATTCATTAACATAGTTTTGGACTTCCTCCAGGAGCAGAGGTGGGTGTGTTTGTAGTTTAAACTGATTAAAAATGTTTTTAATTTCTTCCCTTATCAGTGGGTGGCTGTTCTCTGCAGGGTATTTTGAAGTGAAAACAGTGTTGCTAGCCATTGTTGCTTTTAATTGGACCTTCACATAGACCAAGTTCAATTCTGGAGAACTTTTCTGACCAACTCACTATGCTGCCACAAAAACCAGCTTTATTCTCCAATCTCTCAACATTTAGAAATACATTTTGTACCTTACTGTAGACCAGTCTTCCATGGGTTCAAGTTTTACGCATTTAGAAAAAGGGTGGGAACAAATAGGGTTATAATGACCAATTTTAACATTTGGAAGAAGTCTTACAAAGAGTAATAAAATGGTCTTGGTATATGCAACTTAAAAAATTCCCCGTTTCCACTTAAAGACAATTTCAGTTGGAGGGATGGGGCAGAGAGACTTTGGAAAGAGGCTTCAGCTCATAATCATCCCTGACCCCAAACTGTCAGACCCTAAGTACTAGGGTACTAGGAAGTTGCTGCTGGGGAAGCCTTTGCTGGGTGAGGAAGCAGGTCAAGGCCAGAGCAGGTAAGAGCTAAGATGGAGGACTGGCCACTGGAAGGGGAAAGCTTACCATCTAGTAGCTTCCTATTTTAATTAATAAGGCAGTAGGTATATGGACTAGAGTACTTCAATTTCATTAGTATAGGGAACTAACTCCCAGGTGAGAAAACTCCATCTGTCAACACAGGTTGCACATTCTCTTAAATTTATAATCTTAGCTCCCTGGGAGAGTGATGTGACTTGGCCAGGATCATATAACCTGTATATCAAAAGAGGGACTTGAACCCAGGTTCTTGCCTTTTGTGCTCTATTCCATGCTGCGTCTCTATTTTAACTAAATTATTCTTGCTGTGTTGATGTTGACTTCAATAATTTTATGTGCTGAAGGACCATAAGTGCTATCACTTCTTTCCAAAGTGTGGTACCCTGGCCAGTGCCACTAATGAGCCAACCTAGTTGTAACTTTATGTGAGAGTGATTCAATTCTTCTATCTTATTACATCTCACTTTGGAGATGGTGCTATGGCCATTTCTCTGTAGTTATATAGATGTCAGGCAGCTAGGTGGCTCAGTGGATAGGGCCCTGGGCCTGGAGTCAGGATGACCTGAGTTTAAATCTGGCTTCAGACACTAACTGTGTGACCCTAGACAAGTCACTGAACCTCTGTTTGCCTGAATCCACTGGAGAAGGAAATGGCGAATCTTTCTAGTATCTTTGTCAAGAAAACCCCATGGGCAGCATTGGTGTGCTTTGGTCCATGGGTCACAAAGATCTGGATATGACTAAAGAACAGTAACAATAAAGCAGAGCTATCACAAGCTATGGTGTCCTGTGACTAGTATTGGACTTGGAAGCCAGAGTACTTCTATTCAAATCCTGCCTCTCTATGAATCTTGTGACCACAGGCAAGTTATTTAGCCTTTCTGAGCTCCAGGCAACTTCCTAGAGCTTTTCTGGTTGAAATTTATGGTTTCATCAGTGTAAGATGCACATCATCAACTTCTCTACTGCTTATCCTTTTAGAGAGTTCTCTGGGGGCACGAGGAGATGAAGTGATTTGACCAGGATCACACAGCCACTATGTGTTAGAACCTGAGCCCAGGCCTTCCTGCCTTGGACCTTTCTGTCCATAAGCAATGTTACTTCACCTTTCACATTTAGGGAAACAATAAAACATTTTTATCTTTAAAATGCACAATTACTCTTTGCCCTTTTGAAGCTCATTCTGGAAAGATGTCTTCAAATGCTTCTCATGGATAGCTAATCAAGCTGAATTCCTAAAGTGTTGTTAGACACTTTATATGAAGAAATAGATATAGCCTTGAAGAAGCAGATTTAGGAAAAACAACTAGACCAAGCTAAATACACACGGAAGAAGTCTGTGCTGGAGGTAATACAAACATTAAATCATTGAGCATCATTTTATGAGGTATTTTATGGAGGTGAAGAAACTGGATGTAGGGCAGGGATTCCCATTTCATGGTTCAAAATCCCCTTGGGACTCATAACGTTGATCCAGGAGTTTGCATTAAAAATGCTTTTGTGGTACCTTAAGTAGTAAATAATTGTCCAATCAATGGCAAATATATTTTCCTGTGTGACGATAAGCGTGTACGTGCTTGCATCATTATAGATTAATTTCTTTGGCAATTGGAAATGATCATAATCACGATTACAGATATTTCAGGGTTCATGCATCAATTACATCAAATTCATACCACTTCTGACTAAGCACAATGTGTTCTTGAAGTTTCTCAACTTGTCATAATGATTAACAAGTTATCATTAGAATTCATTTGACATTCAAGAACAAATTTCCAGAAATGGTCAGAAGCATGCACATGCCCTCATTTGCATTCTGTAAACTGCATCAGAGTAGCCCCTTCCTCTCTGTTATCCTATAATCATACCTCGCCAGCTGTATAATCACATGAGCAAGATGTTGTGATCTTTTGTGTTCTTGAATTAAAAAAGAGGTTTATTTAAAATCCATGACCACTGGACATATGCATTATGAATGTTTGAAACCACCTTCCCAAATGTTCTGCAGAAATAAACCTTATGTTGCCTCTCATTGCAGCATTAAGGCCATTTTTCAATATAAATTAAGCCCTCCACTTATTTGGTAGATTTTCAAATGAAATAGCTCATAATATGTGTCAGTCATTCATCAGAATTTCAGTGGAATTGAGCTAGTGTGCTACTGGTAGAAAAGAAGGTCATGTCAGAAGAGATTCCTTCCTTTCAAAATTTATCTTATATGTAAACATTATTGAAAATGAAGTAAGAAAAACTAATCTGGAAAACATATTGAGGAGAGACACTATAAGAATTAATAGACTATCTGAAAGTTTTGAACAAAAAAAAGGGATCTGGATACAATATTATAAGAAATTACTGAGGAAAATTTCCCTGAAGTTCTAGAACAAGAAGGTAAAGTAGAAATAGAAAGAATCCACTGATCACCACCTGAAAGAGATCTTAGGAAGAAAACTTATAGAAATATCTTAGCCAACTTTCAAAATTCCCAGGTTAGAGAAAAAATATTTCACACAACAAGAAAAGAAATTAAATACTACAGAAAAATAATCAGCATTTCACAAGACTTAGCAGCTTTTCTGCCCAAAGATTGTAGGTCTTGGAATATTATATTTCAAAGAGCAAAGTAGTGGGGGTTGCATCCAAGAATAATTTATCCAACAAGGTTGAGTATAATCCTGAATGAAAAAAATTAGCATTTGATGAGCTGAAAGACTTTCAATAAAAAGACCGTAACTCAATGGAAAATTAGACATAAAAGATCCAGAAGAAATATAGGAAAATCATTAAAGACTAATTATTAGGCACTGATTAAGGTCAAGCTTACTTATGTTATATGAAAATGTTATTAATATTGTGATTATTAGTAATTTTTATTAGTAATAGTATTCTTTTTTTTTTTTTGCAGGGCAATTAGGGTTAAGTGACTTGCCCAATGTCACACAGCTAGTTTTTGTGTTAAATGTATGAGGCTGGATTTGAACTCAGGTCCTCATGACTCCAGAGCCAGTGCTCTATTCACTGCACCACCTAGCCACCCCTAGTAATAGTATTTTTAAAACGTATCATTAGTAAGGTAGTTAGAAAGAAAGATTGGGGTTGAGGTAATTCTAAAAAACAAAATTGGGTAGGAAAAGGTTAAAAGGAGTAATTATCTCATGAAAAAGGGATGTGAAATGAAGAATTAATACAAAGGTAGCAGGAAGGTGTGAAGGGCTAGTAATACTGGAACCTTGTTCTCAAGTGGGTTGCAAAAGAAACTATGTATATATATATATGTATATGTGTGTGTGTGTGTGTATATATATATATATATATATTTGAAGAGCTTTTGAAGTCTCCTGAACTTCTAAAGAGGTAAGAAAACTGGGAAAAGGGGTGAGAGAGGCACTTATAGAAAGGTATATAGATAAAGATTAGGAGGGTGGGGTGAATAGATAAGATAATAATAGATAAGGGAGGAACTTTTTGAGGGGTGGGTAAAATAAGGAATAAGAGGGTAAAGATCTGAGAAGATGAGTTAATAGGGATTGGGTGAAAAAAGAGCTGAGAAGAAAATAGTGAGCAAAAATAACTGGGCATATACCGATATCTTACACCATTTGCCAAGATAAGGTCAAAATGGATACATGAGCTAGATATAAAGAGAGATTTTACAAGAGAATTAGAAAAACATGGAACATAATGCTTATCAGATTTATGGACAGTTGAACAATTTATAAATAAGCAAGAGAGAGAGCAAAATTAGGTGTAAAAGATATAATTTCAATTGTATGAAATTACAAAGTTTTTGTACAAATAAAATAAATGTAGCCTAGATCAGAAGGAAAGCAGGAAATTGGGGAGAGAATGTATAGATAGTTTTCAAGCTCAAGGTCTAATATCTAAAATATATAAAGAACTTTTTAAAATTTATAAAAATACAAATCATTCCCCAATAGATAAATGGTCAAAGAATATGACCAGGCAGTTTTCCAATGAAAAAGTGAAAACAGTTTATAGTCATATGAAAAGTATACTCTAAATCATTATTGATTAAGGAAATGTAAATTAAAACAACTTTGAGATATCATTTTATACTTACCGGATTGGCTAAAATGATAGAACGGCAAAGTGGTAAATATTGGAGAAGATGTAGAAAAATTGGGATGCATTTGTATTTGGTGAAATTGTGAACTGATCCAACCATTTTGGAGAGCAATCTGCAATTATGTTCAATGAATTATTAACCTATCTTTACCCTTTGACCCAGCAATATCACTACTTGTTCTATTTCAGAAGATACTTCGGGAAAAGGGAAAAGAACCTATATGTTCTAAAAAATTTACAACCATTCTCTTTATAGTGGGAAAGAACTAGAAATTGCAGGAATGCCTATCAATTAAGGAATGGCTGAATAAATTGTGGTATATGACTGTGATAGAATACTACTGTGCTATAAGAAATGTTGAGCTCAATGATTTTAGAAAAAAAAAAGTGGGAGGACTTGTATGAAATAATGAAGAGTGAAATAAGCAGAACCAAGAGAACATTGTATACTGTAATAGCAATATTATTTTAAGAACTATATGGTGCTATAAAAGACATATAAAAAGATTCTGTCTGCATCCAGAGAAAGAACTTATAAATGGAATTATGCATAGAATAATTTTACATATATCCATATGGTAGCCGTCTCTAGAATAGACTGGAGGAGTGAAGAACAAAAAGAAATTTACATGATAATTTTGTTGTATATTTGAAAGTAATAGCAAGTTGTGTATAGTAGATTTTCAGTTTCACGTGCAATCACACTTTTTTATTGTACTATGCTATGGAAATTTTTGTTTTATTCAAAAATAAAAATTAATTTAAAAAGAAAAAAATGAAGCAATGTATCTATGCTCATATGAAAAAATGCTCTATATCACTACTGATTACAGAAATGCAAATTAAAACAACTCTGAGATATCACATCATATCTACCAGATTGGCTAATATGACAAAAAAGAAAAAATGATAAATATTGGAGGAGATGTGGGACAACTGGGACACTGATGCATGGAGTTGTGAACTGATCCAACCATTCTGGAGAGCAGTCTGGAATTATGCAGAAAGGGTTAACAACTGTGCATAGCTTTTGACCCAGCAATCTAGGTCTATATGCCAAAGAAACTTTTTTTAAAAAGGCAGAGGGAGGAGACCTGCTTGTACAAATATTTATAGTAGCTCTTTTTGTGGTGGCAAAGAACTGGAAATCAAGAGGATGGCCATCAATTGGGGAATGGCTGAACAACTTGTATATGATTATGATGCAATATTATTGTGCTATAAAAATGATACGTAGAATGATTTCTAAAAAGCATGTAAAGACAACATGAACTGATTCAAAGTGAAGTGAGCAAAAACTGGAAAACTTTACAATAACAAAAACGGGACACAATAACAGCAACATAGTAAGATTTAGAGCTGTGAATGACAGCTATTCTCAGCAATACAATGATCTGAAGCAATTTCAAATGATGAAAAATGTTATCCATCTCCAGAGAAAGAATTAATGTTATCCGAATACAGATTGAAGCATACTATTTTTCATTTTCTTTCTTTCTCTGCTTCTTTTTTGCTTCCTTTGTCCCTTTCTTTCTTTCTTGTTCATCTTGTACATAATGAGAAATATGGAAATATTTTATGTTATTGTACATGTATAACCTATATCAGATTGCTTACTATCTTATTGAGGGGAGAGGGAAGGGAAGGAGGGAGGGAAAGAATTTGGACCTCTTAAAAAAAGTTTAAATTATTTTAACATGTAAATGGGGAAAAAGTAAAATGCTATTTTTTAAAAAATGAAGCAGTGTATAGAATTGAAGTTTAAGCATATTTATATATGAAGTTTAAGCATATTTAATAGAGTACTTAACATTAGCTGGTAGAAAAATCGTTGGAAAAGTAATTTATAATGTAATTTAAATTTTAAAAATATCATAATTATTTAGTTCTTTCATTTGGTTGTGACTAAAATTAAAAAAAAATGAATTTCTTGGCTAGAGACCTAATATTCTCCTACCATTTTAAAGCACATATTTTCATGAGGTAATTGTTTCATTTTATTCTTTTTTTAAATCAACCAGAAACAAACTCCATACGGAATCACATTAAAAATTGTTTGGTGTTGAACCAAATATTGCAAACCTTTGTTCAAATAAAAAAAGTTGAAATATCAAAATTATGCTTACATATGATTATTATATTATTTGAAACATCTTTATCTCCCAAGTTATAACTTATTTCATTAAAATGTTATTTGTTCTGAACAAAATTTGTAAAATAAAATGATTTAATAGGAATTCTTACATGTAATAGTAAGCATATGGGTTCTTGATGAATCATTTCTTTTAACTCTCACATAAAGTTCTACCTAATATATTTGTAATTATTTTATAATTAATTTATCATTTTATATCTCTAATTTTCATAATCATTGGGATAACAAAATTTTAGATTTTATGTGATTATAATTACATAATGTCCATTTTAATTTGGAACTTTTTTGAAGCAAGAATTAATTTTATAGTTTTGTAAACACTTAATGAAGAAATCTAAAAGAATATTATGGTTTGTATATTAAAACATCCTGGAGGTTTGCTACCCATTGTTTGAGTTCAAAGAGGTTAGTAGAACAAAAAGCATTTACAACCCCAATGTAGGGAAAAGTGCTGAATGTAGAGTTTGAAAACCTCAGTTCAAATTCTCTACACGACCTTGAGCAAGTCATTTAGCTGCTTTGAGCTTCAATTCCTTATCTGTAAGATGAGGATGTTGTACTAAATGATCTTTGAAATTCTATCCATGCTTAATGTATCCTGCTAAAATTCTGTTCCAGGCAAGTTATCCCATGATTATTATTTGATTACCAAAGCAAATATCTGGCTCTGTGTGTTGGAGACTTACCTTGACTGAAATGAATGGGACTCCTTGGGAGAGGTATTAACAGTCATCTGGGATCTTGTGACTATGGGACAATGACGGAAGGCCAAATGGAATGCAAAGAAATGTATGATCATGCTAAGAAAGGCTGCTCACTGATTTCAGTTTCAGCTTCTTAGGGTACTGATTTTTTTTATAACTCTTCAGATCACTTGCCAATCAGTAGCATTTTGTGCCAACTTAGCATAGATGAGTAAAGCCCTGTGCCAAAGAGGGAGGAACAGAGGAAGGGGAAATCAGCTAAGGAAAAGGTTGGGGGAGGAAATATTTGCCATGAAGCTGGAAGGGTTTGTTATTAGAACATGAACACAGTACTTGTTTAAGGGCAGAAGACAAGATAAGGTGACCAAATACTTTCACAATTCTTAAAGAATTCCATTTAGCAAAACCACAGGTGTCTCTTATCCAAGGACAACAAATAATTGTTATGACAGAAGATGGGACCACCTGCTTTACTGTGTCCTTGCACAGTTTGTTGTATTTTATTTCTCCTTTAATATGGGAGAGTTTCCATTCCTAGGCCATCAGTGGTTTGGGGGATTAGTCTATGAAGATATTGTGAAATGATTTTGATTCCTAATTTTCTTCCACAGAAAGAACAAAAGATAATCCTAAAGTTTTACATGTATTAAAATCACAGACTCCTTGACAAATGCAAACAGACATGATCTGATTCAGTGAACCCCTACTTATTAATGTTAAGTGAGGCAAAATATTGGGATACATAATTCTTACTGAAGATATTAATTTCTTTTGTGTCCTCTGCAGGGTCCAAATGGAAGAGGTTTTCCTTAGATATTATGAGAACCTTCTGCTTGTGCATGATTTTGTGCTAATTTCATTGAGACCCAGAGCATTCCTAGGTCTCACCAATGAGATTCTTGGTTACTCAAAAGAAGTATTATATAGAAATCCAAACAGAAAACATATGATCCAACATTCACTCATGAAGCACTCATCATATTCAAGACACTATGC
This sequence comes from Petaurus breviceps papuanus, assembly GCF_028583685.1. Lineage (NCBI taxonomy): Eukaryota > Metazoa > Chordata > Mammalia > Diprotodontia > Petauridae > Petaurus > Petaurus breviceps. The sequence goes on along the minus strand of NW_027186304.1, from coordinate 33,176,077 downwards.
TAGATGTTAAAGACACAATGATAAGAAACAAATACATAGTCTCCTCCTTCACGGAACTATGTTCCTTTGGGGAATCTATGACCCTATGAAATGCTGCTTGAACATTCAAGTCCACATATTTTTAATGACTGGATTATTTGTCCATCTTCACCATGCAGGAATGAAGAATGAGACACACACACACACACACAAAGGCAGAAAACTGCTTGAAAAGCAAAGTATAACTGAATGATGAGGGCAACAAAAATCTGGCCAAAGGCTTTTTGAAAATTTTTTTTAATCTACTAAATGACCTTAGTATTTGTGGGCTATTCTGTCTTTGAAGAAAGAGAAACAAGTAATACAATGTCTTCCAAATTCTATTTCCAATCATGAATAGTTATATCTTTTGGACCAAAATGTCATTCTTCATTTTGGTCATTCCCTAATTTGCTGCAATTTATAGCTGCAGAATTAGTCTCCGGCATTCATCCCAAGATCATGATTAAAACCACAACACAGCAAACAACTTTACCTTATTCCTGCACAGGTCCAGTTTCTTTCAGATAATGATAAGTGACGTGAACCTGAAGCTATTGCACTAATTGACAGAGTCCATGGGAGTAAACAGATTATGCTACTTTCACTTGCTTCTCTTTTTTCAGCTAATCCTATCTTGAACTTGGCCAGTGATGTCATGGCATCTAACTGTGTGCTTTGTCTAAAGGCACAAAGAAAATGCAATATTAGTTGGCCCTATTTTGCAAGCTCATTTTGAGTAGGTATTGTTTCATGATTCATACTTGTATCCTCTGCATCTGGCATGGTGTCTGGCACATGGTGATCGCTTAGCAAATACTGTTGATTGATCAGTTGATTAAATATAAATTCCTCTGAGTGGGCTTTAAAGCTTTTTGTTACCTGGTCTCTCCCTACCTTTCCAATCTTTTTATATATTATCCCTCCCCTCTCCCATCTATTCTTTGATCCAGTGTTCTTAGCCTCCTTGCTATTTCTTAAACAAGACACTCCATCTTGATTCTAGGCATTTTCACTGGTTGTCCCTGTTCCTGGAATGCACTCCCTCCTCCTCTCTGCCTCTTGGCTTCCATGGATTCTTTTTTTTTTTTTTTGCTTCCATGGATTCTTTATTTCTCAGCTAAAAGTCTAAATCTTTTTAGCTTTAAACCTTCCCCTTTTCTCTGACCAGCTTGTGATACCCCTAAACACCACTCCTTCCTTGCCAATTTCCCCAAGTGTCACTCATATACCCTCAGTGACTTCCTTTTAGCATTTTTTTAAAATTACAATTTGCTGGAGTCTGAACAGGTCCAATTAGTGACTGGTTTCTGTTAACAGAGTGACAACTCAAGGGCTTGAACTTCATTGTCTGACTTAATCAATCCAACTAATAATTATTTTATCTGGGACTGCTTCCTCTTTCAAAGGTATATATTTCTTGTCTGTAGATTATGGACTAACTTGCTTTTTTCAGGGAACCTCTTCACCTAGACATCAGAATACTTCATTTTTTTAATTAGAAAAGAACCCTTCTTTCATTTATCATATCAGACAACCTTAATCTTGAGACATTATTCTTACCTCTCAAAATTTAATAGTTATTTTTTGCCCTTTAGGCTAACACAATTTATTTTCCATAGAAATGCCTATTTCATTGTAAGCCCCATGCAATCCTTTAGTGTCCTCAATATTTTTTCTCTAGTTCCTGTTCACATAACAGTTCTCTGTAATAATCTTTAACCAATGTATATAGTGATAGTAATGTTCCTTTCAATATACTCTCACCTTTAAGATTTTATCCACAAATCGGGGCGGAGGGAAAGGGAAAGTTTTGAAGAGCTATACTAAGAAAACATATTGTTTAGAAAAAAGAGTGATTTTTTTGTACTGAAAATGTTATTTTTAGGAAAAAGTGACATACTTTCAAATTTGACTTTGAATTAAGACTGTAGAGAGGACCATAGCTGTCATAATATATATTTTGATTTTACCCAGCAATGTGTGTTTTTATCTGAATATACTCAACAAATTATAAGCCAACAACTCTGGATTCTGGACATGAAAACCCAAATTTTTAGGAAAATGCAATATCAATATACTGTTTCCTTTTCAAACTCTCTTTGAAATGTCATCCTTTGTGTGCTACATTACCTGTGGTGTGGAGCTATCCAACTTCCCATTTTTTCAGAGTTCTATGTTTTCTCTATAGAATTAACCAGCATTCAAAAGCCCAATGTAATCAGCACCACCAGTTGTAAAGCTTCCTGCAATCCCACTTAACACGTATCTTCCTGATTCACGAAAGGCAAGATATATATGTAGCCTTTGCTACATATGTATATGTAGCCTTTGCTACAAAGATCAATGGATTAAATTGACTAGAACAAATAAGGTGACAAAAGATAATGATGAGTGACAGGAACAGAGAGACCCATGATTTAGGAACTAATATCATCGTTGCCCTTAATTGTGCAGCAATAACTTCATGAGCTATTAAGTTCCTAATTGGAAATGGCAAAATATACGGTGTTTTTATGTCTGATGAAGAATTTTATCATTCTCTATGGTGAAATTAAAATGAAAGTATCTTACTGAGTATTTTACTTTGAAGGAAAAAATGGGATCCTCTTATTTGCGTTAGAGTACTAGGAAATTGCTTAGGATGTTGAACTGGTTAATTGGAACATTTTCTAGGAAAACATTTCATTTTGCTCTTTAGCTTTAAAAAAAATCAATTACTGATTAACAGAACTGCTCTCTGAACAAGGAGTCCTTGTTGGTTTCTATGGGAGATGCGCATTAAGGATATGACTTGATAAATGCATAAATACTTTTCTGACTTGATTTCAAACCAATGAGTCCTTGCAGAACAAAGAAAATTCTAACTTTGAAAATTGAGGCACATTCTGAATAAGAAGAAGATATGTTGGGAGGTAGGAAAGAAGGATGAAGAGAAGAAACAGAGTGAATGGAGCAAGAGATTAAGGGAGGGAATAAAAAATAAGAGGAGGATAAAGAAGGGAAGGAAGGAGGGAGTGAGAGAAACAGGAAGGTGGGGAGAGAAGGAGGTAGGTAGGAACAATGGAAGAAAACAAACATTTATGAGGGAAGGAAACAAGCATTTTTAAACACACATTATCTGTCAGGCACTATGCTAAATACTTTACATATATTACTTCATTTTATACACACAACAACCCTGGGAGGTAAGTATTTTTGCTGTCCCCATTTTACAGTTGAGAAAGCTGAGGCAAACAGAGGCCGTGACTTGCCAAGGGTCACATAGCTAGGAAGTGTCTGAGATCACATTTGAACTCAAGTCTTCCTGACTACAAAAATGATCTTTCTATCCATTGTGCTGATTAGCTAAAGAACTTGTTACTTCCCCTTAGGTCTTTTGTCTACTGAGGCTCTCAGGGCACCAGTGTTCCTTACAAATCTCTTTAATTTTTTTTCGTGGTGGAGGGGTGGAATATTTTTTTTTATGACATCCTGATATATACTAAACGGTCAAGAGTCTAGGAACCAGCAAGATGAACAAAATCATAAAATCATTCATTTGGAATAGTTATCAGAGTCCACTGAACCCAGTTAATGCTTAAATTATAGCATCCTTTCTTACATTGCTGACAAATGACCATCCAGTTTCTGCTAGAAAATCCCTAGTGAGTGGGGTTATACTACTTGCTAGAGCAATTTATTTTACTTGTGGAGATCTATCAGCAGGGGTAGGATGGCAAATGTTTAACAACCAGTTGTCCCCTTCCCCTGGAAAAGTATTCATGGGACACTGTTAAATTTAATCCATATTAGGTAATCTCATCTATAAACATGTTCTCCTTCACTTTAAATCTAGAAATCAACAAAATGAAAAAAAAAGAAGCCATTATTTATAGTATTTGCTGATCTTTTAGGTGTAAATGTTCATGCTAAAAATTTAACATTTGGTTCTTATGGATTGGATCAAGTTGACTTTAATATATATGACCTTTAAGTATTTGGTAATTTTTGTTTTTTTTTAAAGCAACTCATTTCTCTGAACCTTCTACTATTTGTCCAGAGTTTTGCTTACTAGTCCTAAAAAGTAGCCCTTGTGGTCTTTTTTGCCCAATGACAACTCTACAAATAGCTATGGTACCTTTTAGAAAAATGTAGTATCTCTGCTTGTCTCTTTTGAGAAGATCTATTTTTTGCTTTTTCTGAAATCATTGCTGCTACCCCTGTTTTTTTTTTATCAGCTGAAGCGTAATATATTTTTATCCATCCCCCCACCCTTTTTAACTCTGTGTATATCTCTCTGATTCAGGCAAGTTTCTTGTAATCAACATAGTGTCACATTATGATTTTTAATATACTCTGCTATCCATTTCTGTTTTAGGGGTGAATTTATCCCATTCACATTCACAATGATGATTTAGTAACTCTATATTTCCTTTCATCCTATTTTCCTCCAGTTTATCCTCTCTCTTACTTTAATCTATTCTTACTTAAAAGTCAGTTTTGCTTCTAACCACTGCCCTTTTATTAGTCCTCCCTTTTCTTCTTCCCCTCCCCTCCTACTTTACTATAAAGCAAGATCTATTTCTATATCCAAGTGAGTGTGTGTTAGTACCTCTTTGAGTCAATTCCAAGGAGAATAATGTTCAGGAATTACCTGCCATCCCTAATTTTTCTCTTCACTGAAGAAACTCTTCCTTTCCTACCTCTTTTATGTAAGATAATTTACCCCATTCTACCTCTCCTTTTACTCTTCTTCCAACACATTCTTCTTTCTCAACTCTTAATTTAACTTTTTTAATGTCATCTAACCATGGTCGTTGTATACCTCTGCTCACTATGTATACTCTCTGTCCTAATAATAATAAAGTTCTTAGGAGTTACAAGTATGACCTTTCCATGAAGGAATGTCAACAGTTTAATCTTATTGAATGTTTTATGATTTTTCTTTCATGTTTATCTTTGTTTTTATGCTTCTCCTGAGTCTTATATTTGAAAGTCAGATTTTCTATTCAGCTCTGGCCTTTTCATGAAGAATACTTGAAAGTCCTCTATTTCATTGAACATTCTTTTTTCCCCTTTAGGAATACACTCAGCTTCACTGGGTAAATTTATTCTTGGTGATAATTTTAGCAACTTTGACCTCTGGAATATCATATTCCGTAGAAGATACTAAATTTTGTTTTATCTTGACTATGGTTCCATGATATTTGGATTATTTCTTTCTGAATGGTTGCAATATTTTCTTCTTGATCTGGGAACTCTGGAATTTGGCTATAATGTCCCTGGGAGTTTTCATTTTGGGTTTTCTTTCAGACACTGATTGATTGGTAGTTTTTTTCAATTTCATTTTACACTATAGTTCTAGGAAATCAGGGCAGTTTTCTTTTATAATTTCTTTTTTTTTTTGTAGGAAGGACAGCAAGGCAATTGGGGATAAGTGACTTGCCCAAAGTCACACAGCTAGTGAGTGTGTCAAGTGTCTGAGGCCAAATTTGAACTCAGGTCCTCCTGACTCTATGGCTGGTTCTCTATTGACTGTGCCACCTAGTTGCCCCTTCTTTTATAATTTCTTGAAAGATGATGTCTGGACTCCTTTTTTGATCTTAATTTTCAGTTAGTCCAATAATTCTTAAAATTCTCTCCCTCAAGATATTTTCCAGGTCATTTATTTTCTAATGAGATATTTCACTTCTTCTTTTTCTTCTTTCTTTTGACTTTATTTTATTGTTTCTTGATGTCTCATGGAGCCATTACCTTCCACTTGTCCAATTCTAAATTATGTTTCAGGAAACTTTTGTACTTCTTTTTCCATTTAGCCAATTATACTTTTTAAGGAGTTCTTTTTTTCCAGTGCATTTTCTCTTTTATCATTTTGCTGATTCTATTTTGGGGTATTTTTTTAATTCGTGTGTGTGTGTGTGTGTGTGTGTGTATGTGTGTGCCTCCTTTACCAAGCTGTTTAACTCTCTTTTCATAATTTTCTTGTACCATTCTCACTTCTTTTCCCAATTTCCCTTTACCTCTCTTTTTTGTTTTTTTTTTTTTAATTTTTGAGTACTTCCAGGAATTCTTTTTGGATCTGTGACAAACTCATATTTTTCCTCTTAGGTGCTTTTCATGTAGCTGTTTTGATATCGTCTTCTTCTAAGTTTGTGTCTTATTCTTTTTCCTTTTTTTGCCCATTTTCATCTTGTTTCTTGACATAACTTTATTTTAAATTCATGCTCTGCTTCTGTCATGGGGCAGCACTGCCCCAAGCTTCTGACCTTTCTTGCTGCTGTTTTTAGAGCTAGCTCTGAAGGAGTTTAGGTTTTAAGCTTTTCCAAGGTGGTATATGATCACTTGTCTCCTGACCTCTCTGTGAGCAATTGTCAGCACTCTTCTCCACCCTGGAATGTGACCAGGGCCTCTGTACCAGTGTCAATACAAATGCAAGTAAGCTAACGCTCCTCTTACCTCTGGGATTCTGGCACAGAACTCTGCATGGAGTATGCATTAGCAGGAGAGTCTTCAATCCACTGCTAGCAAGAGGTTTCTTATATTTTCCTTTTCACCAGTTCATCTGACCCCCTTATTCTCAGTGGGTTGAGAGCTCCCAAAGCTGCTGCTTTATTGATGAGCTGCCTCTAAGGACTGCTGCTGGTGCCCTAATAGCCTGCACTATGTGGTCTGCTCCAGTTCTAGCCACCACCCTGATGAGACAGACCCTTCTTTCCTGCCTCTTAAGTGGTCCTGAGCTGGAAAATTTGTTCATACCTGCTTTTTGTCGGTTCTCCTTTTCCAAAATTCAATTTTGGGACAATATTCTAAAGTTGATTTTTTTTTTGTAGGGAATTTGGAAGAGCTCAGGTGAGTAGCTGCCTTTATTTTGCTTTCTTGACTCTGCCTTCCCATTCATTGTCTTTTTTCCTTTCTTTATTTGTTACATTTTTGAGCTCCAGGTTGTCTCCCTCCTTCCCTTGCAACTCCTCACTAGAGAAGGCTAACATTTGACAGAGATATATATTGACACTTCTATATATCAGCATCTCAGACAGCAACTTCCTCCATAGGTTCTTCCAAAAACTTTCTGTTCATATGTTTTGCCCATTTATCAATTGGGTAATGAACTCATGTTCTTATAAATTTGACAAAGTTCTCTTTGTATTTTAGATATGAAACCCTTATCTGAAAAACTAACTATAAAAATTTCCCCCTAATATTCTGCTTTCCTTCTCATCTTGGCTATTGGTTTCATTTGTACAAACTCTTTTTAATTTAATGTAATCAAAAATTTTCCATTTTCTATTTCACATTGCTCTGTATCTCTTATTTATTCATAAATTCTTCTATTATCCACAAATCTTATTGGTAATCTGTTCCATTTTCTACTAATTTACTTATGGTATCTCACTTTATGTATAGGTCATACATCCATTTTGACCTTATATTGGTAGATGGTGTAGAATCTATACCTAATTTCTTACAGACTGCTTTCTAGGTTTCCCAACAATTTTTACCCAATAGTGAATTTTTATCCCCAAATTTAAATGTTTACATTGATCAAACACAAGGTTACCATGATAATTTACTACTGTTATTATATATCTACTCTATTTTCACTGATTTTTGATTCTATTACTTAGAGAGTATTATAGTTCTGGTATATAGTTCAGAGTATTACAGTTCTGGCTGATAACAGTTTAACATCTGGTCCTGCTAGACCTACTTCCTTTACATTTTTCATGAATTTTTTTTTTATATTCTTGACTTTTTGTTCTTCCAAATGGATTTCGTAATTTTTTCAAGCTCAGTAAAATCAAGTTTTTTTTGGCAACTTAATCGGCATGGCACTAAATAAGTACATTAGTTTAAATAGAATTGTCATTCTTATGATATTATTATATCATCCCACCCACGAACAATTAATGTTATTTAAATCTGACTTTATTTGCATAAAATAGTGCTTTATAATTATATAGTTCCTGGGTTTGTCTTGGTAGGTATACTGTCTTGTATTTTATATTGTCTGCAGTCATTTTAAATGAAATATTTCTTACTATCTCTTCTTTCTTTTTAATTTTTCAAATGCTTTATTAACTTCTGATTTACATCATTTGCTTCCACCAGATTTTGAATTACAAATTTTCTCCTCATTTTTCCCCTGGCC
>NW_027186304.1:33147601-33167828 GCF_028583685.1 Petaurus breviceps papuanus | reverse complement strand
TATATATATATATATATATATATATATATATATATATGTAAACATTTGATTTTAAAACTTTGAATTCCATATTCATTCCCTTCCTCCCTTGTCAACCACCCTTACTGGGAAGATAAGCAGTTCAGTATAGTTTGTACATGTGTGGCTAATACAAAACAATAACATAGTAGATATATTGTAAAAGACTGGCTATATTTCCCTCCCTCCTATCCCACATCCCACTTGTTCTATTCTCTACTTTGATCCCTTCCCTTTTCAAAAGTGGGTGCTTCCAACTTCAGCCTGCCCTCTCTTCCATCATCCCCCCTCTTATCCCCTTCCCCCCCTACTCTCCTGGAGGGTGAGATACCCTATTTAGCATGTATTTCATTCCCTCTTCAAGCCAAATTCAATGAGAATAAGGTTGACCCATTCCCTTCTGCCTTCCTATTCTTCCCCTCCATTGTAAACATTTTCCCTTGCCTCTTCTATATGAGATAGTTTACCCCAATCTTTCTCCCCATCTCCTCTCATTATATTCCTCTCTCACCTCTTAATTTCACCTTTAGAGTATCATCCCTTCCTGTTAAATAGGTCCTGTGTTCTCTATCTATGTATACCTGTAAACATATATACACACATTCACATATGTATTCATATGCCCATATACCCTCATATATATACATATATATATATATTTCTATTACCTTCAACTACTGAGAAAAGTTTCATAAGTTACAATTATTGTTTTTCAATGTAGGAATGTTAATAGTTCAACTTTGATAAGTTCCTTATGATTTCTTTTCCCTGTTTACCTTCTCATACTTCTCTTGCTTCTTGTATCTGAATGTCAAATTTTCTATTCAACTCTGGATTTTTTAATAAGAATGCTTGAAAGTCCTTACTATCTCTTGATGAGCTTTATTGATGACATATAGAAATGACAATGATTTATGTGGGTTTATTTTATGTTTTGCTACTTTCTAAAATTGTTAATTTCAATTAATTTTTTAGTTGAATATCTAGGATTTTAAAGTATACCATTATATTATCTGAAAAAAAGACATAGTTTCATTACCTCATTGCCCATTTTAATACCTTCCATTTCTTTTTTTTTTTCTCTTAGTGCTATTCCTAGCATTTTTAGGACACTATTGAATAACATTGATGATAACAGTCATTTTTGTTTCACTCCTATTATTATTACAAAGGCTTCAGGCTTATTCTCATTACAGATAATACTTGCTGATATTTTTAGGTAGATACTTCTCAATAATTTTAAGGAAAAATCCATTTATACATATGATTTCAACTTTTTGTTATTGTTTTTGTCCTTCATTCTCCAAGAAGGCCATGACATCAGGGAGATCATTACATGACTTGCATTTGACTTTGATTTGAGTGAGGAAGGACTATAGAAGGTCACCAACGTCACTTTCTCCTCCAGAGACATCTGGGTCCAGTGGCCAGATATTAACCAGGACAACTGGAGAAAGGCCAGGATGCAATGGAAGACCTGGCCCTTTTATGCTAAGGTCTTTTCAGGTTCTCACTTTGAGAAAAGTAACACCCATTCAGTGTGGATCTTTAAGAATTGAATCAAGGGGGCGCCAGGTGGCTCAGCGATTAAGAGCACTGGCTCCAGTGTCGGGAGGAACAGTGGGGATCGAATCTGGTCTCCAACACCTAGCACCACACCCAGAAATAACTGGCCATGTAACCTTGAGCAAGTTACTTAACCCCGATTGCTCCCCCCCCAAAAAAAAAGAATTGAATCAAGGGATGGCCCCTTTAATTAAAAAAAAAAAGAAGAAAAAAATCAAAACTGGTAGGGGAAGAGCCTCAGGGTTGTTGGTCAAAAGAGAAAAAGATTTGTTAAGATTCCTTTGTCTGTTATTACAAATAATTTATTTAATATTGGAATTAGTTGATTTTTCAATGTTTGGTAGAATTCACTTATAAATCCATCTGGTCCTGATGTTTTCTATTTTTCTTAAGAAGTTCATTGATGACCTTTTCAATATCTTTTTCTGAAATAGAATTATTTACATATTCTATTTCCTCTTCTGCTAATCTATACATTTTATAAGTATTCTTCCATTTTACTTAAATTATTAAATTTATTTGCATATGATTAAGTAAAATAACTCCTAATATTTGCTTTATTTCATCTTTATTAGTGGTGTATTTAATTTTAATATTTGATACTAGTGATTTGGTTTTCTCCTCACTTTTTCAAAATCACATTAACTAATCTTTTATTTATTGTATCACTTTTAAAAAATACAACCAACTTATATTTTACTTATTATTTAAAGAGTTTTCTTAATTTCAGTTTCATTCATATCACCTTGAATTTTTAGGATATCTAATTTGATGTTTAACTGGGGATTTTTAATTAATCTTTTTTCTAGTTTTTTTTTAATTGCATGGCCAAATGATTGATCTGCTCTATTTAAGCATTTAGAGAAACATTTTTTTCTTCAATTACTGCTTTTGCTTCATTCCACAAGTTTTGGTATTTTGTCTCATCATTCTCTTTATTTAAATTATTCATTGTTTCTATGGCTTGTTTTATAATACCCTCATTTTAAAGATTAGGTTATTTTTTCTCCAATTACTTTTTAATTTGTGTTTCCATGGTCTTTTATTGAGTGCAATTTTTATTGCATTATAATGGGAAAAGGATACATTTATATTTCTTCTTTTCTGCATTTAACTATAAAGTTTTTATGCCATAATATATGGTCAATTTTTTAAAGGTGCCATGTAGCATTGAGAAAAAAAAAGTATATTCCTACCTATTCCCTTTCAATTTTCTCCAGGGTGCTATCATATCCAACTTATATAAGATTCTATTAATTTTCTTGACCCCTTTCTTATTTATTTTTGGTTAGACGTATCTATTCCAGAGAGAGGAAAGTTGACGTCCCCCAGTATTATAGTTTTGCTATCTATTTCCACCTGTAATTCATTTATCTTTTTCTCTTAAAAATTTGGATGCTAAAGCATTTTGTGCACAAATGTTTTGTATTGATATTATATCATTTTCTGTGGTACTTTTAATATAATGTAATTTCCTGTTTTTCTCTTTTCACTAAATCTATTTTAGTTTTACCTTTGAGATGATGATTGCTACCCCTGCTATTTTTTCATTAGTATAAGTATGATAAACTCTATTCTAGCCCTTTATTTTGATTCTATGTGTGTCTCTCATTTTTAAATATGTTCTTGTAAGCAACATGTGCTCTAGCTTTTGAGCCATTTTACCACGTTTCCACTTTATTGGTGATTCATACCATTTACATTCAGCTATAGTTGCTAGTTGCATATTTCCCTCCATCCTATTTTTTCCTCATTGTTTATTCTCTCTCTCTCTCTCTCTCTCTTTCTCTCTCTCTGTCTCTCTCTCTCTGTCTCTCTGTCTCTGTCTCTCTCTCTTTTTCCCCTCCCTCCCTCATCTCTCTTCAAAAGTCCAATTTACTTCTAACCACTGCTTTCCTAATCTGCACACCATTCTAAGTATTCTTTCCTTATCTTATCTCCTTGTCCTATTTCTCTGTAAACTGAGAATTTTATACCTCCTGGAAGTTTTTGTTATTCCCTTTTTAAACCAGTTTTAATGAGAGCAAAATTTTCCTGTCTTCCACTATTTCCACCACTCCAACATACTAGTTCTTCCATTCAAGTCTCTTTTGTATGAGCTAATTAGTTCCATTTTACCTCTCCCTACCCAATTTTATGTTTCTTGGTATCATCCCAATCAACTTAATCTCAAGCTTTCTATGTATACTCTTTTGAACCACCGTGCTAATGATAAAATTCTTAAGAATTACAAATATCATTTTCCCATATAAAAAGTAAACATTTTAATCTCGTTATCCCTTATAACTAGTCTTTTTAATTTGCATTCTTATGTTTCTCCTGATTCTTATCAGTCAAATTTTCTGTTCAGTTCTGATCTCTTCCTCAAGTACACTGGAAACTGGGGCACTAGAGTGCGCAGTGGATAGAGCATTGGCCTAGGGTCAAGAGGACCTCAATTCAAATCCAGCCTCAGGTGATTCTTGGTTTTAATCCTAGCTTCTTTGACCTCCAGAACATCATATTCCAAGCCCTTTGATCCCTTAATAGAGAAGCTGCTAGACTTGAGTTATCCTGATTGTGTTTCTACAATATTCAGATTGTTTCTTCCTGGCTGCTTATAATATTTTCTCCTTAACCTGGGTGCTCTGGAATTTGGCTATAATGGTACTAGGAGTTTTCTTTGGGGCATCTTTTTTATTTTATTTTATTTTTTTGCTTTTTGTAGAGGCAATTGGGGCTAAGTGACTTGCTCAAGGTCACACGGCTAGTACGTGTTAAGTATCTAGGCTGGATTTGAACTGAGGTTCTCCTGACTCCAGGGCCAGTGTTCCATTCACTACTCTACCTAGCAGGCCCGAGGGGATCTTTTTTCAAGAGATGATCAATTAATTCTTTCAATTTGTATTTTGCCCTCTCATTCTAGAGGCAGTTTTATCAGGGCAATTTTCCTTGATAATTTCTTGAAAGATGGTGTCTAGGCTTCTTTTCTGATCATGGCTTTCAGTAGTCCAATAATTTTTAAATTATCTCTCCTGGATTTACTTTCTAGTTTAATGGTTTTTCCAATGAGCTATTTCACATTGCCTTTTATTTTTTTTCATTTGTTTAGATTTGTTTTATAGTATCTTGATTTCTCATACCCCCCACTTTTTCCTATTCCCTCAACCTCCCTTCTAAAGATCTCTCCCTTTCCTCTCTCCCTCCCTATGCCTCTAACATTTTATTTCATCTAAATTTAAAAGACTTTTATACTCTTCTAAGTATATTTTTATTGTTCCCTCTTAAATCCATTCCCAATGAAAGTAGCTTGCCAGAACTACCAGCCCTCCTCCCCCATCTAATCTCTTTATACTGATTCTTCCTTTTGTACCTCATTCATATAAAATAATTACTCTTTTGAACTGTTCCTAAATAGTTTTACTTTTTTGATTTTACATCATACTCAGGTTTACCCCCAATATTATGAGCTACCCAATTGTTAATAAGAATCTTAGACATACATTTTACATATATCAAAAAGTAAAGAGTCTGTCCTTATGGATTCCTTATAATAAATCTTTGGTAGGTGGCTTATATCTCTCTTGGTTCTTGTGTGCTGAATCTTCTATTAAGTTAAGGATTTTTTTAAACAAAGTCTTGAAAGTCTGAGAGTTTATCAAATTTCCATTTTTCTTTTCATTCAGGATGATACTTAACTTTTCGAGGTATGACATTTTTGGGCACAGCCCCAGTTCTTTTGCTCTTCAATATGTTGTGTTCCAAGACCTGCAGTCCTTTAATGTCTCTTCTGGTAGGTCTTGTGTAATTCTAATTGTGACACCATTATATTTAAATTGTTTAATTTTGATGCTTTTGATATTTTATCGTTGACCTAGGGTCTTCAGAATTTGGCTCTGATATTCTTATGAGTTTTCCTCATAGGATTTCTTTTAAGTGGTGATTAATGGATATGTATATATATATATATACACACACATATATATGTGTATATATATATTTGCCATTAGGAGGGCAATTGGGGTTAAGTAACTTGCCCAAGGTTACATGGATAGTTTGTGTGTGTGTGTGTGTGTGTGTGTTAAGTGTCTGAGGCTGGAACTGAACTCGGGTCCTCCTGACTCCGGGCCAGTGCTTTATTCACTGCACCACCTAGCCACCCCTATTTTTTTTTTCTTTTTCTACTACCCCCTCCCTTATTCTAATGTTTCAGGACAATTTTCTTTAATTATTTCTTGTATTATTGTGTCAAAGTTCTTTTTTCTTTTATCATACCTTTTATTAATCCAAATATTTTAATATTTTCTCTTCTTGGTCTCTTCTCCAAATTTGTTGTTTTTCTTATAAGATGTTTCACTTTTCTCTATTTTTTCATTATCCATATTTTGTTTAATTATTTCTTGATCTTTTTAAATTTCACTGGCTTCACTTCATCCAATTCTAATTTTAAGATGTCATTTCCTCCCTTAGGATTCTGGATCTCCTTTTCTAATTGGTTGACTTTCCTTTCATACTCTTCTCATTTTTCTTGAATTATTCTTATTTTAAAATTGTTTTTAGTTTTTCTTCCCTCTCTGTCATTTGATTTTTAAAGTCTTTTAAGATCTTCTCTGAATTCTTTTTGAGCACATGACCATTTGATATTACTCTTTGGGGATTTCTTTACTTCAATATCCTCCTCTGAAGATCAGTATTTTGATAATAGTTTCTATGGTTGGATTCTTTCTCCTTTGCCTGGGCATTTGTTGTCTTAATAGCTTAAATTTTGTAATCACCTCTAGTCCTGGGGTATGCCCAACTCTCTTCACTAGCCTGGAGGTTAAAGTTCCTGTGGCTGGGACTAAGGCAACCTCTCAAACCATTCCCAGGACTTGTTAAAATGGAACCTATCCTGGAGGTATTTACTCTTCACCTAGACCAAAGGTAGCCCTTGGGTTATTCCTCAGATCTTCTTAAATTGTCCCTGGAAGACCCTGTTTGTTCCTCCATTTTTATTTATCTCCACCCACACTTTGTTTGCCATAATGTGCTTTTTTAACTCTTTTGTGAGGAAAAATCTTGAGAGCTTGGAATTTTCTGAGTTACTCTGCTATCTTCCCAGGAACCTCTGATAATTTTCTTGTGTCACTCTCATTTCTTTCCCCAATTTTTCTATCATTCTAATTTCTTCCTTTAATTCTTTCAGGAATGTTTACTGGTCTTAGGTTCAATTAGCATTTTTCTTAGAGACTTTGCTTGTGATTGTTTTCATATTGCTTTCTTCTCTAAGTTTATTTCTTGGTCCTCCCTATCATCGCAGCAGCTTTTTATGATCAAGTTCTTTTTTTTTTTGGTGTTTGTTCATTTTCCCAGCTTATTTCTTCACTTTGAATTTATGTTAAAGTTGGGCTCTGCTCATGTGGGGATAGGGATGCACTGTGCCAAACTTCAGAATTTTTCATCCTGATGTTTTCAGAGCTACTTCTGTGTGTCTGAAAATTTTCAGTGCTTCTAAGGTGGTGTTATCATCAGAAAGTGGTCATTGCTCTCTTGTTCTTTACTCTCATCTTTACCCAGGATGCACTCATGTTCTCCTGCAGCCACAAATGCTAGAACTCATCTTGACCCTGGACCTGTGACCAGGTCCCCTTTTCTCTGCCCTGGAATTATGACCCAGAACTGCTACGGGGCAAAAAAGCTTCTGATCAGCATCAGCTGCACCCAGTGCCAGCTAAGAGTCCCCTGTCATTTCTTTTTGACAAGTTGTCCAACCCTGTTATTATCTCTGAGATGAGAGCTCCTAAATATGCTCGTTCTGTTAGGGCTGCCTCCAAGGTGCACCACTGATGCTCCTACTAGCTCTGGATCTTGACCCACCTCAGTGTTATAGACATCTCCTACAGATCTTCTAGGTTGTACTAGGCTGGAAAAATATCTCCCTTTTCCCTATTGCTGACTCTGCTGCTCCAAAATTTGATTTGAAGCATTATTTTCAAGTTGTTTGGAGGAGAATGTTGGAAGAGGTCAGCTGGGTTTTGTCCTGTACTCCACCATCTTGACTCTGCCATGTTATTAATTTTTTATTAGTAATTTGGATTGAGGCATTAATAGCAGAATTATCAATTTTTCAAGTGATATAAAACTGGGGGAGGTAATAAACATAATAAATAACAAAATAAAAAGAACTCAATATGCTTTTACAATAGGTAAAGTATGATAAGATAGAATTTGCTAAGGATGAACAAAAGTATATGGTGCAAAACATAGTACACAATAGTTTATGAAGAAATAAAAATGGATACCACATTCAGAGCAACGAATAAACTAATTTCTGAATGTGAACTGGCTATAATGGGAACTTCATGGAAGAATAGTAGTAGGGATGTCATGTAGGAAATATGTAAAAGGAAAACAAGACTGGATGGTCACTTAACAAAGGCAAGGAGTCATAGCTGAACAGACGGAGTAAATGGCTAATATCCTTCCGTTTCAGTAAAAAGGAGTTGTCCAAAAGTAGTGTGATGGCGAACTGGCCAATGAGTGTTCAGTTCTTAAAGTCAGTGTGTACATGCCATTCCCGGTAAATTATTTAGAGAATTATTGATAGTCTTTGACGTCTGGGCAATCATAGAGAACTTTACGGAACAAGTTTCTGTCTACAAGTGACTGAAAGCTAGCGCTAGGTTGCAATGAGGGGTTTTGCTTGTTTGTTTGCTGTACTTTAGAGCCCCCAAAGGACTTATGACAGTTGCTGAATTTAATTAGATAAAAAAAAAAGGGATTTCCCCTCGGCTTTAACTTTTTTTTTTTTTTTTTTAAAGCAATCAGGATTAAGTAACTTGCTCGAGGTTACACGGCCAGTTATTTCTGGGTGTAGTGCTGAGTGTCTGAGCCCGGGATTTGATCTCCAGGTTGTCCCAACACTGGAGCCGGTACTCTTACTCGCTGAGCCACCTGGCTGCCCCTAAGCAATTGGGGTTAAGTAACTTGCTCAAGGTTATACGGCCAGGTGTTTCTGGGTGGGTGCTAAGTGTCTGAGCCCGGGATTCGATCTCCAGGTCGTTCTGACACTGGAGCCAGTGCTCTTACTCGCTGTGCTACCTGGCCGCCCCCAACCTTAACCTTTTTCATGTTTTTTTTTTCTTCCATGATGGCTTTCAAGTGAGGAGAAAGAACTCTGTCGACCTCTAAGTGAAGAATAACATCAGACCTTATATCCTACCCACCTGCCTTATATTTGTAAAAAAGTGGCACTTTGGGTTTTTTTTCCCTTACTATCTTGTGTTTATTTTTTTTAATTTCATGTAAATGACTCTCTAGAGATGAAACCGATCATGTTATAACTTTGTGAACTTGGGAAGTTCAGAAGAACCATCGGAGATGCAGCAGTTGGATTTGGCTCCTGAAGTTACCAGCAGACTCAGCTACTGATTTTAGCTGTTGCTCTTCTGATGGATTTTCCAACCTTTTGAAGTGCAAGAAGCTGTAAACTGATCTCTCCTGTCCCTGGTTATTCATTTATCTAAGATCCAGAAAGAATAAACACAAAGGCCAAAAGAAACAGAGGCACCATGTATTCAAAAACCCATAGTGGTTAGGGAGATAGAACTTGATACTCTTCCCTTACTGAGTCCCACAGAAACTATTCCTCTATCGTTAAAAGTCTCTAGGTAAATGAAGTATGTTGATTTTTTTGTATTCCAACTCACTTCTGGCTCTAATTTAAGACTTTTAAAGCCTATGGACAAACCCACCCACTCATGACTGGACACTATTTCTCTAAAGTTCTCTATTGAACTGGCTGCAGATGGAGAATATTGAGAATGTTCTGTACAACCCAATAGGAAGATATATCCTGAAATACTTAAAAGACTCTGTTCTTTCTGGCCAGTTCCCCATTACAGAACAATGAGTTGGCTTAGGAGGTGTTGCTGTTGTTGTTGAGTTGTTCAGTCATGTTCAAATCCCTGTGAACCCATGGACTACAGCACACCAGGCTCTTTTGTCCTCTGCTATCTCCCAAAATCTATCCAAGCTCATCTATGCTGCCTCCATGACACTATCTATCTCATCCACTGCCGTTCTCATTTCCTTCTGCCTTTAATCTTTCCCATAATCAGAGTATTTACCAATGAGTCTTGTCTTCTAATTAAGTGACCAAAGTATATAAGCTCTGACTTCAGCATTTGACTTTCCAGTCTGAATTAATGTAAGTATTGATTATTTTACCCAATTCCACACAGGTAATAAGTTCTAGAGGCAGGATACAAAAGACAGGACATAAACTCAGATTCTCTGGCCCCAAAGATACTGCTTTTTCTATACCTAAGAAAAAATGGGTTGAATAAGATGTTAAACTAACTGGAAAAATATGACCATTCTAAGTCATACTTCTTTAAGGTCAAATAAGTCCTATGAATGAATCAGAAAGGAAACAACTCCACAGGATGAAAAATGACAGTTGCTATCATGAATCATCTCCTATGCATCCACTACACTTTAGAAACAACTGTATTAATGACCTCTAAGCTTTAAATCTAAATGATTTAAATCTATTTTATTTTAAATAAAATCTATTTTTAAATCTATTACCACCTGATCTATTTGCATCATTGATTTCAGTTGAATAACAACAAAAATCAATTGAGATTTTTTAATATTTAGAGATTTTCAAAGTATTTTACATAGATTACCTTATTTGGACCATTGAAGAGACAATGCATTTCATTGAAAGTTATTATAGATGAATTCCATTGAAATTATCTTTGAGGCCAAAATACCAATAATTTGGAGGTACAATTTTTATTTCTCATTTATGATTCCTTCTCCACCCAAAAAGAAACCCATTATCATGAGGGTTTTGAATCCATTTTACCTGAACATGTTTGAATAGTAAGTCCCTGGCCCAACGACTAAAACATTTTAATCTGAAATCTGCCAGGTGAGCAGCCTGTGACTTTCTTCCATTGTAGAGAACACTCTGTTAATACATTAATGCATTCTAATGACTCAAAATACTGAAATCCTATACTTCAAGATGCATATACCACAATAATATTTTCACTCACTGTCTCTTCTGCTTTATGTTTTGCCTCTGACTGCTAATTCTCTTATGTTAATGTGTTGAAGTTACTCATAGGGTATACCTTGTTTTTATGACATCAGGCACTTTAAGCAACTACAGTTTTTTTGAAAAAGACAACCAGGATGGGGAGCAAACTTGAAATCAGGCAGTAGAGGATGGGGGATTTTTATTCTGCAGAAGAGAAGACTTCTTGGGTGCATGATAACTGCCTTCAGATATTTGAAGTGACATCTTATGGCACCTAGGATAGAGTACCAGACCTGGAGTCAGGGAGACTCATCTTTCTGAGTTCAAATTCAGCCTCAGATACTCACTAGCTGTGTGACCTTAGGCAAGTCACTTTACCCTATTTACCTCAGTTTCCTCATTTGTGAAATGAGCTTAAGAAGGAAATGGCAAACCACTCCAATATCTTTGCCAAGAAAATCTCAAATGGGGTCACAGAAAATAAGTTATAACTGAAATATGACTGACCACCAACAACAATGTAGAAAATTAGTTAAGCTAGTTTTGTTTGGCTCAAAAAAGTCAGAATGATGACTGGAAAGGAGCTACAGGGGCTGTAGATTTCAGCTCAATAAGTGGAACACTTCCTAACAATTGGAGCTGTAAAAAAAAAAATGAACCAGGTTGCTTTGCGGGTATGGTGAGATCAATATCATTTGATCTCTCCAAGTAGAGGCTGGATTATACCTTGTCAAGGATGTTACAGAGGGGATTTCTGCTAAAATATAGTTGAACAGCCTGAACCACAAAAATCTCTCCCAGATCTAAAAATCTACAATAGAATCTAATCCATTTGTTTCAGAATTTTCCCTGAACCAAATAATGCATTGAAGAGAGAATATCAAATTTAGAAGAAAACTAAGAGGCTATTTAGGGCAACCTATGCTCAGAAAAGATTTCCTTCCACATTATATCTGATCAATGTTCACTTAGCCTTTCCTTGATGTATTTTGGCCAAGTGGAAATCTGTTGCTTCTTTAGGTAACTTATTCTACTTTTGGATAGTTCTCAGTGTCCGCAGATTGCTTAAGTTTGAAGGGATCATCCCCACTACATGAATATGCATATAGCATTCTTCTGTCTTCTCAAAGCCTTCTACTTAAAACTGACATTATTGAGATTAAAAACAACAACAGCAATAAATGAGTTTCAAGGACATGTAAACACCACAGTATGCCAACCGGGAATTAATATATCAGCTATTTTTAGATGTATTGCCTAGGAAATCCCAGTTCTCATTTTGCCATAAGCCGAGTATTTCCAGTTTTCTCCTGAGGTATAATTAAATTCTCAAAAATTCTCACAACAAAATTCATTTTAATTTTTTAAAATCATCTAAGTTCCACATGACACATTTAAGAGGGAAATGATAGTTATGAAATTAACCAACAAACTGTAAACTGTCACAGCTTAGATATGATTAGGAATCACTGGTAGAGGCACTAATCTATGAGGGGTTTTTTTGTGTAATGGAAATTGTGAGAATTCAGTAGAAGTGTGGAGAATGATATTATTGTTAAAAGTTTAGTTCATAGAGTCTTTTTGAAAATATATGAAATTTTAATTTAGTTTTATAAATATGTTACTAAGTAACTCCTAAAAGCACATTTCTTTATGATGGTGACACAGTATAACAAAGCAGTCTTTTGTCCTCAAGGAACTTACTTCTACTGAGGAACTGAGTGAAGAGGAAGTGCTCCAGAGGGAGAAGAGGTATATACTAATTGGTTTGAACTTAGGTTGTTGGAGTCAGGTTCTGAAGGACTTAGAAGGAATGGAACTCAGATAAGAAGGGTGAAAACTTTTTTGAGGGGCATAGAGGGGAAAATGAGATGATAAATGCAGAGAAAGTAATATGCTGAAGTGAAAATAAAGATAAAACTATGCCGAATGATCTCACCTGATCATGTGGTAGGCCCTAATATTTGTTTTCAATTAAAAATCTCCATAAAGTGGTAAGTGAAATCATCTATTGAGAATGACAATGGGAGCATGGGAGACTGATGGCTTAAGAACAGAGATCTGGAGCAGTTGTGGGAAAAATTCTAGAAGTAGAGATGAATGAAAAGTCTTCAAGTAGACATCAGAGGATCAAGTTGAGACTGGACAGCAAGAGTGGAAGGAGAAAAAGTGTAGTTGGCAATCTAATAATATGCATTCTTATGGAGTGTTTTAACAAGGATGTACAGGTAGGGTAGGGAGGAATATGTCTTACCTTTCAGAGGATAGCCACTAGTACTGCTCGACAGAAGTGAATAGAATAATTGGTTGTGTTTAGCTGAGTGGAGGGATGAAGGGTGACAATATACCTATCATTTTCTCTCCTACTGATTCCTTATTGGTGGAGATATATCTTTATAGGATCATAGATATAAATCTAGAAATGACTGCTAACCATGAAGTTAACTGTTTCATTTTATCAGATGAAGAAACAGAGGCAGAGAAGTGAAGTGACTTGGCCAAGGCCACACTGCTTGTAAGAATCTGAGGTGAATTTGAATCTAAGTTTTTCTGATACTAAATCCATTGTCCTATTCAAAATACCATGCTGCTTTTCTTGATATGTTTCTAACTTAAGTAACAGAGTTCTCCTCCTTTTACAGTTAAGGTCTTTCTCACAGTTTAAATTGATCTAAGTAAATTTGTGTACACAGATAAAATGATCCAGTTAATACCTTCAATTTCCCTGAGTTTTATAGTTATAGAGAGAGATTGCTTCAAAAGCCTAAAGAGTCTTGGCATTTCAGGTACTATGTATATGTATATGTATATATATATATAATGGAAAGTTGGATCAAAGCGAGAGAGTGTGGATAGTAAACAGGTAAGGCTGGGCAGAACAGAGATGAGGTATTTAAAAAAAATGGGTAGGGAAAGATAAGTGAGTCCAGGTTGCCCTTATTGTTTCAGTCACTTAACATTTAGGCTTAGACTTTTGTGACATACTATTTTGATACTTCCGTGAAATATATGCAGCCCCTTCTACAAATGATATTTTAAATATATAAATATAATAAAGAGAATTTTTGCAAATCACATTTATTAAAATACAGTTAGTAAACCAAACCAAAACAAGCCCCGCCCCCCCCAATCAAACAAGTTCACAGGCCATAGGTTAAGAAATCCTGCTTTAGATACATATTATTCCCATCACATCCCTCTCCTAGAGAGCAGAAGCCCTCTATGAGGACAGGAGTCATACATAAAATTTATATTTCCCCTCCCATTTCTAGCAAATCGCTCAATAAATATTTATTGTGTTAAATTAAATTGAGCTAGAAGAGGGGCTGTGTAGACTAGGTGAAGGGGAACAATATGGATGTTTTTTTTGGGGGGGGATAGTCACCCATATGCAGTGGAGTGGCAAATTTTTGACCTTCTTTGGGTTCAACACATCTCACTCTTGTATATCCTACTCTTTATAAATTTTACCAAAAATCAGAAGAGTTTGCAAACTTTCCACTGTTTTCCATTCTTACTATTTCATAATCTTTTCATTAAATTTCATGAATATGTTAACACAATCTGTTGTTATGCACATCATTATATATATGTATATTTCTAATTGCGTAAATATTTAAAATTTATTTTTCTTCCTTCTTTCCATGCCCATGTTTCATTTGTTTTCAGAACTGGTAGGCAGCCATGTCTATTGTGCTTCAGATGATTTAAGTGTTTAATAGAAACACTTGTTTTCATTATTATTTTATTACTTTTTCCTTCAAGCAGGTTCTCTCCAAGAAAGCAATATAGTAAAGAAGATTAATCCATGCCTTGTAGTGAATCTTTCTGAATCTCATTTTTTGGTGATACTCATAGGAGTGATTTATTATTCTTATATATGGGTTGAAAGTACGCATATGATTTAAATGAGCACTTCTAATAAACTCATGACTCTTTAGGGACATTATGTCTTAGGAATATTTTTAAGAGGCTCTAAGGCCAAAAAAAAAAACCAATTAGAAGAACTTTCTACCCAGTAGAATTATAGTGGAAGTCTGATAGAACAGTCTTTTCTTGAGTCTAAATATTACTAATAAAACAGGGAAAGATCTGATGGACATTTTATAGAAATCTACCATTAGTAGTAACAAGGTGGGCTTGTAGTTAGGATGATGGAAGGCAAAAATACTGCCTCTGGTGCTTGCTATGTGTGTGACCCTGGGAAAGTCAATTAGTCTCTAGCTACCTGAGGTGCTTCACCAGGATTTATCCATTAAGCCACTGCCAGGTTACAGTCTACATTGGTTAATGGAATTATGATACTGAGTTTCTTAATCATAAGTCCTTTATGTATCACGTGTGACTTCTACAGCTATTAAAATAAGGAAGATGACATTGTAATGTTTTGTATATTGGGGCAAATATTGCTCAAGTGTGATGTATTCATTGTATATTTTTATGCTTCTTGGTGATGCGTTAACTCCTTCAGCTTATCAGAATGTTACTTGGTTTACCAGTACTTTACTAGCAATTTTCTGGAGTACTTCTACTGGCCCCAAAGAGACAATACATTGTACTTTCCCACATTCTCTTGGGATATTTTTTTCATGCATTTGAGGGTATTGTCACTTGACAGAATAGCATCAAAGATTCACAAAATATCAAAATTAGTCATACATGCTTGCCTTTTCTTTCTCAATCATAACTGGTATCTTTGTAACCAACTATCTCCAAAAATCAGATCACAGGGTTATCTAAGAGCTCTTGATTATTGATTTCCTATTGACATTTAAGATTATATCAAATATCACCTTCTGAATGAAGTTTTCCCTAATTCTTCCCTTTCCATCCTCCATTATTGTGGTGGATAATATCCTTTTCTCCATAGACTTCACACACTTCTTTTCTCCTCTTCTGAATGTGTTAACAGTGTATTATTATTTCTAATAATTATTTGTCTTTTTCTTGTACTTAACTCTATGGAAGCAGAGATTCTTTCTCATCCAAACTTTGTATATTTTTAGAACTTAGTTGTGTTCTTTACACAAAGAAGGAACTTCAAAAATATTTATTGAATTTTTCAACTTAATTTTAATCCTCTTTAGTTTTGACCTCCCAGATAACTATGGTTCTATTATATACAGATCATTATTCAGATCGTCTACCCATTTTCTCTTACTTCTCATTATTCTTGTTACGTGACTAACTCAGTGTCTCTTTTCACATGACAAATGTCTTTAGGACAACATCTGGGGAAGTGATATTTGTTGCAATTTCTATTAAATGCATGCAGAATCCTAAAATAATTGAATCTCAAAATTGGAAGGAACCTCAGAGATCATCTAGTTCAACTTATGCCTGTACAGAATCCATTCAACAATATTTCCATCATCTTATTATCAGGCCTCTACTTGAAGACCTTCCATGATGGGGGACTCCTACCACTCAAGGGAGGGAGGTAAATAAATTGAAAACAAATATGTGAAAATGTTAAGTAAAAACAGAGAATATGTTTTTGACAAGATTGGCAAAAGCTATAAGTCATTATCTAACATTATTTTAAAAAGAGAGGAAAATCAAATTACCAAGCTTGAAAGGAGAATGATTATTCACAAAAATTTTTAATAAACAAAGAGGAAATAAGTGTCAGAAGCTAATATAGCTAATTATATCCCAATAAAATTAAAAATTTAAATGAAATGGATGACTATTCATAAAAATCCAAAAAAGGTTGACAACATAAAAAACAGAGACTATAAATAATCCAGTATCTGAAAGAAAAATTAACTATAAATACATTCCAAGGAAGAGAAAAGTCTAAGAGTAGTTAGATTTATAAGTAAATTTAACAAACTAGGGAATATTTTTTGTACTTCCTATACTGTAGTGCAAAACAGACAAAAAAGGAAATCTGACACGTTGGGAAGGGATAAACAAAAAAATTGAATTATAGATCAAAGTTAATACTGAGTATTGACATAAATTTTGAATAAAGTATTGTAAAAGAAGACATTGAAGTATTCTAAAATTTATCTTGTCTAGGTTTAATCCATGTTGGAGATGAAAGGATAGTTCAAATTAAGGCAAATAATGGCATATTTAATCATCATTAATACCAAAACCAAAACCATCACAAGATGATAGCAAGACAAAGAAAAAATCCTTGATAAAATATAGTATTCCTTTATTTGAACAAATAAACCCGCAAAAATATTAGAAAAGATGGCATGATAGAACGATAAAGATGTTTGCCTATGATCTAAATATAACATATATTCATAATGATCAAGTACTGGGACACCTAGGTGGCACAGTGGATAAAAGGGTAGGCCTGGAGAGAAGACGACTCAACTTCCTGTGTTCAAATCTGGCTTCAGACACATAATAGCCAAGTTACCGTGGGAAAGTCACCTACCTCTGTTTTCCTTAGTAAAATGAGCTGGAAGAGGACATGGCTAACAGCTCTGGTATCCTTTCTAAGAAAACCCCAAATGGAATCATGAAGAGTGAGACACAACTGAAAAATGACTGAATAGCAACACCAACTAGAAACTTTCCTATTGAGAGGATGCATGAAACAAGGATGGCTATAAGATTAAAAAAAAAAAAAAGAATCCATAAAAATCTCTTGGACTTTTCTATATATTGCTAGCAAAATTCAGGGAAAATAGAAAAAAATATTATAAATTTACTTACAAAAGCATTTACTTAGAAATGAGAACCATCAACATCATTGCAAAGATACTTAATATTCATGATGGGTCATACCAAAATTATTTTTAAATTGTACCAATTAACAGAGAGACACTCCAAAGAGTTGGATAAAATTATTACAAAATCAAGGTTGTGGAAGAAATTGTCAAGGACAAAAAAGGGAAAAAATGAAAAATAAAGTAGAAAAGTAAGAGTTGTGCTATCACTAGTTCTCAGTATTATGAAGCATTAACTACAAAAACTAAGGGATAATGAATACAAAAGTAGATTAGTGACATGTATTAGATAAACAAGATCTAGAATTAAATGCATATGGCAGTTTAATAAATCTCCTACTGGCAACAGCTGGGGAAGAGTGTCTTCATTAAGGACTATTAGCACTTTGATAGAAAATAAGTCTAGACCAAAACATTGCAACATAAACCACAATAAAGTCTAAATGAATGAAAGATCTGAATATACAATGGAACATCATTAAAATGTTTAGGGGAATAGGAAAGGAACATCATTAAAATATTTAGGGGACAATTAAAGGTTCTATCTCTTACAACAGTGGAAAAGGGAAAATGTCATAACAACTTGTGAAAAGATAATACAATGAAAAATAACATAGGTAACCTCAAGCACAAATAATTTTAGAAAATTTAAATGAGCAAAACAATTATCATTAGAATAATAGGAAGAGATATGAATTGAAAAATGATATTTTCATTAACTATCCCTAACAAAAGTCTGACATTCAAAATCCAGAGGCAATTGTCACATCTATAATATCAAAAACAAATTCACAAAAATCTAAAAAAAAAAGAAAACATGTAACATTGGGGGCATCCTCCAAGTGTAAAAAATAATCCAAAATGACTGGGGGGGGGGGGGGGAACAAATTGAAATGCCTCTGAGGTATCTTCTCACATCTATTGGGGTTAAGTGATTTGTCCAAAGTCACTCAGTTTATAAGTGTTGTGTCTGAGGCTGGATTTAAACTCCTGACTCCAGGGCCAGTGCTCTATTCACTGCACAATATATCCATCCCTGGCTACCTTATTTCATACTGGGAATGAATTACGTTGCCAATCTGAGCAATGCAAAGGATCACTTTTTTTTCTACCTTGGTAAGGCCAAAGCTTATTTTCAAAATCTTCCATCTTTGCCTAAATGTTGTCATAAAATTTAAGTGGCTAAGACAAAAGAGTATTTTATTTGGAATTAGATGATCAAAGATCAAGTATTGATTCTGCCACATATTAGTTGTGACTTTTTAGAAGTCACTTAATCCTCTGACCTTCAGTTTCCTACTATGTAAAGATAATATTTGTAATATTTCTCAGGTTGTTACAAGGATTCTTGAATAGTGGTTGCACTGTTTTATTTATTAAAAAAAAAACACCCAGCATATACTGTAATGTAGGAACTACAATTCACCAAATAGATTGCACTAACTAGACAATAATTGATTTAAGAACTGAGTAATGTGTGACAGAGTCAAGACAGCATTGAGCATTTGAAGTGAAAACAAATGAAGTGAAAATCACTGTGGTCCCTACTCTAAGTGTAGGTTGCAAAGAAATTAAAGAAGTGAAATTTAATGTCCAGAAATCTTGAAGTTAATGGGCCTTTGGGATTCTAACCCCAAGAAACCTTACCTAAAGATCTTGTGTCTTTTAAAAGTAATTTCTCTGCTTTAAGGAGGTAGGTTGATGATGGATCTTCATCAGACTCTTTAGGTATCTCTACTTTTTCTACCTCACCAGAATAATGTTTTTCTGATATTTAGCACTATTTTCTTCTGACTTTATTGAAATACACTCCACTAATTCCTTGAGTGTATGTTAGACCTCACAGCCCAGATATTTTAGATGAGGAAAGAGAAATGCAACTAAAGAAAACAAAGGAGGAGAGGCTTCTAGGAAGATTTTGGAGTAGGTCAGAAAATTCCAAGTTCTCCAGATTTCCTTCACAAACAAGACAAAATAATGTCTTAGGGTGAATGTAGTTTGGTAAATATAAACAAGAGTCTGGGCAAAACAGTGCTCCTTCTGGGACAGCTAGAGAAGATCTGAAGAAAGATCCTGAGACAGAGGTTTGGACCTTAGTGAAGTGTAAACACCTCCAGGCTGGCTCCACGGAAACAGCAAGCTGCAAGCCCTAGGAACAGCTCTGTTGGCAGGCAGCCTGACCTCACTCACAGCAATTTTCACCTCCTAGAGTATGGGGAGTCATTGTTTGAGCAGGTGAAGGTTGGGGGAGCCTTCGTTGACAAAGGATGCGAGGCCAAGCTGTGCTGCCAAGATGCAGTCCTGGGCTAGAAGGAATCAGTACATGCCCAGCTAGTGCAGGAACAGAGGAGCGGGGATGCTGTTGTGCACTTACAGGAGAGCTGAGTGCTTGGTCTCAGTTTCAGCCCAGAGCAAGAACTGAAGGTCAGAGCTACTGGAGGGTTCTCAGTGAACAACAGCATTTCCAGCACAGTATGCTGGAGGCCCTAGCTGTGGCTTGGAATGGGAAAGGACTACAGAGGTTGGGTCCAGGACAAAGGTCAAAAAATAGCAGCAAAAAGAACTTGAAGCCAGAGGCATTCTCCCCCATACCCTAGGATTATTTAGAGGTGATTATAATAAGAAGCTGCTAATTAAAAAAAAAAACAGGCAAAGGAGAAGGAAAGCAACCATAGACAGTTACTATGGGAATAGAGAATACTGGGTTTCATGTTCAGAGGATGATACTGAAACCAAAAAAAATCCTCTCCTACCCTAAAAAGCAATGTTATATGTCACCTACCCCCAATATATTCATAGAAGAACTCAAAAAAGACTTCAAAATAAAAAAAAATAGGGATCAAGGATTTTTTTTAAAGTAAGAACAATTCAAGAAAAACAAGATTACAAAAAGGTTATGAAAGGAAAGTCAGCCAACCGGAGAAGGAGATCCAAAATCTTA
>NW_027186304.1:33146853-33147501 GCF_028583685.1 Petaurus breviceps papuanus | reverse complement strand
TTATGAAAGGAAAGTCAGCCAACCGGAGAAGGAGATCCAAAATCTTAAGGAAGAAAATGACTCCTTGAAAATTAGAATTGGACAAAGGGAAGCTGGCAAAGTTATAAGACACCAAGAAATAATAAAACAAAATATAATGAATGAAAAAATAGGAGAGGATTCTGGGAAGATGGTGGAGTAGGTCAGAAAATTTCAAACTCTCAAGATTTTCCTCCACAAAAGAGATAAAACAGCACCTCTGGGAGAACACAGACCTGTGAAAACAAATAAGAGAAGGGATAGAACTGGGGTCCTCTTGGGACAACTGGAGAAGACTTAAAGAAAAATCCCAGGACTAGATTTCCTACCTTTGAAGTGTAAACACTTCTAGACTAGGGTCAGCTTTAATGACAAAGTGCAAGTTACTTAAACAAGTGGCAAGCCCTGGAATTAGCTAGGTTAGGAGGCTGCCTTCTTCCCAACTTTCACCCCTGGGACAATGAGGGGAGTTGGTCATCTGACCTGGGGAAGATCTACCCAACCTTGGCTGACAAAGAGTGCCAGACCCAGTTGTGCTGCAGAAAGCAGCTGGGGCAAGAAGGAACCAGCACAGGCCTGATGTGTGCAGAAGTGGTGGGGCAGGGTAGCTTTGGCTGTGGGTACTTACAG
>NW_027186304.1:33141292-33146453 GCF_028583685.1 Petaurus breviceps papuanus | reverse complement strand
ATTTCATACTGGGAATGAATTACGTTGCCAATCTGAGCAATGCAAAGGATCACTTTTTTTTCTACCTTGGTAAGGCCAAAGCTTATTTTCAAAATCTTCCATCTTTGCCTAAATGTTGTCATAAAATTTAAGTGGCTAAGACAAAAGAGTATTTTATTTGGAATTAGATGATCAAAGATCAAGTATTGATTCTGCCACATATTAGTTGTGACTTTTTAGAAGTCACTTAATCCTCTGACCTTCAGTTTCCTACTATGTAAAGATAATATTTGTAATATTTCTCAGGTTGTTACAAGGATTCTTGAATAGTGGTTGCACTGTTTTATTTATTTAAAAAAAAAACACCCAGCATATACTGTAATGTAGGAACTACAATTCACCAAATAGATTGCACTAACTAGACAATAATTGATTTAAGAACTGAGTAATGTGTGACAGAGTCAAGACAGCATTGAGCATTTGAAGTGAAAACAAATGAAGTGAAAATCACTGTGGTCCCTACTCTAAGTGTAGGTTGCAAAGAAATTAAAGAAGTGAAATTTAATGTCCAGAAATCTTGAAGTTAATGGGCCTTTGGGATTCTAACCCCAAGAAACCTTACCTAAAGATCTTGTGTCTTTTAAAAGTAATTTCTCTGCTTTAAGGAGGTAGGTTGATGATGGATCTTCATCAGACTCTTTAGGTATCTCTACTTTTTCTACCTCACCAGAATAATGTTTTTCTGATATTTAGCACTATTTTCTTCTGACTTTATTGAAATACACTCCACTAATTCCTTGAGTGTATGTTAGACCTCACAGCCCAGATATTTTAGATGAGGAAAGAGAAATGCAACTAAAGAAAACAAAGGAGGAGAGGCTTCTAGGAAGATTTTGGAGTAGGTCAGAAAATTCCAAGTTCTCCAGATTTCCTTCACAAACAAGACAAAATAATGTCTTAGGGTGAATGTAGTTTGGTAAATATAAACAAGAGTCTGGGCAAAACAGTGCTCCTTCTGGGACAGCTAGAGAAGATCTGAAGAAAGATCCTGAGACAGAGGTTTGGACCTTAGTGAAGTGTAAACACCTCCAGGCTGGCTCCACGGAAACAGCAAGCTGCAAGCCCTAGGAACAGCTCTGTTGGCAGGCAGCCTGACCTCACTCACAGCAATTTTCACCTCCTAGAGTATGGGGAGTCGATTGTTTGAGCAGGTGAAGGTTGGGGGAGCCTTCGTTGACAAAGGATGCGAGGCCAAGCTGTGCTGCCAAGATGCAGTCCTGGGCTAGAAGGAATCAGTACATGCCCAGCTAGTGCAGGAACAGAGGAGCGGGGATGCTGTTGTGCACTTACAGGAGAGCTGAGTGCTTGGTCTCAGTTTCAGCCCCGAGCAAGAACTGAAGGTCAGAGCTACTGGAGGGTTCTCAGTGAACAACAGCATTTCCAGCACAGTATGCTGGAGGCCCTAGCTGTGGCTTGGAATGGGAAAGGACTACAGAGGTTGGGTCCAGGACAAAGGTCAAAAAATAGCAGCAAAAAGAACTTGAAGCCAGAGGCATTCTCCCCCATACCCTAGGATTATTTAGAGGTGATTATAATAAGAAGCTGCTAATTAAAAAAAAAAACAGGCAAAGGAGAAGGAAAGCAACCATAGACAGTTACTATGGGAATAGAGAATACTGGGTTTCATGTTCAGAGGATGATACTGAAACCAAAAAAAATCCTCTCCTACCCTAAAAAGCAATGTTATATGTCACCTACCCCCATTATATTCATAGAAGAACTCAAAAAAGACTTCAAAATAAAAAAAAAATAGGGATCAAGGATTTTTTTTTAAAGTAAGAACAATTCAAGAAAAATAAGATTACAAAAAGATTATGAAAGGAAAGTCAGCCAACCGGAGAAGGAGATCCAAAATCTTAAGGAAGAAAATGACTCCTTGAAAATTAGAATTGGACAAAGGGAAGCTGGCAAAGTTATAAGACACCAAGAAATAATAAAACAAAATATAATGAATGAAAAAATAGGAGAGGATTCTGGGAAGATGGTGGAGTAGGTCAGAAAATTTCAAACTCTCAAGATTTTCCTTCACAAAAGAGATAAAACAGCACCTTTGGGAGAACACAGACCTGTGAAAACAAATAAGAGAAGGGATAGAACTGGGGTCATCTTGGGACAACTGGAGAAGACTTAAAGAAAAATCCCAGGACTAGATTTCCTACCTTTGAAGTGTAAACACTTCTAGACTAGGGTCAGCTTTAATGACAAAGTGCAAGTTACTTAAACAAGTGGCAAGCCCTGGAATTAGCTAGGTTAGGAGGCTGCCTTCTTCCCAACTTTCACCCCTGGGACAATGAGGGGAGTTGGTCATCTGACCTGGGGAAGATCTACCCAACCTTGGCTGACAAAGAGTGCCAGACCCAGTTGTGCTGCAGAAAGCAGCTGGGGCAAGAAGGAACCAGCACAGGCCTGATGTGTGCAGAAGTGGTGGGGCAGGGTAGCTTTGGCTGTGGGTACTTACAGGAGGCTGGATATCTTGGTTTGAGTTCAAGGTGAGAGAGGAGAACTGAAGAGGATCAGAGATCAGAGCCATCATACCGCCCCCCCCCCCCCCAACCCTTCCACACCAGGACTAGAGGTGATTATAAAAACTAAATTATCACCAAAAAATTTCACAGGCAAAGGAGAAAGAATCCAACCATAGAGGGCTACTATGGGAATAGAGAAGCTTGGGGTTCATCTTCAGAGGAGGAGACTGAAGCAAAGAAACCCTCTTCTACCCCAAAGAGTAACATCAAATGGTCACCTGCCCAAAAAGAATTCATTAAAGAATTTTAAAAATCAAATTAGACAGATGGAGGAAAAATTAAAAAGTAAAATAAGTATAATAGAAGAAAACAAGAAGATTAGGACAAAAAAAATCAATTAGGAAAAGAGATCCAGAATCTTAAGGAAGAAAATAACTCCTTGAAAATCAAAATTGGGCAAGGGGAAGTCAGAGAAGTTATAAAAGATGACGAAATCTATATCTATATAATAAAAAAGAAGAGCATGCGAAACACTTCATGATAAAAGCAGTGGATCTACAGAACAGATCAAGAAGAGAAGACATAAGAATAACTGAATTTCCCGAAAGCTCTGATAAAATTTTTTTGATACAATAATATAAGAAATAATTAAAGAAAATTATCCTGAAGCATTAGAACAAGAGGGGAAAGTAGAAAAAGAAAAAGATCCACTGACCACAACATGAAAGAGATCCTACAAAGAAAACTCACAGGAATATTGTAGTTAAATTCCAAAATCCCCAGATCAAGGAAAAAATATTATGTGCAACAAGAAAAAAGCAATCTACATATGATAGAACCACAATTAGAATTTAAAAAGACCAAGCACTGGTGATGTTAAAAGATTGAAAGGTCTTGGAACATCATATACTGAAAAGCAAAAGAACTGGACCTCTGGATGAAAATATCATACCCAGAAAAACCAGGCAAAGTTTTCAATGAGGAAAAAAATGGACATTTGATCAACTGTCAGACTTTCACAACTCTGTGAAAAAAATAACACCACAAACAAACAAAAAAACCCTGACCTCAATAGAAGATTTGACATCCAAGAGCCAAGAGAAATATAAGGTACATACCAATGACCAATTACAAACAACTAAATAAGGATAGAATGTTAACCTTTTATGTATGGAATATGCAAAACCTATGTCTAAGATTGTTACTAGTAATTAGGTTGCTTATCAGAAATATTGGGATAGACCTGAGTATGATATGACTTTAAAAAGCAAAACCATTCAAGAATAGCTGAAAGAATAATTATCTTGTTCAAATGAGGTTCAAGAGGAACAACCAATACAGAGGAATTTGATTGGGGAGGAGGGCTGTTAGATCTGGAAACCTACTTTGATTGGAGGTGGATTTGAGAGGGGAAAATATGAATGTATCTAGAAGGGTGTAAAAGTCTTCCAAATTAAAAAAAAAGAAATAAAACTCTAAGGGGATAGGGAGGGGGAGAGGATAAAGGGGGGGGGGAATCTTTAGAAGGGAGGGTGAGGAAATAGTTTAAAAGGTGGGGTATAGAAGGATATTTAGATTTAGTGGGGTGGGAGGATAAGAGAGGAAACTTTAGAGGGCAGGGGGACAGAATAGGTTAAAGGGGTATACAAAGTTTTGTTTTAGGGTAATGGGAGAATAAGGAAGGGATTGCTGGAGTGGGGGTAGATTAAGTAATAGAAGTTATGTAGCAGGTAGAAGTAAAATAGGTAAGTTAGGAGACATAGGAAAAAAGAGATGCTCACATATAAAAACAAGATTAGGAATACAATTTCTTAGGAAAAGTACCTATTCATACATGTATGTATGTGTGTATATATGTATGTATTGTGTATCTATGTATACATATATGTATATTTTATTAGTTATGTGTAAATATATCCATGCACAATTGTAGCCTTGGGGTGGTTGGTAGGGGGGAAGAATGGGAAAAATGGGAAAATAGAACAAAGTATAAAGTAAAAAGCATAGAAAAAAAGAAAACCTATAAGAAAGCCAAGAAAAGATCGATATTGATATTCTGAATCTTTCAGATTCAATTCAGATTCAGATTCAACAGCTTTCAACTTAATGCACAGTATTTAATATATGGCATGTTTTTTTTCTTTTCTTATTTTATATTTAAATTTATAATGCTTCTTTTTTCTTTTCTTATGTATTTAAGTCTTAGTATTTGTCTAAAATTTAAAAAAATGAAAAAATAGAAGACAATGTGAAACATCCTACAAGGACAACAACTGATCTGGAGAAGAGATTGAGAAGAGATACCATAAAAATAATTAGATTACCTAAAAGTCACAATAAAAAAAAGAATCTTGATACAATAGTACAAGCAATAATTAAAGAAAATTGTTCTTAAGTGTTAGATTCTAATAAAACAAAAAAGGAAATAGAAATAGAAAAAAAAAAATCCACCAATTACCACCTGAAAGAGATCCTTGGAGGAAAACATACAGGAATATCAAAGACAAGGATCTCTTTCAGGTGGTAACTGGGTTACAGCTGAAAATGTCATACTCAAAAAAGTTACTTATAACCCTGAACAAAAAAATCAATATTTAGTGAATTAACCCACTTTCAGAGTTTTATTGCAAAAAGACAAGAACAGAAAATTTGACATC
>NW_027186304.1:33029644-33141192 GCF_028583685.1 Petaurus breviceps papuanus | reverse complement strand
TATATATATATATATATATATATATATATATATATATATATATATATGGAGAGAGAGAGAGATGAAAATCTAATTTCAGAAAGAAATAAGAGGATAGAGGATAAGGGCATAGGTAGTAATGAGAAGATTAAGGAGGGATAGGGAATAGGAAAGAGAGGTATAGAAAGGTGTGCAGATTAATGGGAATGACAGATAGATGGATAGATAGATGGATAGATAGATAGATAGATAGATAGATAGATAGATAGATAGAGAAGGGTATGAAATTTTTAAATTCAGAAATAAGATGGTAAGGGTATAGGATGGAGGGAGAAAATAAGGGAGGGCTTCTTAGAGAGTGTAGATTAAAGAATAGGCCAAGGTAGCGGGTAGAAGTAAAGTAGAGAAGTGAGGAGGGATAGAAATAGGGTGAGAAGGATAGTGGAGAAAATAGGAAAGAAGAAAATGTCCAAGTAAGTATAGTTTAGAATGTGTATGGGATGAATTTACCTATAAAATGGAAACTGATAGCAGATTAAAAATTTGAATTTAACAATATGTTGTTTTCAGGAAATGCTATAAAATGAGAGATAAATACAAACAAAGATCAGGAGTAAAATTTATTATGCAAAAAAGCAGGTATAGTAATCATGATCTCAGAAAAAGCTAAAATCAGATTTAATCAAAAGAGAAAAATAGGGAAACTATACTATATGTCAGCCACATTAACCAATAGTTTTAACTATATAAAATAACTAGACATTATTAAAAAATGAGGGTATACCCACCAAAACAGACATAGGAACTATATGACTATAAACACAAAACACCTTCTATACAAAGTTACATCTAAATAATTGAAGTAATATTTATTGTGCAAGGGAGGTAAAACTAATATAATTTTTAAAATGACAATTTTAATTAACTAATCTATGTAATGCCATCTCAATTAAATTACTAAAAATTATCTTAGAAAAAAAATAATTACATTGTTCATTTGGAAGAGCAGAGGGTCAGGAACTTCAAGAAAAATAAGGGAAAAAAGATATGAAGGAACTAGATTCAGTAGAACCAGACCGTGAAATGTATTATAAGGTGAGAGCAGCATAAAAGTATAAAGAGGATAATTTTGATTATTTTAAATTAAATTTTTCCTGTATAAACAAAACCTATGTAACCAAGAATCGAGGAAATGCAGAAAATTGGGGGAAAACTCTCATAGACAATCTTCCAGAGAGAATGTGATTGGGTCAGAATACTGTTGTGCTGTAGGAAATGATGAACTGGTGGATTTGGAAAAATATGGAAAGGTTTGGACTTATGGAGGAAGATACTATCCACCTTCAGAGAAACAGACAAGAAGTGGAAATAAGCATAATACAATCTTATGTACATGTATTTGAGCATATATGTGTGTATGTATGTGTGTTTGTGGACATCTATCTATATATGCCTGTGTGTATGTACGTGTGTGTGTGTGTAATTGTAGGCTTCTTGGGGGAGAGGGAAAAATGAAGTAAAAAAGTGTATAGCAGAGGACAAAAGAAAACATACAAGAAGTCAAAGAAAAGATGGGCAGCTTGGAAAATAATGTATAGTATTCATTATATAGGTTTTCTTGAAATGAAAATTTATTATTTTATATTGAATCCTCTCATATTCTGCTGTGTACATGGCAAAGTTTTTTCTTTACTTATTTTGTATTTAAGTTTAAAATATATTTAAAAATTAAAAAAGAAAGTTAAGAAAAGAAAATAAAGATAGTACTATCCACAACTAAGATTTGTATAATGCTTTCTATGTGCCAGGCAATGAACTAAGCACTTGATTTTTGGGATGGAACTCTGGGAGGTAGATGCTAGTATTATCCCCATTCGACAGATGAGAAAGCTTAGGCAAAAAGATTAAATGGCTTTCCCAGTGTTGCACAGGTAGTAAAAATCTGAGGCTAGATTTGAACTCAGTCATTTTTGACTCTGTGTGAAACACTTTATCCACCATGTCACCCAACTGCCCCAAGAAATGAAGAACTAGAGTGGTAGATCAATAAATGCTGGAGAGACCTATCTTAGAGGTGATGCAGCATTGAGGGTATTGAAGTATTTATTCTTCAGATATCTGAAAGAGGGTAAGATTACAAGTGCTTAGGGGAAAAATCACAGAGATTATTGCTATCTAAAATAGGAATCTAGATAATATTAATAACTACCACCACATAGCTACTTTTATATTTTGACAAAAATACTTATGAAAAGAGCATAGTGAAAAAATATTTTCGGGGGGGCGGAGCCAAGATGGCGGAGTAGAAGCAAGACCTTCCCGTGGCTCCGGCTTCCACCCTCCCCAATCCATGTAAAAAGGGGACTCTAAACACACTTTGGAGCTGCAGAACCCACATAATGACACAGAGGAGCTAACCTCCCGCCGAGGACAGCCCAGCAGGCTGGCAGGAATCGGCCAGCGCAGCACTCTGGGAGCCGAGTCCAGCCCCACACCGAGGCTTTAGCCCCAGGGCGGGCCTGACCAGCCACCAGCCAGAGGGACTCCAGATCAGCAGCAGCTGTGGCCGTTTCCAGATTTATCAACACATAGACACAAAGGACAAAGTGAGAGGTTCGAGGCTGGGAAGGCGCGGCGGCGACGCGGTGGACGCAAGCCGTAAGGCACGGTGGTGGCAGCGCAGCGGGCGCAGCCTGGGAAGGTCCGGTGGGGCGGCAGCGGCAGCGAACGTAGGCCGGGAAGGCACAGCGGCCTGTGCAGGAAGGCGTGGCGCGGCTGTCGGATGCAGGCCTGGAAGGGGCCTGATCAACTGGGAGGGCAAGTCTTCCCACCAACCACAAGGTCCACTACCAGGCCTATCATCAAAGGGCTGGGACTGGAAAGAGCAAAGTAAGAAGCAAATACAGGGGCCCCTATACTGGACAGCAAACACTCCTGGGGCTACCACTTCATAGCCCAGAAATCTTTAAAAAAAAAAAAAGCCCCTTTCAGGACCTCCAAAGACAAGGATGACAGAGTGAACCCCACTTGCTCCAAACCCCCCCTCTAACCCTGAAAATATAGTAACTCTTGCCACAGGGCAAAACCCTCTACAGTAAAGGCTTGGGATCCTAGAGGAAGGGTGTGGCTAGGACACTGCCTCAAAATGGGTAGAAAGCACACTACAAAGACAAAGACTCTGGAGTCCTACTATCCTCAGAGGGAGGAACCAACCTCAGAGGGAGACAATGTGGACTCCAAACCCATAGCTGAGACTTCAACAGGGAATGGATCCCAAGCACAGAAGGCTCTCCTAGATGAGATCAAAAGGAACTTTGAAAGCAAAATGAGAGAGATAGAAGACAAAATGAATCATTCTCTCAAAACGAAAATAGCAGAATTCGAAAAACATTATAATGAGGAAAACATCTCTCTAAAAAGAAAAGTGTATGATATGGAAAAGGAGCTTCAAAAATTAACCAAGGAAAATGATTTGCTAAAAACCAGAATTAACCAAATGGAAACAAATAACTCTATGAGGAACCAAGAATTAGCCAAGCAAAACAACAAAAATGAAAAACTAGAAAAAGAGGTAAAATACCTCAAAGAAAAAATAACTGACCTGGAAAACAGATCCAGGAGAGATAATCTGCGAATCATAGGCCTACCAGAAAATTATGATGAAAAAATGAGTCTGGACAACATTTTCCAAGAGCTCGTTAAGGAAAACTGCCCTGAGATACTAGAACCTGAGGGGAAAATAGAAATTGAGAGAATCCACCAGACACCTGCTGTAAGAGATCCCAAACTGAAAAATCCTCGAAATGTTGTGGCCAAACTCCAGAACTACCAGATAAAAGAGAAAATACTTCAAGCGGCCAGAAAGAAACAATTCAAATATCGAGGGTCCACAGTGAGGATTGCACAGGATTTGTCAGCCTCCACACTGAAAGATCAGAGGCAGTGAAATACTATTTTCAGGAAGGCAAAACAGCTCGGGTTACAACCAAGGATCACATACCCAGCGAGACTGAGCATATTCTTCCAGGCAAAGAGATGGTCATTCAATGATATAACAGAGTTCCAGACCTTCTTAATAAAAAAGCCAGAACTCAATGGAAAATTCAACCTCCAATTACGAGAAGCAACAGTGACTTAGAAAGGTAAACAAGGAGAACAAACATCATTTTACAGGGAAAGAGGGGAGGGAGAGGAGCTTCGCATGAGATCTGTTCCTGTCATTCTTGATGCAAAGAAAAAATAACATACCTCATTAAGTATAACAATATCCTACAGGTAGTAGGAGGGGGAGAGGGTTACAAAAGGGGGTTGGGAGTGGTTTGTAGGGATGGAAGTAGTAAGAGGAAAAGAGGAGGAAAAGGGAGGGGGGCCAAAAAGGGAACACTGAGGGAGGTGGTGGTCAAAAGGAAAACTATTAAGGGGGGGAAGGGAGAAGGGAGGGAAAACACGAACATTAACAGGGGCAGGAATAGGATGAGGGGAAAGAAACAGATAACAATCATAACTGTAAATGTGAATGGAATGAACTCTCCTATAAAATGGAGACGGATAGCAGAATGGATTAGAAATCATAATCCTACAATATGCTGTTTACAAGAAACACATTTGAAACAGAGGGATACACACAAGGTAAAGGTAAAAGGTTGGAGTAAAATATATCATGCCTCAGCTAAAGTAAAAAAAGCAGGGGTAGCAATCCTTATCTCAGATAAAGCAAATGCAAAAATTGACCTAATTAAAAGAGATAAGGAAGGAAACTATATCCTGTTAAAAGGCACCATCGAGAATGAAGCAATATCACTACTTAACATATATGCACCAAGTGGTGTAGCATCCAAATTCCTAGAGGTGAAGGTAAAGGAATTAGAGGAAGAAATAGATAGCAAAACTATACTAGTGGGAGACCTTAATCTCCCCCTATCTGAACTTGATAAATCCAACCTCAAAATAAACAAGAAAGAAGTTAAGGAGGTGAACAGGATTTTAGAGAGGATAGGTATGATAGATCTCTGGAGAAAACTGAATGGGGATAAAAAGGAATATACTTTCTTCTCAGTGGTTCATGGCACATATTCAAAAATTGACCATGTTCTAGGGCATAAAAACCTCACAATTCTATGCAGTAAGGCAGAAATATTAAATGCATCTTTCTCAGATCATGATGCCATAAAAATTATATGCAATAAAGGGCCAGGGAAAGACAGACTAAAAACTAACTGGAAATTAAACAATTTGATCCTAAAGAATGAGTAGGTCAAACAAGAAATTATAGAAACAATCAGTAATTTCATTCAAGAGAATGATAATAATGAGACAACATACCAAAATCTGTGGGATACATTAAAGGCAGTTCTTAGGGGAAGTTTTATATCCCTGAGTGCATACGTGATTAAATTAGAGAAAAGGGAGCTCAACGAATTGGGCATGCAATTAAAAAACCTAGAAAAAGAACAAATTCAAAATCCCCAATTAAATACTAAACTAGAAATATTGAAGACTAAAGGAGAGATTAATAAAATCGAAATCAAGAAAACTATTGAACTAATAAATAAAACCAAGAGCTGGTTTTATGAAAAAATCAACAAAATTGATAGTCCCTTAGTCAATATGATAAAAAAAAAGAAAGAAGAAAACAAAATTATGAGTATCAAAAATGAAAAGGGTGAATCTACCTCCAATGAAGAGGAAATCAAAACAATAATTAGGAATTATTTTTCCCAATTGTATGCACATAAATTTGACAATCTTAGGGAAATGGATGAATATTTAGAAACATACAGGTTGCCCAGATTAACTGAAGAGGAAGTAAATTACTTAAATAATCCCATCTCAGAAAAAGAAATTGAACAAGCCATCTGTCACCTCCCTAGGAAAAAATCTCCAGGGCCAGATGGATTCACTAGTGAATTCTATCAAACATTTAAAGAACAATTGATTCCAATACTCTACAAATTATTTGGGAAAATTAGTGAAGAAGGAGTCCTACCAAATTCTTTTTATGACACAAATATGGTACTGATACCTAAATCAGGAAGAGATAAAACAGAGAAAGAAAATTATAGGCCAATCTCCCTCATGAATATAGATGCAAAAATTCTAAATAAAATACTAGCCAAAAGACTACAGCAACTTATCTCAAGAATAATACACTTTGATCAGGTAGGATTTATTCCAGGAATGCAAGGATGGTTTAATATTAGGAAAACCATCAGTATAATTGATCATATCAACAATAAAACTAGCAGAAACCACATGATCATCTCAATAGATGCAGAAAAGGCTTTTGACAAAATACAACATCCATTCCTATTAAAAACATTAGAAAGTATAGGAATAAATGGAGCCCTCCTTAAAATAATAGGTAGCATCTATTTAAAGCCATCAGCAAGTATTATATGTAATGGGGAGAAACTGGAAGCATTTCCCATAAGATCAGGGGTGAAACAAGGGTGTCCACTATCACCCCTCTTATTCAATCTGGTACTAGAAATGTTAGCAGTAGCAATTAGAGAAGAAAAAGAAATCAAAGGAATCAAGTTAGGCAAAGAAGAGACCAAGCTATCACTCTTCGCAGATGATATGATGATATACTTAGAGAATCCTAGAGAATCAAGTAAAAAACTGCTTGAGACAATAAATAAATTTGGCAAAGTTGCAGGATATAAAATAAACCCACATAAATCCTCGGCATTCCTATATATTTCCAATGAAATTCAACAGCAAGAAGTAGAAAGAGAAATCCCATTTAAAGTTACTGCAGACATTATAAAATATTTGGGAATCTACCTGCCAAAACAAACCCAGGACCTGTATGATCATAACTACAAAACACTTTTCACACAAATAAAGTCAGATCTAACTAATTGGAAAAATATCAATTGCTCATGGCTGGGTCGAGCTAATATAATAAAAATGACAATTTTACCTAAATTAAATTATATATTTAGTGCCATACCAATTAATTTACCAAAAAACTACTTTATAGAGTTAGAAAAAATAGTAACAAAATTCATCTGGAAGAATAAACGGTCCAGAATATCAAGGGAATTAATGAAAAAAAATGCTAGGGAAGGTGGACTAGCTTTACCAGATTTCAATCTGTACTATAAAGCAGCAGTCATCAAAACTACTTGGTACTGGCTTAGGAATAGAGGAGTGGATCAATGGAATAGATTAGGCACATGAGATTCAGAAGTCAATGACTACAGTAATGTATTGTTTGATAAACCCACAGACCCTGGTTTTTGGGTAAGAACTCACTATTTGACAAAAACTGCTGGGAAAACTGGAGTATAGTATGGCAGAAACTGGACATAGAGCATTATCTAACACCATAAAATCAAGTCTAAATGGGTTCATGATCTAGGTATAAAGGTTGATACTGTAAGCAGTCTGATAAAACAAGGAATAGTTTACGTATCAGACTTGTGGAGAGGGAATGACTTTATGACGAAACAGAAATTAGAGAACATTATAAAATGTAAAATGGATAATTTTGACTACATGAAATTGAAAAGTTTCTGTACAAATAAAGCCAATGTAACCAAGATTAAGAGGGAGGTGGGAAATTGGGAAAGAATCTTTACAACCTATATCTCTGACAAAGGACTCATCTCTAAAATATATAGAGAACTGAGTCAAATTTATAAGAATACAAGTCATTCCCCAATTGATAAATGGTCGAAGGATATGAACAGGCAGTTTTCAGAGAAAGAAATTAAAGCTATCTATAAGCACATGAAGAAATGCTCTAATTCACTATTGATTAGAGAAATGCAAATCAAAACAACTCTGAGGTACCACATCTCACCAGTCAGATTGGCTAAGATGACAAAACAGGAAAATGACAAATGCTCGAGAGGATGTGGGCAAACTGGAACACTAATGCATTGTTGGTGGAGCTGTGAACTGATTCAGCCTTTCTGGAGAGCAATCTGGAACTATGCCCAAAAGGCTGTAAATACTTTCATACCCTTTGATCCAGCAATACCACTCCTAGGGTTATATCCCAAAGAGATCATAGAAATGGGAGAAAGACCCATATGTACAAAAATGTTTATAGCAGCTCTTTTTGTTGTGGCAAAGAATTGGAAATTAAGGGGGTGTCCATCAATTGGGGAATGGCTGAACAAGTTGGGGTATATGCATGTTATGGAATATTATTGCGCTATAAGAAACGGGGAGCAGGTGGTCTTCATGTTTACCTGGAGAGGCTTAAAAGAACTGATGCTGAGTGAGAAGAGTAGAACCAGGAGGAATTTGTATACAATTACGGACACAACATATGTGTGATGACCAACTTTGATAGACTGGACTCTTCTCAACAGTGCAGGGATATAAGTCAATCCCAAAAGACGCATGATGGAGAGAAAAATGTGCATCCAGAGAAAGAACTAGAAAGAACTAAATTTATATCCAGGTGGAAGCAAAATACCTGATCTTTTTTGTTCTCTTATTTGATTTTATGTCCTCTATACCATTTTTCATCCCAGCTGGTACAATCCATTCTTATAACCTGACCATTGTATAATGTGAAAGTATCTACAGATCCTATACTTGATTATAAGACGCCATGGGGGGAGGGGAGGGAAGGGGACAAAATGTGAAATTCAAGGAATTGTGGAATTGAATCCTGTAAATTAAAAGGGAACAAACAAATTAATAAATTAAAGAATTAATTAAAAAATATTTTCATATATCCAAGGTATCCCTGATGAAGTTATCAGATACAAATAGCATTGCAAACTGTTTTTTCTGGTCATGTAAACAACTCGCTGAAAGATTCAGAAAGTCCAAAACACCACCATTCTTTTTTGTTGACTGAAAAAAAACCCTCATTTGATTCTACAGAGAAGCAGGTTGCCTGAAAAGTTCTTCTCCAACAAGGTTTCTTTTGTTAATAGGTGAAAATCCTACTCCACCATTCTGTCCACCACAATTTTCTCTTTGGATAATGTATACCATTCATCTTTTGAACTTTATTCTCAGTCATCAAAGAAATAATACTGATATTTAAAACATGGGCCTTTGTTTCAAAGAGAACATTCCTCATAGGGAACCTTTTAACCATTGAAGTAAGCCATTCAATTGTTTATGTGCCAAATGTTGGTCACTGTCATGGAGAATGTCTACCATGGAGTCCAAATAGAAAGGGGACCCCCTGGAAAAAGTGAGGGCCTTTAGATGTTCCCATTCGGACCTGATGCTGTGCTTATTTTATCACACTCCAGAATGTTGTAAAGTGTCTTGAATGAGATCATTTACAAGAAATTATTTTAACAAAACTATCCAAGAAGGAAAACCAAGGTGAAAGAATTCCTAGACAATGATATGTAGTTGGACTGAGAGTCCATAGAGTTGATCTATCAGTACTATGGAGCATACCCTAAAGGTTTTAGAGCAGTTTTAAGGCCCTGATAGCCTATTTTGGTCAGACAATGAAGATTAAAATGAACTAAACCTAGAAATGAAGAAGAGGAGGAGGAGGAGGAGAAGTGACTGGATTGTCTTTGGGAAATTATGCAGTATTTTTTATGAACCAAAGCTTCCCTCTGTAACAAAAGCCTATTTTTTTAAACATCAATAGTCTTTCGCTGATACTTGACAGTAATGGAATATTTCAAAATCAATTTCCAAAGGATTAAAGTTTCAT
The DNA here is from genome assembly GCF_028583685.1 of Petaurus breviceps papuanus. Taxonomy (NCBI): domain Eukaryota; kingdom Metazoa; phylum Chordata; class Mammalia; order Diprotodontia; family Petauridae; genus Petaurus; species Petaurus breviceps. The sequence goes on along the minus strand of NW_027186304.1, from coordinate 33,131,561 downwards.
TATCAAAGAGCAATGAAGTGGCTTATGCTGGTCATGACTAACTGATATGATGTATTTTCAAAGAGTTGTGTAAAAGAGTGGCCTACGTAGCATTAGAAATTTCTTATCCTTCCTTTATTTTCAAAGAGGACCAATGACGTCATGGAGTGATGTCTTTACTTACTTGTGAATTAGATTTAAATGAGGCAGAGTTGCACAAAGTCATCAGTCTCACTCTCTCTTCAAGAGTTATTGAAGTCCAATGGCAAGATAAAAGTCAGAATGACTGATGATCGCTAGGCTGTAGTGGATGACCTTGATATTTTCATAGTTTGATCAAGCTATAAACACTCCAAAGTGCCTGCTTCAGCTGTCTTCATGACCAGAAAATGAGGTATGGTGGTCATGTTGTGAGTGAAATGGAGAACTGATAGACAGGCCTTGGCAGTCACCCAATACTAAGAGATTTAGAAGCCGCCAAAGATGGTGGGGAGGATCCCAGTGGAGGATTTATAGGAAGACACGGACAAGTGTCACACAGAGAGAAAACATGGATAGGCAGCAATTTGTGACACCGGAAGAAGCGCCCACATCCCATAGTGTAGCACAGTGGATGTTTTTGTTGCATTTGGATTGAGGAAGACCTGAGTTAAAATTATGCTTTAGTCATATGATGGCTGTGTGAGAAAAGAAAAATAATTTTAACTCTCATCGCAGTTTCTTTATCTGTAAAATGAGACTAATAATAGCACCTTCATAATAAGGTTATTGTGAGAATCAACTGAGTTGACCTGTGCAAAGTGATTTGCAAACCTTATAGCCAATACATTCTGGCTGCTATCATCATCATCATCATCATCAACATCAACATCAGTATTAATATTAATGAAATTGAAGTATCACAAATTGTAAGATGAAGTGATTGCTTTCTCCCTAACTTCACGCCACTTCTCAGCAGTAATCTCTGCAGAAGAATGCTGGTCCATAACAACGTGCAGAGAACAAGAGCTTGGTTGTCTTTCGTGCCCAACATGCAATGGAAAGAATACTGCACAGAATTTCTTATCAAGATGACATGATAAGTAACAGGTAGAAGTTACATTGACTGAGATCTCTTTTGTGAAAAGGCACCATTTAGGTTGTATAGAGAAGGCAATATGTGGATTGTCTGAGTAACAGATCGGCTAACAAGGAACCAAAACAGATGAACCCTGAGGTAAATAACCCCACAAGATGAACCAGTAGCTCACTGTTGGGCAAAAGACGGAAACAGTGAGCATGACATCATGTGTCTAATGTTCAGTGTAACTGTATTTACTTAATGCTATGTGACAACAGAGTCAAATATGAATTACATCATGAGAGGCAAGGCAGTATAATGGTAGAATGAAAAATCTCATGATTTGGAGCCAGGGGACATGGGCTTGGTCTCTGCATTATTTTTAAAGTAGAACATTGACTAAGTTTCTTAACTTTTCTAGGTTTTGATTTACTCACAAAATTCAAATAACATGTCTTAGAGCTACTAGGAGGAACAATTGAGATAATATATATGTAAAACCTTTGTAAACTCTAAAGTTCTATGCGTTCTATGGGTGTCTTTCTCTGAAGTGATAAAAAGGAATAATGTTTTTTTTTTTAAAGCACTGAGTATAGTGCCTGGAACATATTAAGAACTTAAATGCTTATTCACTTGACTTGCATTAAAAAGAATAGATATTTTAGGGGTGGCCAGGTAGCACAGAGAGTAAGAGCACCGGCTCTAGTGTCGGGATGACCTGGGGATCAAATCCGGGCTCGGACCCTTAGCACCCACCCAGAAACACCTGGCCATGTAACCTTGAGCAAGTTACTTAACCCCAAGTGCTTAGGGGAAGCCAGGTGGCTCAGCGAGTAAGAGCACTGGCCCCAGTGTTGGGATGACCTGGGATCGAATCAGGGCTCCGATACTTAGCACCACACCCAGAAATAACTGGCTGTGTAACCTTGAGCAAGTTACTTAACCCCAATTGCTTTTAAAAAAGAATAGATATTTCTATCTTTCCAGAGAGGGGAGAAACTATCTTTGTTTATAGAAGAAAAAATATTAACCATTCATTCCCCAAGTGACAGTCTGACTCCAGGTGCCCATTTGAATTAGTATTACTTGTCTAGCATCAAAGGATTCTTCCTTTAAATGAGCAGAACATTTTAATTTTTAAGTTTGCCAACAAATGCTGCATTAAAAGAGTGATTCTGTGATAAATCAAAGTCCATGCTAGAGAGGGATAAAGAAAAGGCCCATGAATAAAACTCAAATATGCAAATGAGATTTGCTGAAGTAGATAGATACATAAACATATGAACATATCTTTATCTATAATCTGTATAATTTCTATCTCATCTCTAACCATATCTGTCTATCTATCTATCTATCTATCTATCTATCTATCTATCTATCTATCTATCTATCTACCTACCTACTTGTCTACCAACCTATCTTTCTTTATGATTGATGGAAACCTCAGAAAATCTGAAAACAAAGCTCTAAGTTCCTCTCCAGTACAGTTTATGGATGAGGCTGGAGAATGGCGCTAGATGGTATTAGTAGCTCACCAAAAATGACTTCCTAATTTTCTCTTTTAATATAAGGGAAATGTTATCTGTGTCATGTTCTGGTTAGTTTTCTTCAATACTTAAGGGGCCGAACACAATGATTGGTGAGCAAGGCATTATCTGTTACTTCTATTCCCATATCTCTGCCTTAGAATCTTTGAGCATTATACTTGGGAGAAAAGGAAGAGAAAGACATATCTTATTGCTTGTTTTGGCTCTATTTTCATAAAATGATGGGCCTGGCCTTTCATGACCTGGATCGAACTTTGAGAAATTCTCCCCTGTTCAAGTGGTCAGGAGCATATACAAAGAAAAAAAAGATGCTGATATTTGTTTATGGCCCAAATTTCTAATTTAACTCAACTCTCTTATGTCAGTCTTTAAGCTCTAGAGATTCTATAAGTGTAACAAACAGATTCATATTTACTGAAATATTTTGCTAAGTGGTTCATATAATGAGGTTTCTTAGATCTATCACTTAGGCCACCAGATAATAAAGGCTAGATATATCCTGAACACAAAGTCAACAATCCCCCTCCACTTCACTGATTTGCCCATAGAGCCATCACCAACATTCAAACAACATCCTAGATTCCTAAAATCTGAACAATTCAGTCACTGATAAATTGACACTGAAATCAGTATAGTCATCATGCATCATAATGAAAATTTTTTGCTTTCCCACCCCAATTCTTTGCTTAAGATTTTATTCCTTGACTGGAAATGCCCTCTTCTGCCTATTGAAATCCTTCCTATGCTTTACAGCCTAACTCAAATATCATACTGGCAACTACATGAAGCTTTCTCTGATCCTTACCTTTGGAAGATATTTCTTCTTCCTTTGAAGTCTCAAAGCATCTTAATTAAAGTCAAGTCAAATTAACAATAATTTATTAAGCACCTGCTCTGTGCCAGACACCATGCGAAGTACTAAGGACACAAATAGAGGCAAAAATAATCTCTGACCTTAAGGACTTCATGTTTTAAAGAGGGCAACACCATTCAAACAACTATATACATGTAAGATACAGGGTAAATTTGAGGCAGTCTTAAAGAGAAGACACTAGTGTTGGGGGGAAGGGGAACTATTAAAAAGCCTCTTGCAAGAGGAATTTGAACTGAGTCTTAAAGGTAGCAAGCAAAACCAAGAGGCAGAGAAAAAGAAAGGAGAGGGTTCCAGGCATTGGAAAATCAGTGATAAAGGACAGAGTTAGGAGATAAGAGTACCTTGTGAGAGACATATAAGAAGACTGATGTTGCTGGATCAAAAAGTATATGGAAGGGATTAAGGTATTTTAATAAGATAGTTTTGAAATTTATAACACTTGGTTTTAAGCCTGGAAAGGTAGAAAATTGTTTTGAAGAACTTTAAAAGCTAGTATGTTATGTTTGATCCTGTAGGTAATGTGGAGTCACTGGAATTCTTTGAATGGGGTGAGAGGTGACATGGTTAGTTTGATGCTTTTGGAAGACAATTTTGCCAGGTGATAGGATGGTTAATGCACTTTCCACATTCCAGGTTTCTATATTTACTTATATAGATATCTATCTAAACAGCACTGTGTTAAAGAGCAAAGAGAATTGGTTTTGGAATCAGATGATCCAGTTCAAATCCTGCCTTAGTCTCTTACTACCTGTGTGACTGAGAAAATCACCTCAGTTCCTTTGGCCTTCATTTTCCTATCTGTAAAATGAAGGAGTTAGACAAGATGTCATCTAGGCTCTTTCTTTTTAGCAAAAAAATCTATAATTTTATGATGTTCAACTAGATGATAAGCCCCTTGAATGCAGGGACCATATCTTAATCAACTCTGTATCCCATATAGTACCAAGTACAGTCCCTATCAAACAATGATTGTTTGTTGAAGAAAAATAAAGTCAGCAACAGAGCTGTCTAATAGACTTTTGTGTAGCTATGGCTCAATCCATTAAACTCTCACAGCATATATTGTCATGTCCCTTCTGTTTACTTTCCTTTGCAGTTTAAGCCTTTGATTGCCCTTCTCCTTCCTTGTTCTCATTTTTTCCCCTTTGGCATAAATATATTATCTAAAACTTAGAAAGTTTGACTGCTGGCCCACTCAACCACTAAGCATTTGTATTGGCAATTGAAGCAACTGCCAGACTGATAAAATGGATCATGGCAGGCATAGCTTGGATTCCCTGACTGAATACAGAGAGAAATGTGTTCCTTTTACTGCCAAACTATTGGAGACCAAGTTGGAAACCATGATGAAGATTGCTGGGCAAGATAACAAGAGCCTCTGTCTCAGTCATGCCAGCCTGCCTCTTCCTGTTTGAGTCTCTTAGATGTGAGCAATTTCATTTGAATCACATAAGTGGGATAATAGGAAATCTCTAAGAGCTTAGTTGTAGTATAAAGAAGGACAATCATTTGACCCTGAGCTTGTAAGGAGAAAGCTCTCCAGGCCCCTTCCCTGTTCAGTGAACAATTTTCCAACTAAGTTCCAGAACTGAGCCTTGTTCTGCTGTACCCGCTTCCTTTCACGATGGGAGACCAGCAGGATGTTCAGTTCAGTAACAATGCCGTATGCTGCACATTAGTCTCCTACTCCTGGTGTTTGGCATGTCTCTCTTCTCTTATACTTGCTAATGATAATTGTTGGCCTCAGTTGGAGGGACAGCTGCCCAGCTTGGACATGCCACATACTATTTTTTTTTTTGCCAGTGTATTGAGTTCCAAAAACCTCTCAGAGAATAAACAATACATTGTATTATACTGTAAGAAAATAAAAAGAAAAGTGAGTATGCAGGCAGAAAGGCCACAGAGTATGGAGTATGTAGTAGAAAGATGATTGAACCTAGAATTAAGATAATTGAGTTAAACTTAAAGTTCTAATATATCTTAGATCCATTAATAAGATCATGGGAAAGTCGCTTAATCTCCCTGAGGTGTTTACTTCCCATCAGATGAAGATAATATATGTTCCATCTCCATATCACAGTTGTTGTAAGAAAAAAAAAAACTTTGGAAAAACTTCCTATGATATTATTATATCATAGGAATCGTGTATAATTGACAAACACCTTCCATTATATGTTACTTTATACCATGGACATAGTTGCCACCTATCTCCCTTCCTACTAGAGTCATAGACTATGGGATCTATTCTTATCATCCTTTCTCAACATTTTATTTTAGTCATCAAGCTAAAGAGAGAATTATTGATGGATTCTGGACTTATAAAGAAATCAACTGGGTGAAGGTCCTTAAAGAATCAAGGTCTCGTGGAGGCTCTTGGGGCTTGGTGTGTGAGTATACCCCCCCATTGCTTAGCGATAGTTATCAGGGTGCCCCCAAACTAAGCAAATTGTGTTACCATTTGGAGTGATTTTTTCAGCTGATGATAGGATCAATAGAGGTAATATATTATTAATAAATCTTTAATTTTCAGGTCTCCAGGTCTTAAATGAGGACACACAAATACTGGCCTACCACCTAGGGTTAAAAAGAAAGAATTAGCTTATAAGTTCAGTTGGCTAGATCCAGATAGAACTCTTAGCAATGTAATGGCTTTGAGCTTTTTGAGGGGGAACAGAAAGGGAAACATTTGGGTCTATCACTTTATTAATATTGGAAAATTGCAGTGGGTAGAGTACCTCTTCCAACAAAGAAAAGCAACTCCTTTATAATCGAGTCAAATTTTCAAGTCAACAAATATTTATTATCTACTATATGCTAAGCACTTAGGGACACAAAAAAGGCAAAAAAAAAATACCCTCAAATAAAATCAGCAGTAACAATAAAAACAGTTCCTGTTTTCAAGGAGTTCACAGGTTAATATGTGTGTGTATGTGTGTGTGTGTGTGTGTACACATATATATGTAAATGAATATATACATACACACATATATAGATAAATGGACGAATATATAAATATACATATATAGATAAGTAAATTAATATGTATTATATATGTATATATAATGATCTTAGGGGAGGGGAGGCACTGAGATTGAAGAAGACTGGTAAAGATTTCTTGCAGAAGATGAGACTTTAGCTAGGACATGAAGGAAGCCAAGAGTGCCAGGATATGGAGATGAGGTAGGAATGAATTCCAGACATAGGAAATAGCCAGTGGAAACAAAGCAGTTCAGGACATGGAATGTTCTGTAACAGGAACAGCAAGGAGATCAATGTTTCTGAATTTAAGGATACATGAAAGAGGTCAAAGAGTGAAAAGATTGAAAAGGTAGGAAGGAGCCAAGTGATGAAGGACTTGACTTTAAAAGTCAAACAACACATTTCATATCTAGTCCTTGAGTTAATAGAGAACCACTGGAGTTTATTGTATAGAGACCTCACATGGTCAGATTTGTGCTTTAGGGAGATCAATTTGGCAGCTATGTGGAGGCTGGACTGGAGAGGGGAAACTTGAGGCTGGGAGACAAACCAGAAGGCTATTGCAAAGGGTCAGGTATGGAGATTTGCCTCGGGGTGGTGGTTGTATTAGAAGACAGAAGAGGGCATATACTAGAAATGCTGTGAAGGTAAAATTGACTGAACATGACAACAATATATAAGAGATGTAAGAGATAATGAAGAGGCAAGGATGATACCGTGTGCCTGAGGGGATTATGGGGCCTTTTACAGTAATGAAAGTTAAGAAGTTTTTGAACTTGGGCTATTAGAAGTTGAACTGTCCATGGTAGCATAGCTAGCATGTGTTAAAGGCAGAACTAGAACTTGGGTCTTCCTGATTCAAAGTCTTATTTTTTTATCCATAATAAAATGCTACCTCTCAACATTAAAAGGACAAGAGAAAAAAAAGGAACCATGTGGTAGCTGCTGTTAGTAATTCAGAATGTCTACTGTTCATCATTATTACACGAACATCTGCTTTTATCAAATAAGCCTGCTTGATTTTCAGGTAGGCAAGTCTTTTCCCTGCTCACCCCAGACCTTGTTTTCTAGATATTTAGAGCAGCTTTCACTGCTGAGACTTCCTGAAGGATCTAGGAAATATAACATGACTTCTCTGGCTTCTGTAATTTAATTTGTAAAAGTTTATTATATGTGTATCTTGTTTTCAACTGTGAGCCATGTGGAATATGCATAAGCCATATTTCCTCAAGATATGACATTTCTTTTAGAAAAATACAGCACAGACCCAAAGTTTGCATCATTATCCTACAGAAATAGGAATTTCTTATTAACTTTGGAAAAGCCTCAACAAATAGAAGTCATCTATGATATTAACAATTTATAATAGTTGAAGGCTTCCAGAATTCCTGGTTTTTTCTTGGGTATGTATGTCCATGGCAATACTGGTTTCATGAGCTTTCTTGGTTAAAAATGAAATTTATCACTTGATAGCCAACCTTGTAATGAGAGTTTTACTGGAAAGGGAATTGTATATGGAGTCAGAGAACCTAGGTTCAAATTTCAGTTCTGTACTTACTTGTGTGACCTTGGGTAAGTCCTTTAACATCTTTGGGTCTCAGTTTTCTCATCTATAAAATGACTTTTAATGGAAGTTTTTTAGGAATGTAGCCTGGTAGGTTCTCAGGGATTGACAATGTAATCCATCACTGCCCATGTTTGCAGATTGATAGAATCTACTAAAACTTTTAATCCCCTAGAACAGCCTTCAGAAATTCCACACCATGTCATGTCATTTATCAATTAATAGGGAAGACAAAAATACAGTTCTCATTAAATAGAAAACTTCCTGGAGCGTGCCATGCTCCTTGAATTCACTGGCATCTGAGGTAGTACAAAAATGAACAAAATGCACTGATCGTGTTCCTGTTGATGATTCTTATTTTTAAAGAGGAAATGAGCAAACTGGCACTCACGAATTACCAAAAGCCAAATGAGTGGCACTGTAATCCATGAGATGATCCAGCTGCCTTAGCTTTCAAAATACAAATGCAGTGAATCGAGCTCGGGAGGACAGGGTCTGCCAATCTTTCACCACCAGAGACATGATTCACTTTCAGGGGAAGAGAAAAGGAAACTGGGGCTTTCAGAAATCTGATGTATCTATAAAACTAAGAATCTGGCTTTCCTTTTCTCAGTTGCTGCACTAACAGTTAAGGGCTCTTCAGGGGACCCTGTTTTCAAACTCGTAAACTGACTTATTAATAGGTAAATGCCTCCATAACAGTTTTTCCAAGAATAAGCTCCAGGCTTTTCTTCACTTTTCCCCCCATCTCCTCAGAGTTATGAAATTAGGCAAACTCTGGCTTCCCTGAGGTGATGGGTAAAGGTTTTTGGCTGTTCCATCCCTTAGAGAGCTGGATTAAAATGTAAAGCTTGCCATTTGTTTAGACAGCCTCTTCTCACTTTCACCATAATGCTCAATGAAATGAACACTGGGAGCAGGTGTCTTGGCTCTGTTATAATATTTCCTACTTGCCCTGTTTACTTTGTAACCATCTGGTTTATTGGTAGCAATTTTCTCCTAGTTTCTTCATTTGTGGCCTTTCCTTTTCTCTCTTGCTATTCTGGCATCCCACATATCATGGGATAGAGATTAAACCAAGATTTCAAATATACCTACCCAGGAGATGTTTTTGAGACCTAGATATTTTCCAAACCTAAAAACAGATCTTCAGAGGAAGCACTTTTTTTCTTGAATGTTTTCATGAGTTCTTAGAATTTCAGTATTGCTATGTTGGAAAGGACTCCCAATCCCCTCATTTTATAAATGTGGAAACATAAGTCCAACATTTAAGTGACTGGATTAAGATAGAGACTAAATTAAAAGGTCAAGGTCCACTAGCTCCCAATGCTGTTGCCTTTGTCTTGTGCTATTTTCCATCACTAACAGATAAATTCTCTACCAGGAACTGCCCAATTATCCATAGTCTCAGAAACACAGGTTGGCTGACAGAATGAGAACCAGGGGGTTGGGAGCAAGGTAAAGGACATTGAAAGAACAGAAAGTGGAAGTTCATTTATAAAAGTGTATAGATTTGAAAAAAGAGTCTCTGAAAATGAATGTCACATGGACACAGAAAAATAATGCCAGAGATGTTAATCAGAGAGTTAGAAAATACTGGTCTATATTATGATTTTTATGCTGGTCATTTTTTTCTTTTCTCTGTATTTAGTGAGAGTTTCACATGCTTTACTCCTTCCAGGTTTATATAATTCTCTCTTTATTTGTTCCACAGATATTATAGTTCTCTGAGCTCCTTTGAAAATTTCTTCTTTGCTCCTATCTAGGAACCCTACCCTCTTATGACTTTAATTGCTGTCCTATCAATATTGTAACAGTTTACTGTGGGAAGCTGAAGGAGCTATCGCCTTAGAAAGCTGTTTAGAGGTTTGCAGACAGTGGCCAATTTGTCTGACTTGAGGTAAAGACTCAACTATATCTTGATAGGCATGCATAAATACAACAACAAAAACAACAACATTTTTAAAACATCTACTTCTTTAACAACTACAGTGTGACTTAGTGCTGAACTTGGAGTCAAAAAGATATTGGTTCAAAGCCATACTAACTAGTTATATAACCATGGAAAAGTCACTTAGCTTTGATGGGCCTTAACTTTCATGGACTTCAGTTTCCTCATCTGTATGAATGAATGAATGGACATTGATTGAAAGAAAGCTATGTGCCAAATACTGAGCTAAGTTTTGGAGATATGGATACAAAAATAAGACGGTCTTTGCCCACATGAAGCTTATTTTCCTTCTTCTAAGAGGAAAGGAAACCTATCTAGGCAAATGGTGGCTAGGAAGGGTTAATTGATCTGGGAAGTTACAAGGATAGGAAGTGGAATCTTAGGGCAAATGAGTGACAGCCCTTTTCAGCAACAGAAGAGTTCATTTGATGATTGTTCTCTGAGGAAGAGGTAGATAGTAGTAGGGGTCTAGAGTACCATAGTGGGTCTGAAGTGGGTCACGTAGAAAGACAGGGAAGAGGGGAAAGGAAATAAATATTTATCTACCAACTACTATAAAGCCAGGCACTTTGCTAAGTGCTTTACAAACATCTTACTTGATGTTAATAACAACCTTTAGAGGTAGGTGCTGTTATTATCCTCATTTTGCAGATGAGGAATTATTTTTTATTCATACGTGTTTATGGAAAAAAGAGAGAACAGGTGATCCTGTGTGTGTTTGTGTATAATGTTGCACACATATAAATATTTATGTATCTATCTATATTTCTATGTCTATATCCATATCTATCTCCATCTCTATCTATCTATCTATCTATCTATCTATCTATCTATCTATCTATCTATCCATCTCTCTATCTCTCTATCTTTCTGACTGTCTGTCTGTCTAATCTTGCCCAAACTAGCCACTACACCATTTGCCTGACATTTCCAGACCACGCCTCCAGGTACTTACTCAGTGTCCTACTCCCACTCTTCCACCCCCTGTCCAGTCTATTTAAGTCTTTCCCCAATAGAGAGTAAGCTCTCTTGAGGGCAAGCAGAATCTTGTTATTTGTATCTCTAGTGCTTAGTATGGTGCATGGCAAATAGAGTGCCCTTAATAAATGATTTTCATCCTTCCTGATGGTGGTATGACACTGAGCAGTGTCTCATCTAAAATTTATCCTCGGCTTCTTGTCAGAAGATTTTTTTCTTTTCTTTTAATGTAATATTTTATTTTCCCTAGTTACATGTAAAGACAAATTTAACACTCATTTAAAAAAAAATTGAGTTCCAAATTTTCTCTCTCTCCTTTCTTCCCCTCTCCCCTCTCTGAGACAATAAGCAATTTGATATAGGTTATTCATATTCAATCACACACAATATATTAACATATTAGTTATATTGGGAAAGGAGACACATACCCCGCCAAAAAAACATGAAAAAATACAGAAAGTGAAAAATAGTATACTTTGATCTTCATTCAGATTTTACCAGTTCTTTTTCTGTATGTGGACAGCATTTTTCACCACGAGTCTTTTGGAATTGTCTTGGATCATTGTATTGCTTAGAATAGCTAAGTCATTCACAGTTGATCATGGCACAGCATTGCTTTTATTGTGTACAATGTTCCACTGGTTCTGCTCACTTTACTTTGCATCAATTCATATGTCTTTCCAGATTTTTTCTGAAATCATCTTGTTCCTTTTTTTTTTTTTTTGCCTTTTTGGAGGGCAGTTGGGGTTAAGTAACTTGTCCAAGGTTACATAGCTAGTTTTGTGTGTGTGTGTGTGTGTGTGTGTGTGTGTGTGTGTGTGTGTTAAGTGTCTGAGGCCAGAACCAAACTCAGGTCCTCCTAACTCCAGGGCCAGCGCTTTACTCACTGCACCACCTAGCTGCCCATTGTTCCTTATTTCTTATGGCAGAATAGTACTCCATTATAATCATATGCCACAAACTTATTCAACCATTCCGCAATTAGGAATCCCCATCAATTTCCAATTCTCTGCCACCGCAAAAAGAGCTACCATAAATATTTTGTAGAAATAGATCCTTTACCCTCCTTTTTATCTCTTCGTGATGTGGACTATATAATGGTATCATTGGATCAAAGAATACACACAGTTTTATAGTGCTTTAAATATAGTTCCAAAATGCTCTCCAGAATGGTTGCATCAGTTCACAACTTCACCGAGAGTGCATTAGTGTTCCAATTTTCTCACATCACCTCCAATATTTATTATTTTTCTTTTCTGTCTTATTAGTCAATCTGATCGGTGTGAAGAGGCATCTCAGAATTGTTTAAAATTGCATTTCTCTAATCAATAGTGATTTAGAACATTTTTCCATGTCATTATAGATAACTGATTTCTTTGTCTGAAAACTGGCTGTTCATATCTTTTGACCATTTATCAATTGAGGAATGACTTGTAGTCTTATACATTTGAGTAGGATCTCTATATATCTAAGAAATGAGGCATTTATTGGAAATATTGACTGTTAAAATTTTTTCCCAGCTGTCTGCTTTTATTCTAATCTTAGTTGCATTGGCTTTTTTTTGTACAAAACCTTTTTGATTTAACTTCATCAAAAATGTCCATTTTACATCAATTAATGCTCTCTATTTCTTGTTTGGCCATAAGTTCTTCCCTTCTTCCTAGATCTGATAGGTAAACTATACCTTGCTCTTCTAATTTGCTTATGGTAACACCCTTTTTGTTTAAATTGTGTACCCATTTTGATCTTGTATTTGTATATAGTGTAAGATGTTGTTCTATGTGTAGTTTCTTCCTAGTTTTCTCAGCAGTTTTTTTCAAAAAGTGGATTTTTGTCCAAAACCCAGGGATCTTTGGGTTTATCAAACACTAGATCACTATGGTCATTTACCTCTTGGGTCTTGTGTAACTAATATATTTTCACTGATCCATCACTCTATTTCTTGGCTACCACCAGATAGTTTTCTTTTGGGGGGGAGGGCAATTGGGGTTAAGTGACTTGCCCAAGGTCACACGGCTAGTATTTGTGTTAAGTGTCTGAGGTTGGATTTGAACTCAGGTCCTCCTGACTCCAGGGCCAGTGCTCTATTCACTGGGCCACCTCGCCACCCCATAGTACCAGATAGTTTTGAAGATTACTACTTTATAACACAGCTTGAGATACAGATGAGGAAATTAAGGTAGACAGAGGTCAAGCAACTTGTCCAGGGTCACATGATTACTAAATGCCTGAGGCTAGATTTGAACTCAGGTCTTCCTGACTCCAAGCCCAGTGTACTATCTACTGTACTCCCTAGCTGCCTTTACATATAGCAAAATTTCATTAATAGAAGCTTAGAGTGCAAAGTCTAAATACAGGAAGATAATCAGAAGTAAATAGGGGTATAATAACATTTAACTCTTGGGATTGTTCTGCATATCAAGTGGGAAAATGCAATTAAAGTCCTTTGTAAACCTTACAACACCCTGTGTATATGTACCGACTATGTGCAGATAATACTTCAGTGTGAGGTAGAATACTTGTCCTCAAGGAACTTAAACTCTAGTAAGGAGATGAAATGTAAATATGGCTCACTCTAAGGTACAATAGTACATGTTAAGTGTAATATTAAAAATAAACAAACTAGTATTTAAGTTAAAAAGGGAATGATTACTATCTAGGGAATCAGAGAAAGTGTTGTAGAGTGGGTGTCATGAAGAGATGGAAAAGAATTCTACAGATGAAAAAGGATAAAGAAGATTTTCAGGTTTACGGACCAATTTGAGCAAAGGCACAAGGGAATAAAGCACAGTGCATTGGGGAAATGAGGGGAGTCCAGTTTGGTTCATGGCAAAGACTATTATGACAAAATGAGGAAAATATAGGGTAGTATCAGGTTGTGTAGAACTTTGAATGCTAGGCAAAGGAAGCTGAAATTTGCCTCTTAGGCAACAAAAAAGTCACCAAATAGTTTTGAGTAGACACTTTGCAGAGACACGAGCAGATCTATACATATTTCCAAAATTCAAAGATTCATGGTGTTGCTATTTATCTACCAACACAGCAATGAACCCAACTCCCTTCTAGAGCTAAAACTATGATCACCCTATCCCTTAAGAACTTAGTGATTCGATCTTTGAGAATCAAATCAATTAAGCATCACTGTGGCTAAAAAACAAAAGAAAATAAAACATGAACACCTTATGGCTAAGAGGATGATAGATCTTTTTAAAAAACTTTTCTATGTTAGTCTTTCTACTAGAGATATAATTCATCCTAAGCTGGTATTGAATAACATTAGTAATAATAATAGTACTTTTATGGTGTTTTAAACTTTACAAATAATATCCAATTTTATCCTTAACTATAAGCTTATCATTACCCCCATTTTATAGATGAAGGACCTGAAGCAGACAGAAGTAATGTGACTTGCCTTTGCTTCAAGCTATTTGAAATCGGATCTTCCTGACTTCAGGTTTAGTGTGCTCTCCACCGTGCCATTTAGCTGCTTTTCCAGCTTGATAGGACTTGCTGGAGCTTATGTTTGACTAGTGCAGACTTTAAGAAACTAGGGTTGTCAGGAGAACAGCGTACACAGTTACAGCCACACTGTGCAATGACTAACTTTTGACAAACATGATTCTTCTCAGTAATGCAAGGTTCTAAAACAGTTCCAGTGGTGGAAAATGCTAACCACATCCAGAGAAAGAATTACAGAATCTGAATGCAGATGGAAGCATACTATTTGCTCTCTCTTTTGTTTTTTTTTTCTTCTTTCTCAGGGTTCATTCCATTGGTTATAATTCTTCTTTGCAAAATGACTAATGTGAAAATGTGTTTAATGGGAATGTATATGTAGGGCCTATGTTGGATTGCACACCCTCTTGAGGAGGGGGGAGGGAATGGAAGGGGAGAAAATTTGGAACTCAAAAGCTTCTGGAACAGAATGTTATAAACTAAAAATAAATAATTTTTTTAAAAAGAAGAAACTAGGGTTGTCTCCACCCCACAGTGAGAAATCAGCATGGGGCTTTTATTGTCGACTATGCTCAAGAAAAGTTATTCTGGCAGTACTGTAAGGATAGATTGGAGAAGAGGAAGGAGGAGAATTTTTAGGCCAGGGCTTCTTAACCTGGATAGATTTCAGTGAGTCCATGAGCTTGGATGGGAAAATATATCTTCATTTAAATATACTTGGATTACTTTACAATCCTTTTTATTACATTTTATGCATTTAAAAGCATTCTGAGAAGAGGGTTATTCATCAGCTTCCCCAGACCGCCAAAGGGGTCTATGACACACACACAAAAAATTAAGATCTTCCTATTTGGAGAGAAAAACCTATTTGGAGACTCTTGTAATATACCAGGTAATGATGGTCTTTGTTGTTGGTGGCAGTAGGCATAGAAAGGAGTGCTTAGAAGCAGAATAAAATAGATGCTATGTATATCATTGTTGAATGGATGGAATGTCTAGTTCCATTTCTTTTCTGTATGCCTACAGATTTTTAACTACCAATTCATATAGTAGTCTCGAAATTACAGGTGGGTTGTAATAAAAAATGTGTTCTAACGTTCACTGTTTGAATTTAGCAATGTGTTTTCCCATCAAAACAATATTTTATTCTATGGTATATTTACAAATTTTTAAAAGCAGAAAACATCTGGTAAATATACTATGAAGATAGTTTCCTTTAAATATAAAGAAACAACTTAATATTTAAAATTACAAAATCAATCAACAGTCAACAAACATTTATTAAATACCTATGATATGCCATCCCTGGACAATAAAAGTAATCTTCAACCATATTAGACTTGCAGAGATGTTGCAGAAGGCTGATTGGGAGAATGAAAAGAGAACAAGGAACCTGATGGAGCCACAGTTTGATTATGGGCTTAACAATAAAAGGGAAAAGGTGAAGATATAGTTTAGGAAGGGTTCACATTTCCTATGATTAATGAAGTTTCAGTTATGAATCCTGCCATTGACTTTGTTAAAAGAAAGGTTTTTTTTTTTCAATTAAGAAGCACTTATTTTTCTCTTCCTCTCTCCTCTCCTCCCCAGCCTTTGGAAGGTAGGGAAGGGAAAAACAAATATGCAATAAATAGTCAAGAATAACAATATTGGTCATGTCAGGAAATGTCTGTCTCATTCTGCATATTTAGTTCATCACTTCTTTGTTAGTACAAGTGCAGCATTCTTCATTACCTATCCTCTGTAATCAGAACCAATCATCACATTAATAAGAATTCTTGCCTTTCAAAATTTTTAATTTTCACAATATTACTATTAATGTATAAATTGTTCTGATTCTGTTTATGTTATGCTGCATCCATTAATACAAGCCTTCCCAGTTTCCTCTGAAACTGTCCCTTTTGTCATTTTTACTATACAATAGTATTACATTAAATTGATATGATGTATTATGTTTCAGCTATTCCCTTACTGTTGGGTACCTGCTTGGTTTCTAATTCTTAGTCAACAAAAAACAAACCAACAAACCTGACATATTTAATAGGCACACATACATATCTTCACACTACACTTGGGTGCTTTTCTTCTTTCTTTGATTTCTTTGGGGTATAGTTCTAGTATTATTCTCTCAGGGTCAAGGGGAAAACACATTTTAGTGATTTGGGGAGCATAGTTCCAAATTCCTTTCCAGAACGACTGGAGGAATTCAGAGCATCACCAACAGTGCTTTAAATGTGTTCGTTTTCCTGCAACTCCTACATTTGTCATTTTCTGCCCCCCCCTCAAATTTGTCCAACTAATGTTGGTCAGATTACTTAATTTGCATTTTTCAATTTATTAATGATTTAAAGCATTTTTCCTATGGCTATATATAGTTTATATTTCTTCCTTTGAGAATGGCCTGCTCACATACTTTGATCATTTATCACTTGGGGCATTTGCCATTACCATCTGAATGAACCATGGAAGTTCAGCAACTGCTTGCCTTTACAGTTTCATCACATTGTGTTCAGTCACTTAATTAATCTTTAAAATATACAAAGATTGCCGGAAGGTGAAAAGCACAATGTACAAAACTGGCCAAGATAACTAAAGCTACTGCAAATTTACATGTGCCACCTACAATTTAGAAGCCTGGAATCTTTTATTTTTTTATCTCCCCTATTGCACTTAGAACAGTGCCTTGCACATAGGTTTTTGGCAAATATTTCTTGAATGAGTTAATTTTTCCATATAAGGTAAGAGGGAGACAAATATAAAAGTATCCCTATTTCAGAGTAAGGAATGCTTCTGTCTCAGTGAATTAAGTTGCTTTCCTAAGTATAAGATCCAAAACTAGAATTCATGTATTTTGACTCAGAATCTAATGCCCTTCTTGTTCAGTTATGCTTGCCACTTTAATAACAACATTTGTTTTCATTTTTGTCTTCAGAAAATCTCTCCTCATAGGATTAGGCATTATAATATTATTCACACATGTAGTTTTAAATACAAGAGGAAAAACATTTTCTCAAGCAAAGTTTTCAATTCATTCTCCTTTCTATTTTTTTTAAAGAATTGTCATTTAACTTTTTAAAACATCATGGGATGTCAGGGTGGCCGGGTAGCACAGCCAGTAAGAGCACCGGCTCCAGTGTCAGGATGACCTGGAGATCGAATCCCAGCTCAGACACTTAGCACCCACCCAGAAACACCTGGCTGTGTAACCTTGAGCAAGTTAACATGATTGCTTAAAAAAAAATCATGGGATGTAGTTCCTAGAAAAGTCGTTTTGTAGCTGGGGAATGTATGATCTTTCCCTACTTCAGGTGTGTCTATGATAAGCTAAGAAATATTTTTTCTGTATCTTAGCAGAATAGATGATATAATACTATTACCATAAACTGTATTTTATTTTCATGTATAAAATTGGCTCTCTAGACAAACTTTTCATAATTCCCTTAATCTATTAAGTTTTGATCATCTATTAAAGCAAAATAGTTGTTAGTTATACATTGTGGCTCTGAGAAAAAAAAAAAATTCACAAATATTTTAACCTAAGTGTTGCCCTACATGGATTCAGGTCTAAATAGAGATTCGGAGGTTGTTCATTCCCAGCTGCATACCCCATAATATTTAATTACATTTTGTGTGCTCTGCTTGAATAAATAAATGACCTTCATTAGAAACCCCTAGTGCTTAATCTAAGCATATCTTCCTGTCTCTAAGTATACTAAAATTCTGGGTAAATGTTTGAATTTCATACTGAAATACATTTTATGTATTCTGTATGCATTTAATTTTTCTCAGAAATATAATGCTCTTTGTTATTTCTAAGAAGTTTTTTTAATCCTACATATTACCTTTATGATATTTGGAATTTTCTTAGAGCTTGTTAATTGTATGTTTTAGTTTGTTTTCTAGCTTTTAGAAAGTAAAAAGACAATAAAAATAGTGCAATATTATACTCATTGCAGTAGCTAGCATTGGAAAACTTTTCTGGGAGCTTACTTCTCATAGGTCATGAGGTGGGGGCATTTTTCTCCCCAAGGCAACTGTTGTCCTTGTGCATCTCCTTGCGGACCTCCAGGAACCTATAACAACCACCCTTAAACTCTTTCATGACTGCATTTGTAGCCAAACTCTCTTTTTCTCCACTTCTGTTGTACTACATATGTGACCAAATACATATATGTACATATATGGATATATGTATAGTTGTATGTATATACTTATATATCTATGGATATAAGTATTTGTGCGCACATGTATATAAATGCATATACATGTGTGTATGTATTTATTTCTATACTCAGGTGAAAAATTCCTACTTTTAAATTTGATTATGCTTATTTCTCTTTGCATTTTATTATGGTAGATTTGAGGCCAGCTAGGTGCTACAGTGAATAGAGAACTGGGCTTGAAGTCAAAAAGACCCATCTTCCTGACTTAAAATCTGGTCTCAGATAATTACTAGCTATGTGACCTGGACAAGTCACTTAACCCTTTTTGCCCCAGTTTCCTCACTGTAAAATGAGTTGGAAAAGGAAATGAAAAACCCCTCCAATATCTTTGCCAAGAAAATCCCAAATGGGGTCACAAGGAGTTTGACATAACTGAAAAATTACTGAGTAACAGCAACAAATGGCAGATTTTTCTAGTCTTATCCCCCCTAGAACTATCTTTTAAAAGTAACTAGGTCAGGGGCGGCCAGGTGGCTCAGCGAGTAAGAGCACCGGTTCCAGTGTTGGGACGACCTGGAGATCGAATCCCGGGCTCAGACACTCAGCACCACACCCAGAAATAACTGGCTGTGTAACCTTGAGCAAGTTACTTAACCCCAATTGCTTAAAAAAAAAGTAACTAGGTCTAAGATTCTCTGTATCCTGCCAAATTTGAGTTGCATTTTTGACCTGACTCAGAAAGTCATTAACTCAAAGATTTGGGGTCAATAATTTTTTTGTAGTGCACAAAAGTATTTTCAAGGGCATAAAAAACATGTAAGACACATGTAATCAAAGATTTTAGTTAGAAAATAAAGACCTTAAATATAATTTAAACTCAGGCTCTCATTTTAGAAAGGAAGAAAATGGAACCTAAATAGGTTATAATGTGCTGGAACTGGATTAGAGTTCAGATATCCTGGTTTCTGGTTGTAAAGCCAAGCACTAGCAGCTCTCAGGAGGACTACTGCTGTGAATAGCTTTAAGGTTCTAATCACATAGTACAGTGAACTCTCTATTCAGCAGTAAACTAAAGCAAAACATTCACAGAAACCAAAGTACAGCACTCACAATGATATAAAAATTCATTACTAAGGTGACCACACAGTTTTAAAAAAAATATATCATTCAGGATCCAAAGTACACATGTCTCCCACTCCTAGGTCTCATTGTCTTAATCTCTATTTCAGAAAGCTTTCTTTCTTCTTGATTGGAAGCTAGCTTCCAATCATCCTTAAAGGGTACAAGGTACAAAGTATAAAATTCCCCCACCCCTAGGTCGTAGTAAGTCATTATCTTGTCAGTCAGTCCTAAGTACCCAAGGGGAGGTCTTTTCATCTTGGCTTGAGCCTGGTTCCCAAATTTCATGATTCCTCTTCCATGGGTCCATCTCTTGCCTGAATTTACCCAACCATCACCTGGATTCAGAGGCAGGCAGCTCTCAGCTCCTCACCCAGTGTCTGCTCCGACTCCTCGTCTACCTCCTTGTCCTGCTCCTGTTCCATATTGAATCTCACAGGGTCTAGTCCACTTCAAGTCCTTTGCAGTTTCTGTTTCTGGAAATACAAAGCTTAACAGAGCCAAAATAACATTGCCAGAACCATCATCAATTCACTATCTTCATGCGACACAGACCCACAAACAAGGTCTGAGAAATACAAAGTTATCACCAGCACAAATCAACACAGACAGAACAGACAAACAGAGTGCTGGACACCGCAAGTTTTCTCCTCAGCTCTGCTCAGTCCCAGCTGTGCTTGAGTTTTTTAATCTGTCATTAGCACTTCCATGTTCCCCCCACCTCTTATGTCCTTCCTGTTCCTGTCTTTGGCAAGTCCCTCCCACTGTGGGATTCACAGGTTCTGTTTCTTAACAAAGATTTGATATAACCTTGGCAAGGCTCAAAGACACTTGAACTGAAACAAGGTGCTAAATAATTAAATAACTGAAATAAGGTGCTAAGTATTCATTTGCTTGCCATTACACTGGTTCAATATCTTTTCCATTACATCATGTGAAGACTACCAAGGACATGAATGATAGCATTAAAAAAATCATCCTCAGGGCAGCCAAGTGGCACAGTGAATATGAGCGCCGGCCCCAGGGTCGGGAGACCCAGGATCAGTTCCGGCCTCAGATTCTTGGCACCCATACAAAATAACTGGCTGTGTAACCTTGAGCAAGTTTCTTAACCCCAATTTAAAAAAATCATCCTCAAAATTTGTATATAATATGCGTCTTAAGTGCTTTACAGGGTTGTTATAAAAGAAAATGTAGGTAGAAATATAGCTATTACAAACAGATGTTTGCTTTTCTTAGTCTTAAGGTTATCTGGAAAGTGGATTTAAGTTATTTTTTTTCTCAATTAACCACCCAGTGTTACACACCTGACAAATTTTCATCCAAAATCTAAATCTCTCACATAGAGATTTCAGTCTTTTCCCTTTATTTTATACTGGATATAAGTCTTATACAGGTCTATTTCATGCTGTTATTTGTGATCTTATGCCAATACTGTATAACCCATAAAATGGAAATACCAAAGATGGAGAGCAGCTTGGAATGAATTAGTCATATCTAAATATTCAAGCTGTCTCAAAGTTGAATACGAAGAGTGTATAGCCATCTGGACTCCCTTTCAAATTTAAGACTCTAAAAGAAAGCTCCTTGTTGGCCAGTTCTTAGCTTCCCACAAAAGAGTATTAATGAAGGGGAAAGAAGGGAATAAATATTTTGTGTTATTAGTTATGCTGAATTATTTTAGGAACCTACCACATGAGAACATAAGACTATGCGAGTGGTGACATTGAATAAAAGCTTAGGTTCATCCAGTCCAGAATTCTTTTTTTGAGAGTGGCACAAGAGAATGTTGAATGGAAGAAGGTTTTGGTAATGGCACTCTTATTACAGGTGAAACACTTCCTTCGGTGTACCCCAACTTGACTTTAATAACACACATTTTTTTCTAAACATATTTGACTTTATATTTTTAGACAATAATATAATCACAAAAAAGTAAAGTACTCTCAGTGGCAAGATGTGTAGAAGATGTGTCCCAGCAATAGTTATTTTCAAAGTTCTCTGTTGTGTCTATAAAGAGAACCTTTTCTATATATGTTTCAAAATCTTAAAAATAGCTCCTTTCCTGATATGCATACAGATAAACAGGTAAGTGATGTTGCTATTTTCTATGTCTTAGTTCACCTCTTTCTAACAGCCAGGTGTATGAGAGTGACTTGGCAATGGTTCACTGCATATAACATGCAAGTAGAATATTCAACCTTGTAGGCCTTTTTGGGTGGTAAATTTTCCTGTTCCTTTCAGAAATTGTAGAAGTTCTATTTTTTCTTCTTGTGTTTTCTGGTTTCTTTTGTAACAAAAGTTTCTTTTGTCTTCCACCCTTTTCTAGTTACTTCTACTTTCTGTGGGTCTCATCTTGATATTCTGAAGTTTATCACAATCAAGGGATCTGCTTTAAGAATGTTTCTGAATTCTTCTTTGTAGGAAATCTCCATTAGATCTCTTTTTTCCCTATTTGGTTGGAGGTGGGTGGAAAGAGGCCTTAGAGAATAAAATTCATCTAATCTTACAAGGTAAGCCCAAATAATAATTAGAACAGGCAATGTAAGAGACTATATAGGTGAAAAATATTTAGACAACCCTGTGATGTCATCACAGGGACCTAGTATTAAAGAATAAAAAGGGGGGGGTAGATTTGTATCAAGTGATAAAACTACAAAACTAATAAGCAAAGAAAAGATAATACAGTTTTCTATCCTAGAAACTAAATGAATTTAGAAGAGCTTAATTGTGTGGTGGACATAGAGTTGATTTCTGAATCAAGATGATCTGGTTTGGGGGTGGCCAGGTAGCACAGTGAGTAAGAGCACTGGCTCCAGAGTTGGGATGACCTGGGATCGAATCTGGGCTCAGATACTTAGTACCACACCCAGAAAGAACTGGCCACGAAACCTTGAGCAAGTTACTTAACCCCAATTGCTTAAAAAAAAGATGATCTGGTTTCAAATCTTGACTCTAGTTTCTTTTTGCTATGTGACCCTGGTCATTTTATCAACTGAGACATTAACTCAGGGGCTGAAGGTTGCACTTGTGACATATTTATTTCCTCCAATCAGAAATCAGATAACTTTATTTTTTATCCCTGTTAATTGCTTTCTATTAATTCATTGTTTTTATTTGACTAATTGTTTTTAACGTATAAAAAAAAAAGTTATCTCCCCCTGTACTTGGGGTGCAGTGTCAAAGCTGAGGTAAATTATTGGTCACAGTTTGTCGGGTAATTGGCATACAATGCTGAGTAAATCAATATTCTCAGAAGCTCAAACCATTGTTTCTTCAATTATTTCATCTTTCATCTGCCACACAGAATAAATCAGAGCTAATCTCAGAGGGAAGGTACTAGCATTAAGGGTTATCAGAAAGGTCTACTTTTAGAAGGTAGAATTTTAACTGAGCCTTGAAGAAAGCCAAGGAATTGAGGAGCCAGAGATGAGGAAAGACAGTATTCCAGGCATATGGGGACAGAAAATCAAAATGCTTAGAATCAGGAGGTGGAGTGTTTTGTTTGAGGAATAGTAAAGAATACAATTTACAATAGCAAATTGTTAACAAAAATGGAAAGGTAGAAAAGTGGCACGTTATTAAAAGTTTTAAAAGTCAGTCAGAAGATTTTATATTTAGAAGTATTTGGGAGCCACTAGAGTTTATTGAGCAGAGGGATGACATTATCAAGGAAGATAAGTTTGACAACTGAATGAAGGATAGTCTATAGTGGGAAGACCTGTGGTAGGTAGGGAGACAATTAGAATGTTATTACAATAGTCTGTATGAGAAGTGATGAGGACCTGAACCATGGAAGTGGCAGTGTCAGAGGAGAGATTTCTTATACATATACTTATACAAAAAGTATAAGAAGATAGAATTGACTGGATGTGGCAACAGATTGGATATGGATGGGGGTGATAGAGACCAAGGCCTAGGTTGTAAGCTTGAGTGATCAGTAGGATGGTGATGACCTCTATAGATATAGGAAAGATTATAAGAAGGGAGAGAGTGGGTGGAAAGATAACAAGTTTAGTTTTAGACATATTGAATTTAAGATGTCTATAGGATATCCAGTTTGTAATGTCTAATAAATAGGTGGAGATGTCAGGAGAGATGTTATAAAAGTAGATATGAGAATCATTAAAATAGACATGTTAATTCAGTCCTTGGGAAGTGATCAACAAGAAAATTATTGTAGAAGGAGAAGAGACGGTGACCTGGGACACAGCCTAGGAGGATATAAGGCTTCCCTCTTTCTTTAGCTTTTAATATTATTTGGTGTAGGATCTGTGAGCTATCTCTTGGTATTAACAGTGCCACACACAGTGTCTTTCACAAATTAGTGTTCCATTTTCCCCCCAGATGTCCCCTAGCATTTGTCATTTCTTTTTCTATCATGTTAGACAATCCAATAGTTGTGAAGTGGTATCTCAGTATTGTTTTAATTTGCATTTCTCTAATCAGTAGTGATTTAGAACTTTTTTTTTTCATGTCACTCTTGATAACTTTGATTTCTTCTTCTGAATAATGTGTGCTTTGATCATTTATCATTTGGTGAATGGCTCTCATTTTTTTTTATAAATTTGTCTCAGTTTTCTATGTATTTGATAAATGAGAACTTTTTCAGAGCAATTTGCTTCAACAATGTTGTAGGATTTTTTTTTCTAATTTTAGCTGCATTGGTTTTGTTTTCACAAAAGCTTTTTCATTTTACCTAATCAAAATTTTCTATTTTATTTCCTCTAATGTCCTATATCTCTTCTTTGGACATGAATTCTTCCGTTATCTATAGACATGAAGGTACATTTTCCCATGTACACCTAACTTAATTATGATATGACCTTTTATGACTAAACCAAGTACCCATTTTACTAGTTTCTCTAGCATTTTTTCAAATATTAAGTTCTTACCACCAAAGCTTGGATCTTTAGAGTTTATTAAACACTAGACAGCTATGGTCATTTACTATTGTTTACTGTGTACCTAATCTATTCCACTGATCCACCACTCTATGTCTTAACCAGTACCAGATTGTTTTAATGATTACCACTTTGTCATATGGTTTTAAATCTGGAATTATGAGGTCACCTTTCTTAACATTTTTTCATATCAATATCAATTTCCCTTGATTATCTCAACCTTTTGTTCTTCCAGATGAATTTTGTTATTATTATTTTCAGGTCTATAAAATAATTATTCAGTAGTTTGATTGGTATGACAATGAGTAAGTAAATTAACATAAGTAGAACTGTCATTTTTATCATATTTTTATTTTAATCTATTTATTAGGTTTATTTATTTAGATTTATTCATTATATTTATTGTTTGTATATTATTTTATCTATTTTATTTCATCTAATGTCCCCTGTCTCTTCTTTGGACATGAATTCTTCCCTTATCCATTGATATGACAGGCACATTTTCCTATGCACACCTAATTTAATAATGATATAAACTTTTACAGCTAAATAAAGTACCCATTTTGACCATTTCTTGGTAAATGGTGTGAGATTTTGGTCTAGACCTACCCTTGTGTGGTTAATATTCCACCAGTTGTTTAGATTTGTCTTTGTATGAAAAGTGTGTTCATTTAATCCCTGGCTTTGTCTTGTCAGGTAGCATTCCAGATATTTTTTGTTGTCTGTAGTTCTTTTAAATGGAATTTCTCTTTCTATCTCTTCCTGCTTGCTTTTGTGGGCATTGTATAGAAATGGTGATGACTTATATGGATTTATTTTATATTCTGCAACATTCAAAAAGTTTTAATTGTTTCAACAAGTTTTTCCAGTTAATTCTATAAGGTTTTCTAAGTGTGACATAACGTCATTTGCAAAGAGTGCTAGTTTTGTTTCCTCATTGTCTATTTTTATTCCTTCAGTTTTGTTTTTTATTCTATTACTGCTGTAGTCAATATTTCTAGTATAATATTGAATAAGAGTGGAAATAATGGGCATCCTTTGTTCACTACTGATAATACTGAGAGGGCTTCAAATTGATCTCCATTAAAGTTAATGTTTCCTATTAGTTTTAGATAGATATTATTTATCAATTCAAGAAAGACTCTATTGATTTCTGGCTTTCTAGTGTTTTAATACGATCAGGTGTTGAATTTTGTCAAAGGTTTTTCTGTATCTATTGATATAATAATGTGATTTTTGTTACTGATATGGTCAATTATGCTGCTAGTTTCCTAATACTGGACTGGCTTTACACTCCTCATATAAATCCTATCTGGTCATAATGTATGATCTTTGTGATATATTGCTTTAATTTCCTTGCTAATATTTTACTTTTTTTTATCATAATTCATTGGGGGAAATAGGTATATATATAATGTTTTGCTCTTCCTGATTTATGTACCAAAGTCATATGTGTGCATAAAAACAATTTGGTAGGATTTCTTTGCCTGTTTTCCCAAATAGTTTACGTTAACTGTTGCTTCCATATTTAGTAGAATTATCTTGTGAATCGCTATTGTCCTCAGGATTTCTTAGGGAACTCAATGTTAATTTTTTTTTTTTTTGTAAAATAGAGGGTTTTTTAAGTCTTCTATTTGCTCTTCTATCAATCTAGGCAGTTTATATTTTTGCAAATATTCATCCCTTTTACTTTAATTGTCAGTTTTATTGGCATCTAATTGGCCAAATTGCCTCTTAATAATTGCTTTATTTTCATCTTCTTTGGTGGTTCATTGACCTTTCTAATTTTTGACAGTAGTAATTTGATTTTCTTCTTTCTTTTTAAAAATTTAATTAGCTTATGGCTTATATGTTTTATTGATAAAGCCAATGTCTAGTTTTATTTATTAATTCCAAGAATTTTTAACTTTCAATTATATCAATTATATTAGTCTCTCTTTTTAATTTTCAAGATTTCCATTTTGGTGTTTAATTTGGGATTTGTAATTTGTTTTTTCTAGATTTTTGTGTTGTTGTTGTTGAATGCCCAATTCATAGATTTGTTCTTTCTCTCTTTTATTGACATTTAGAGATATAAAATTTCCCCTAAGTACTGTTTTGACTGTATAACCCAATTTGTGGAATGTTGTTTCATTGTCACTTTCTTCAATGAAATTAATGATTATTTCTATGATTTGTTCTTTGAACAACTCATTCTTTAGAATTAGTTTATTTAGCTTCCAATTAGTTTTTGTAATCTATGTTTCTATAGCCCTATATAGAATGTAATTTTATGGTGTCCTTTATGTATTTCTGCTTTGTTGCATTTGATTGTGAGATTTTTATGCCCTAATACATTTTCAATTTTTGTGAAAGTGCCATACATAGCTAAGAAAAAGTTATTGTCCTTTCTGTTTCTATTCACTTTTCTCCAGGGGTCTATCCTATCTAACTTTTCTTAGATTCTATTCATGACCTTGACTTCTTTCTTATTTATTTTATTTAACTTTTCCATTAAGAATTTGGATACAATGCCATTTGGTTCATATATGTTTAATATTAGCATTATTTCATTTTCCATGATTCATTTTATCAAGATATATTTTCCCTTCTTATCCCTTTTTAAGTCCTTTTTTTGGCCTTTGCTTTGTCTGAGATGATTGCTACCCCTGCCTTTTTTACTTTATCCAAAGTTTAATAGATCCTGCTCCAACCCTTTATTTTAACTCTGTGTGTCTCTCTGTTTCTTTTAGTTTCAGTTCTTTGAAGAGTGTATTGTCCAATAATTAATAATACAGCTTCATCAGAAAAATATTGATTTAAAAATATGGATCCTTTTTTCTTTTTTATTAATTATTTTTTCTTTTAAAATTAATTTGTTTGTTTCCTTTTAGTTTACAGGATTCACTTCCACAATTCCTTGAGTTTCAAATTTTGTCCCCCTCCCCCTCCATGGCGGCATATACTCAAGCATAGGATCTGTAAATACTTTCACATTATACATTAGTCAGGTTATAAAGATGGATTGTATCAGATGGAATGAAAAATAGCAAAGAGGACATAAAACCAAACAAGAGAAGGAAAAAGATCAGGTATTTTGCTTCCACCTGGATATAAACTCAATTCTTTCTCTGGATGCACATATTTCTCTCCATCATGAGTCTTTTGGGATTGACTTATATCACTGCATTGCTGAGAAGAGTCCAGTCTATCAAAGTTGGTCATCACACATACGTTGTGTCTGTAATTGTGTACAAATTTCTCCTGGTTCTACTCTTCTCACTCAGCATCAGTTTGTATGAGCCTCTCCAGGTAAATATGAAGACCATCTGCTCCTCATTTCTTATAGCACAATAGTATTCCATAACATGCATATACCACAGCTTGTTCAGCCATTTGCCATGGATCCTTTCTTCAGGGAAGAGTTTGAGGTCACTAAAAGTACTTTCATTCAAGATACACATATGTGCCCAATCATCCCCTACCCCACCCCATATTTATGCACACTTTCTCCTGTTGGACAAACTATAATCAATTGTCCAACCAATTGCATTTCAAAGTAATGACAATAGGCATTTTTCATTCATTAGTAATTTTTTCCTGTGTTAATAGTTGGGACAAATTTTCATAAGTGATTTTGAATTTTATTTAGGGGGCTCTGCAGTGTTCCAGGGTTTAATGGAATCCACACAATATTGTCATATGCTCTAAAACTGTTAAAAAGATATACTAAATGACCTTGCTCTTAATAAAGCTATGTCAGCTTTCACTTATCATTGTTGCTTTTTCTGAATTTCACAAATCATCTCTTTCATAAGATTTTCTATACTTTTCTCTGTAATTTAAATGAAGAGCACTTAGCACTTATTTTTGAATATTCTACTCTCTTTTCTCTTTTGAAAAAGGGAACATTTATCCTTCTCCAAGTTTGTTCTACCTTTTCTATTTTCCATGACGTCTCCCTAATAGACATTCAGTAAATGCATTTATTATTTTTCCTATTTCCTGTGACATAGGTCATCTGGGACCCCTAGCTTAGACTATCTGAAAGCAAATAGATTGGTATTTACTTTGAGTTTCAGCATCCTTTCACTTATATTTGTTCTATTCTTCCCAGTCTGAAGATCATTCTCCTTGCCAGAGAAAACATATGGAAAGTGATAGAGATACTTCTACATTTCCCCATGTTATCCCCTCTCTTTTTTTGAAAGGGAACAGGTTGTAATAGAAGAATTGGATTTTGGAATCAAACAGACATTTTCAAAAACTGTGTTTGGTGCTCAACAATGTAACCTTGGACAAGTCACTTAATGTTGTAAAACCTCAATTTCCTTAACTGTAAAAACAGAATTATTGTAGGACTAAATGAGAAAACACAAACCATAAAGTACTATATTAATGCGATTATTATGTTTAAGAAATAATGCTATCCTATAAGTCCCTTTATTTGAATAATTGTGAGTTCAATTCTATCAAGTTCTCAATTATACTTATGAGATCAAAGATTCCTCATTTATAATATCTTTAGGTCACCTCATTTATTACTATACTCTGCATTTCAGAATGAGTGGGGTAGAGTGAAAAGACTGATGTGTTTGAATTTAAGAGTATGGCCTTATCTAGTGCAGGGTGGGGAGGGAGAGAAACAGTTCAGAACTTAAAATGTAACAAAAAATTAAAATTTTTTGAAAGTTCCTGAGTTCAGATCTTAGCTCTGCCACTTACAGCCCATATGTTCTTGGGCAAGTTACTTCACACCTTTAGGGTTTATTTTCCTCATCTGTAAAATGAGGGGGATTGATAAGATGAACTCTGAGATGCCTTCTAGCTTTAAATCTGTTATTATAGGTCCTCTGAGGTCATGGGTTTTATTGCTGAGTAGCCCCTGAATTACTGGTTTGCCCTACTTAGAGTCTTACATTAAACCTACCATTTTTCCTAATGGCTACCACCAGAATCTAACACTTATGAATGTAATTTTCCCTTTCCCTTCATTTTCAAATCAAATTGAATTTGATCAACTTTATAAGTCTTCATAAAATATATTTTACCAGCCTTCACTAGGTGTATTCCATTCCTGAAGGAAAGTCCATCATTCTTATGTTTTAAGATATGAGCTGGACAACTGAATCACCTACTTAGATGCCATCTTCTTAATCAACTGATCACTTTCCAGATTAGCCTTTCTCCTAAGAACCTCTGCTCCAGTCAGTAGCAGTAATGAAAACACTTCTCTTCCCTGAATTACCAGCTTCTTACACAAAATCACTAGCTATGATCCAATCTTTCTGGATCTTATGTCTTATATCCCCAATCTCACATCCCCAAGTAAACAGCAGGTGCAGGGAATGCTTATTAGATATAACAAGTTTCTGGAGATTGTCCTCCACAGCTCTTATGTTCCCTGAAAAGACAACAAACTTTTTTTGTTGTTCATATCAAATGAACTGTGGGATGCCTTATTAACCCTTTTTTGGATTATCATCATTCATCACTAACTGTAGCTTCTTCTCTCATGATTATTGGGTAATGAGTAGAAGAAGCTGCTTCCTCCTCAGGAGGTTCATTTTCACCAATGAAAGGGGTTTTTATACCAGATTTATACCCAGGTATTTAGGGGTCATGGTGGATAGGATGATGGTCTTGAAATCTGGAAAACGCCAGAGTGAATCCTGCCTCAAAACTTATTAGCAATGTCACCCTAGGGAACACAACTCAGCCCTAGGCCATTTATTTGTAAAATGGGAAAAATAATATCAACTACCTCCCAGAGTGGTTGTGAAGAACAAATTATATATGTATATATGCATGTATCTATATACACACAGTCCACACTTGTGTATATCACTTTGAAAACCTTAATTTAATATGTAAATGTTAGCTATTATTACTATTACATTTTGTTGCCTTTGAACCTCTTTAATAAAGTATGATATCCCTCAGTTTCTTTAAATTCTTTTTCTTTACTTTCCACTATTGTTGGGCAGGAGATGGAGGAGGCCCCATGGAAGTGTTTAAGAAGAAAGGAACAGCTGAGTTGGACCTTGATGGAAGGAAGAGAAAAAATTCAACAGATGGAAGTTTTAATAGGGCTAGAGGAATATGGAATTCTGGGAGTTGGCAGGACTACCAGCACAGTGTCCTTTGCATTATGCCACTTAGCTAGAGCACTAACCCTTGTAGAGTACATTGAAAGATCCTTAAATACACCAATAGGAAAGTTCCACAAGGAAATGCCATGTGATTATCTGATCATAGTGTGAAAGTTTACTTGGGAATGAAAAGAATGTAGTAGAAAAGTTCAATTTTTTCTTCAATTTTTACTGAAGACTATGTTAAGGCAATCTACAACTGAATATATTTTTAGATATAGAATATCTCTATAGATAGGTCAAATGTTTTAATTTTTCAAAAAATAATGATTTCACTGTGTTTTAATAGTTTATAAATTGTTATTAATAGTTAATTATTCATTATTTAATAAGTAGCTCATTAAAGAATAAGAAAAAGGTCAATTAATATAAAAAGTAATTGAGTGGGAATAAATTTTCTAGAATTACAGGGAACTAGTAATGGGGTTAGGATTCTCTGCTGGTTGCTTTGTTATCATTTTGGTTTTTGCACTGTGGTTGGAGAACAAGAAAGAATCAACTTTGTCAGATTACTGAGAAAAAGACATTTTGTTATGTTACCTCCATTTTCTGATCTTGTATGTTTTTCTCCAACTCTTTTCTCTGTGATGCAATGATTCTGGGTCATATTTCCATTTTCTTAAACAATACCCTAAAATAAATAATAAGTACAACCATCCATTTATGGGTCTTTACCTAACTGATGAAGTTAGATACTTAAAAATTTGAACAAGTTGTACCATTTTAAGAATGTCCCTCTGTAAGAATATATATATATATTTTCAAGACTAAAATTATTTGAGAATATTGATTCTATCTATATTTACTTTTCTGAAATTTCAAATATAATTAACTCAACTATTTGCTGGTAGTTTGTTGGAGGCAGATCTGGTAATTTATAATTAAGTAGACCAGTTTCACTAAAACTTTAGGATGACAATATTCCTTGTTTTCTGACTTTCCCATGCAGTCAAGTACCCAACAGAAAAAGTATGAAACAAAAAAATATTTCATTACCCTTCCTCAGTTCAGAGAAGGTGTGCATTAAAAAAGGTAGTGCAGATAAAGTCGTTGTTTTCCTTCAGTTTGGAAGGAAGTACTGTCTTGAGCAGAAAAAAATAAAGAAAGAAAATTCTAAGAAAGATAATGAGATGATTAAACTATATAATCCTAACCTTCCAGTTCTCTTGGAGTCAGAACTTCATTTTTAGACCTACAATATTGCTGGTTGCCTTGATTTATCAGGTGAGTTGTCAGTGATTGGAGAAGTGGTAGAACTGGTTCTAGAATCCAGGTCTGACATCTTAGACAGTGCTCATTACTTTGTATTTTAACATTCCATTAAAACTTTTTGAGTTTCAAATATTCATTCTCCCTTAAGTCTCTCCCCTAGATGTTGAAAAGGCAAGCAATATCATACAGATTATACATGTGAAGTCATATGAAACTTATTTCCATATTAGCTATGTTGCAAAAAAAAGGAAGAAAAATAAATGAAAAAATATGCTTTAATCTGCGCTCAGAGTTTCACCAGTTCTCACTCTGGAGGTGGATAACATTTTCCATCATGCGATCTTAGGAATTTTTACAGATCATTGTCTTGTTTAGAGTAGCCAAATCTCTTTGGTTGGTCATCATGATTATGTTGTTTTTACTGTGTATGATGTTCTTGTTCTGCTCTCTTTACTTTGCATCAGTTCTTGTAAGTCTCACAGGGTTTCTCTGAAACCACCCTCCTCACACCCTTCTCCTCTTGGAGCAGCAAGAGCTCCTGCATCTCTTGCTTCTGCTGTTGCTGCTGTAGTTGTCATAGCTTCCAAGTCCCACAAATAGTGTTGCCATTACTTAAGCTCTAGTACATCCCCGACTTCACTGCCATAGGCATATATCTTTTTGTCACCTACTAAACTGACTAAGACTGAATGACAGTTTGCCTGGAATGCTCCCTCTATTACATGATCTTAGCTCCATTCCCCACTGCTCATTGCTTTAAACACACTATCTCATGTTACTTTTTACTTGAAATTTTTTGAGTTCCAAGAAACTGGACACATTCCTTCATGAATACAAATAGCATTGCCCAAATATACAGTTTCTTTTGCTTTCTTTTTATTCTGTTATTCTTCATTTCATGCAATTAATCAATAAATATTTCAGGGCATACTACATGCTAGGCACTGTGCTAAATAACACAATACTCTCCCCCCCCCTGAAAAAAAGCAAAAATCAGTCCCTGTCCTCAAAGCAAGCTATCCAGACTGATGTTTTTTTTATAATTAAGAGTTCTGATTTTAGATTTGCTTTCAGTAAAGATCTTCTTACTAATTGTATATTTAGTACAGAATCTTACAGGATATTTTTACAGTATTTTTTTCAATATTTCAAGCTGAAGGATGAAATAGCTGATCATTTAGGGCAATGTTCTTTATTTAATAAGCTACCTTTAACTTTACAACACTGGTCAATGCTCTGATAAACCACGAGTCCAGAGGACTGGAGGTAAAACACACTATCTACCTCCTGCCAAAGAAGAGATAGGCTTAAAATGCAGGACGAACCAAATATTTTTGTAATTCCTATGTGACCAATTTGTTGGAATTTGGGGTTTGGGGGAATTCGTTTTGTCATATTATATGTATTTATTATGAGCATTTTATTTTTATTGTTTAATTGGAAGGCAGTAGGAGGAAAGATAATAAATGCTTCTAAAAAAGACTCTCCTTCCCCTTTCCCAGTACTCTGACATATTCTTCTGGTTCCCCAACTATCCACTATGCTTCTGTCATAAAACCTCACCTATTGCTGCCTGGCACTATCATGCCTCACGTCTCTAATTCACACACACACACACACACACATTCACATACACACACACAGAGGAGGGAGGGAGGGGGAGAGAGACAGAGAGAGAGAGAGAGAGAGAGAGAGAGAGAGAGAGAGAGAGAGAGAGAGAGAGAGATCCTTAAATTCCTTATCATTGGGCTTTATTACATAAATTCAGAGAATTGTTCATTTTCTGCTGTATGTGCGTTGGGTAATGTTTTAGCATGTCTGTCTTTTCTCAGAGAAATATAGTAAATATAATTTTATTTTAATATAGAAAAATTCTTAATAAAAATCTATCAATATATAAATAACTGAAAAATTTAGTCTTCTTTGGTATAGCTTTGTTAAACATCTGTCACTCTACAAAGAGCCTAATTACTGAATGTGACTGTAAAATACAGATAGTATAAATCTGTATAAAGGAAATGCCTCTATACCTCTTTTTCTATTAGTTAGCATGCTATCCAAAGAACAGCAATGTGTTTCTCCTAGGTTTTATCCTATCTTTTAATCTCTTATCTATTTCCTCTTACATTATTAGTCAGGTTATCTCATTTTTTATTGTTACTAAACTGTGAGCAAAATAAAATAATGAATTTTAAATATACCACTGAAACTCCTAATGCTGCTTTGACATTTTTTTTACATGTAAAGGCAAATTGAAAATAACTTCATTATCAAATTTGCTAAAACTTTCAATCCTTCATTTTAAGAACTGCTGAAATGGAATCATAGAATCCTAGGGAATTTAAAGGTCATCTGGTATACCCCTTCCTTGATGAAGCTAATCTAGCTCCTTGTTTGATGCTATTTTTCAACATCCCTTTTGAACACCTTCAATGACAGAGAACTGATTAACCCATATGGCATCTCACTTCAACTTTGGATAGCTTTAGTTGTTAGAAAGCTCATGTTTTTGTTGAATCAAAATTCTCTCTCCTTTTAACTCTTATTCTACATTAGAAAAATTGCTGTGTGTTGAATTTAAATCCGGGAACCAAGCCTTGAGTTCCGATCTTATTGTCCCTTTCACGGTCCTGAATTCCCCATGACATTGCTATGTTACATTTTATCTTATCCTACTCCTCATGAATAAATGGGTAACCAAAAATTGTTACTGAGTACTAGATTTCAAAACATCTAGTCTGAACCTTAAAAAATTATACTAACAGCATATACATATGAAAAATGCGACTAGTCACTTGATCTGTCCTGAATGCTAATTATTTGTTTGCATCTTGGAAGAAGTACATGGAAAACAAAGAGAGCTCCACATTTGCAAGTGTTAAATTAAGAGGGATTCTGTGTTCTCTTTTGAAAAGAAATCTAGGGAACCAGTCCATTTTAATTGGAAGAGAAGAACTATTCAGAAACTTGGGCACAGATGCTGTGCTATTTCTGGCTTCTCAGATAGCAAACATGGGGTACTTGGCTGTGAATAAGACCATATTTCAAGGGTGTTTATCATTTCAATGATTGAATTACTTTTTTGCCCAGTGGTCAAGTGGGCAATTGGAAATTCAGGAAATGGACAAAAAACATTTTTCAGTGTCAGTAGTGACTGTTGCCATCCATGTTCTTGTTAAGGAGGTCATATGACACTTTTCCTAGTCTCTAGTGGCTATAAGGTACAGAATACAGTTGACTAGTTTGATTCTATTTGAAGTATGACATATTTTACAGTGGAGTTTTACCATACACCAACCATTACTTAACACTAGAATTATAGATTTCAGAACTGGAAAGAGATCATAGAAGCTATCTAGTTCAGCCCTCTCATTTTGCAGATGAGGAAACTGAGGCCCAGAGAGGTAAAGTGTCATTCCCCAGGTCAAACAGAGAGTGCGTGACAGGTTATTCCACGACCCATTCACCCAACGACTTTTTTAGTACTCCTTGCCACATTCTTCTGGCCTCTACAACTTCACTTTAAGACTGTTCTTTCCCCTGGGCCTCTGTGATATGAGCTTACCTAGCTATGTCCAGCACTATCACTCCTCACATCTATGTCCTTTTCTCCTGCTTCCAAAGGAAAGACTTACTGAGTAAGACTAATGGTGTTTGTATCATACACAGAATTTCATACACCTCAATGCAGCTTAGTGGAAAGAGTAATTGGTCTGAATCAGAGAACTTGGGCTCATCACACCTGGGATATTTACTACCTATATGACTTTGGGCTAGTCATTTAACATCTCTAGGCCTGGATTTCCTCAACTGTAAAATATGGGTTATGTACTGGGTTTCTGAGTTCCTTTTCACCTTTAGATTTATGATCCCATCTCAAAAATAAGATAAAAGAGAAGAAATTGTCAAGTAAAGGAAGGAGAATGAGCTAAAGGTGGAGAAACTTTAAGTAGGTCTGCAAGAAAACAAAACACAAAGGTACTTTCTATACTCTTTGATAACTGTTTAACTTTTTCCAAGGTACTCTTTGTCATATGTGCTTTTTTGATTGTTTATATTATTGATTATTTAGTAATAATTTTTAAAAATTAATTTCTACTATGTCCAAAGGGCTATAAAACTGGGCATTCCCTCTGACTCAAAAATACTGCTACAGTTTTGTACCCCAAAGATGCCAAAGAAAAAGGAAAAGGACTAATATATACAAAAATATTTGTAGCAGTTGTTTTTGCGGGGTCAAAGAATTGGAAACTGAGGGGAAGTTCATCAATTGGGGGCATTGTTGAACAAGTTGTAGCACATGATTTTGATGGAATGCTACTATCCTATAAGAAATGACAAATGAACGGTTTCAGAAAAACCTGGATGAATTAACATAAAGCCAAGTGCGTAAAACCAGGAGAGTGTTGTACATAGTAACAGCGATGTTGTATCAGTGATCAACTGTGAAAGATTCAGGTATTCTGATCAATACAATGATCCGTGATAATGCCAAAGGTCTCATTATGAAAAATTCTTTCCGTCTCCAGAAAGAGAATTCATAAACATGAGTGCAGATCGCTTCTTTTATTTTTATTCATTTCCTGTCAAAACATAGCTAATGTGGAAATATGTTTTGCATAATTTCTTATGTATAATCAGTATCATATCTAGTGTCTTCTCAATGGGTAAAGTAGGGGAAGGCAGGAGGGAGAGAATTAAGAACTGAAAATATAAATTAAAAAAGCTGATTTAATTAAAAAAAAAACTAGTAGCCTTCAAAATAGCCTTCAATTCAGGGCAAAATCATCTGTTTCAGAATTTAACGGCAAGGCCTTCTGGGAATGTCAACTTTTCTGTGAGACCCACCAGATGCTCAGGCTATGCAGAGCACCTTGGAATGAGGCCCATCATAATTCTATGAAACCCTATTTGGAACTGAGCAAATCTGGAGAAATTCTAGAAGCTGGATCAGATGATAAGAAGGCTTGAAACCAAGTCAATAAGAAGGCCAAATAAAGGAGGAGTGGGAAACAAGGTATCTATCTGTAAAATTTAAAAGTTCATTGTGAAGTCTCTAGGATTAGACTTATTTTACTTGGCCATAGAAAACTGAAAAAGAACAAGAGAGGCAGATTTCAGTTCAACTGGAACAATATCTCATTAGCAATCTAGAGTTGTCCTAATATGGAAGAGATGCTGCAAGAGGTCAATAGTTTCCTATCAATCAAGAAGACGAAATTATTATTTAGATCCTGGGTAAGCTAGATGAACTCTGCAAGGTAATTTACAATTAATTAATAAACACAACTCTGATATTCCAAGATTCTAGGTAGTAGGATGTGAAAAGTTTCCTAAGTTCCAGAAGTTCTACTTTGCTCACAACTACTTCACCAGTATTCTGGGATGTTTAAAATTCCTAGACCTTTAGCTAATGGCATTATAAGCTAGAAGGTCCTTGTTGACACATATGTATTTTATTTGAAGAGAATTGGATTTTCCCTTGTTTACCATTTAAATTCTGAAATCAAATAATGCCAAATTACATGAGAATTTTCAGATATATTATAGACCAAGGAGGATTGCATATGAAGCTATCAAACTTTATTTTGAAGTGCTTCTATTTCTTTCAAAATATATAGTGAATTCAATATATTTTCAAGGCTCTCTTACTTATCTGTGATTCCTTCTGTCCTTTCTTTTGTTCTTTCTTCATGAAACTTTTTGGAGGAAAGAGGTGATATCCTTAAAGGTCCCTCTTTTTACTCTACTATACAAATTGAAATAAAAAAGTAAAGCAAAACTCTTGTAACTAAAAAGAATGATCAAGCAAAACAAATCCCTGCATTGACTATGTCCAAAATATCTCATTCTACATTTTTAGTTCATCACCTCCCAGTCAAGAGATGGATAGAATACTCAGCAATTGCTTCTCTGGCAACCTCTTTGGTCATTATATAGATCAGAATGAAATATTTCAAAGTTGATTGTCTTAATAGTGTTGCTATTGCGCATATTATTTTCCTTGTCTTGTTCATTTTGTTGTGCATCACATTATATTAATCTTCTCAGGTTTCCCTAAAACTTTCTCTTTCATTTCTTACATCACAATACCATTCTATTATAACCATATAGCATAATTTATCAGCCCTTCTCAAATTGATGAGTTTTCTTTTTTTTCCTTTTTCATGCAAAATAAGCTACAAAATGAGTTTTGTATATATAGGACTTTTAACGTGGAGCTTGTCATATAGTAAGTACTATACAAATGCTTGTTTCCTTTCTTCTTCCTTTGATTTCTTTGGAGTATAAGAATTGGATTAGATGTCCCATAGACAGCTCAGTCTCAGGTTGTATTAATGAAACTCATTATCTTCCCTCTCATGCAGACGCCTAAATATTCCTCTCTTCCCAATCTTCTGTTGCTGTCAAGATCACAGATATCCTTCAGGTATTATCACCTTTGATAAACTTAGACTGACGCTATATATTCAATTATCATCAAGTCTTGTTTCTACCTTCCCATTTCTCACATTCATCTTCTCTCCATTCACATACCCTCCCTCTATATGTCCTTGAATATACATTTGAACTACAATAGCCTTCTCTTGGGACCCCCTGCTTCGGGTCTCTACATACTCTACTCTACATTAAATTAGGAAGAATCATGTTATTTTCCTAAATGTAAGTCTTACCAGGTCCAACACTCTGTGTGTCACTCAGCCTTTATAATACTTTTATAAGAGTTACTTTACACATTCTATATATTCACATTCTTTTTTTCTGTCTCCCTCAACTTTGTGTCCTTGAGGCAAGTGCTTCAAATGCTTCGTCCTTGTAGTCTGAACTATAGCATCAAGACACTGGTTGTGATAAGACCAGCTTCTAGGAAAAGTTGTTTTTGATTACCTACTTCCAGCCTCATTTCCTGTTTATGTTTCTTATCCCTCTTTCTCAGCCATTAAGCCTTTCCTATGCCCAACACCTACAGACTGATACAGACAAAGGTGTTGCCTAATAACTGCAAATACAAGCATAATTTCCTTTTTTTTTTGCCTTTTGGAGGGCAGTTGGGGTTAAGTAACTTGCCCAAGGTTAAACAGCTAGTTTGTTTTTTTTTTGTGTGTGTGTGTTAAATGTCTGAGATCAGATCCGAATTCAGGTCCTCCTGACTCCACGACTGGTGCTTTACTCACTTCTCCATCTAGCTGCCCTACAACATAATTTCAACAAATGTTTATTAAGTACCTCTCCTACACAGGAAGTGAGGTAGATACTAAGACAGATAAGACAGAGTCCTTGCCCTCTAGGAATTTATCACCTAGTGGGAGCCTCATATGCAAAAACACTTAACTATAATATATATTTCACAGCATGGGCATTAGAGGAGCATAGAGCTAAGTTATTCAAGGTGGTGTGTGTGGGGGGGGGGGGGGGCCAGGACAAGTCGTTAATTCATCTAGACTTGAATTTCCTCATCTGTAAATGGGAGAATTAGTCTAGAGGATGTCTAAGGTCCCTTCCAAATCTAAGTCTTGTCAACCTAGAAAGGGACCAATAAGGCCCTAAAGAGAAATTGTAGGGGAGGCTAAGTGGCTCAATGAATAGAGCACCGGTCCTGGAGTTCAGAGGACCTGAGTTCAAATCCGTCCTCAGACACTTAACACTTAACTAGTCGTGTGACTTTGGGCAAGTCACTTAATCCCAATTGCCCTTCAAAATGAAAAAAGAAAAGGAGAGAGAGAAATTGTAGGGATCTTTTATTTTAATAGTGGAACTTAAAGTGATGAATATGGTAAAATTTCTGTCCCATAGGGGTGATTCTTTTAGGTGGAGGAGTCATCTTGAGACTCAATAAATTACCCTGTTTCACCTGCTTATAAGGCCAGTACTAAGAATGCCAATGGAAACCTAACTGACAAGTCAATGTTCCCAGTTCAATTGATCCTCCACAGCTATGCACAAGTAATTTTTCTTAAACCCAATTTTTACCACGTCCCCATAAACTCCAGTGGCTCCCTACTACTTTTAGAATCAAATATATGTAAGGGGAAGATTTGTACTTATCCTTTAAAGTTCTTCACAGTCCAAATACTTTCCAATCTTTCTAATCATCTTACACATTTTTTCTTTTATTCATACCATGGTCCATCCAGTCTGAATCATTTGTTATTCCTAACTCAAAAGGCTCCATTTCCCATCTTCAAGCCAGTGCCTCCTCACTGCCGTTGAAATCCTCTCAAGTGGAAGCATTACGTAGTGAACAGAGTGCCGCATTTGGAGTTAGGTCATTATCCTGACTCACAAACTTACCAGCTGTATGACTCTCTTTAAGTCATTTACCATTTCTTGTCCTCAGTTCCTCTTCTGTTAAATGGGAAGTTTGGACTACATGGCACATAAAGTTCCTTCCGATGTGAGTTCCTTCTCACCTCTGTCTCTTAGAATCCTTGAGTTCCTTCCTGACTCAAACATTCTATTCTTCAAAGGGCCTTTCCTAGTCTCACTGAGTTACTAGTGCCATTCCCTCTAAGGTTACCTTGTATCTACTCTCTGTTTAGCTTGCAAACATCTATTTATATGGACTATTTGTGCCAGACCTGTGGTAGAGCCTTCTGAGCCCCTATTGGTCTGATCAGCCACAATCAGACACATTGAAACTTGACTCTAGAAAAGTGGATGCCATTTTGGGCCTCTTCCAGAACAAAACACGGCAACCAATCCATGTTCACAGTGTCTTCACTATTAGAAGGTAAGTGCCTGGAAGGAATAATTTTTTTCTACTTTTTCTTATCACCAATACTTGACATAGTACCTGGCACACAATGCTTGCTAATTGAATGTTTCATTCATTTATTCTCTAGCTGGTTGAAGGTAGGCTTGTAGAGTAGGGTTGCAAGTTTCTCCTGAAGTGATTATATTATGTGTTGTTTTTACCTGCAAAGGGAGAATTCCATACAGAACAAAAGGGTTTTGTGATGATTTATTTATTTATTTGCTGATGAAGTGCTCATAATTTTACATAATCATATAAAAGAGATTATAAACAAAGTTTTAAAGAGATTATAAACAAAGTGCCTACCTAGGTTACTGTTTAGATATGGTAGAATTATTCCCTCTTTAGCTTTTAACTTATCAGGCTATAAACAACATGGATGCCTGAGTTGTCAATTCCACATCTGGAAATATTTTTAGTTGTGAAAAAATATCTGTTTTCAGCCTATATTTCCTCTCCCTCCCCTCTTTAACCATTGTCTCAGTGTTCTGAGTTTATTTCCTTTTAGCATGCTAAATAACATCCCTCCTAGGACTCATGACTTTCAAATACCAGACGTGCAGAATGTTACCTTAATGGTTTGCCATTACTTACCTGAGCTCTTTAGCATGCAGCTATTATCCATGTCCTTGTAAGCAGAATAGATCATTAATTAATTTCAAACTTCAGTATAACAGTTACCATGACCTTTCATAATTAGTACAGGGCCAAGGAATGGTCCTTGTATAAATAAACGAATGAATGAATAAATAGATAAAAAGTAAATAATAACAACAATAACAATAATAGCAGCACTTATATTGTAATTTGAGGTTTGTAATGTGCTTTGAATAATAACCCTGAAGGTAGGTGCTATTATTACCCGCATTTTACAGATGAGGAAACTGAGGCAGGCAAAATGACCCAGGATGATGTAGCTAATAAGTGTCTGTGACTGAATTTGAACTCAGGTCTTTCTGACTCTGAACCCACAGCTCTATCTAATATACTGCCTATCTGCCTAGTCAAAAAAGTTGTCTACACCAGTGGCCAGCCTGGGGCTCATTAAATGTGCACAACTTTTCATGACTTGAGTAGGTAGATAATTTTCTAATGTGTCAATTATTTTAGATTTAGCCTCTATGTGAAGGAAAGGGCCCAGGGTAGAATTGACTTGTGAAAATCAGAAGATATACTGTATAGAGAAGTTGAGGACCAATCTAGGAGAGCACCCAGGGTATGGATGGTTAATAGTAATACAGATAGGTCCAATTTATATAGCATTACAGTTTACAAAGCACTTTCCCACTATAACATTGAGGAAGGTAGCATAAGTATTGTCACATTTAAATATGAGGAAACTGAGACTCAGAGAGATTATGACAATATCTCAGTTCCTGTCTCCTAATTCATGTAAGGCCAACAAAAGAATTTGTTTTCATCATAATTCTATTATGAGAGGTAGGAGAAAAATTGGGAAAAGAAATGAGAGGGATGCAAGACAATTATGAAAAAAAGAGTCAACAACTTGGAAAACTGCTTAAAAAGTAGTATTGGCCAAATGGAAAAGAAAGTACAAAAGCTAATTGAGGAAAACAACATCCTAAAAGTTTGAGTTGGACAAGTGGAAGCCAATTACTCTATGAGACATTAAGAATCAATAAAA
Organism: Petaurus breviceps papuanus; assembly: GCF_028583685.1. Lineage (NCBI taxonomy): Eukaryota > Metazoa > Chordata > Mammalia > Diprotodontia > Petauridae > Petaurus > Petaurus breviceps. The sequence continues at coordinate 33,089,244 of NW_027186304.1, read as the reverse complement.
AAAAATCAAAAGAATGAAAAGGAAATAAAGTGACTCCTATCACTCAAAACAGGTAAGATTATGCCAAAAGAATGAAACTACCTAATTTAATGAGGGTAATTGAAGGAAATACAGGAGAGAAATAGACTGAAAAAATACATAAATAAATAAAAGTTCCTAATATAACATATAGGTATCATGGTAAAAAAGTGTTAAAATAAATATTAAGAAAAGAATAATTTGTAGAAATTATAAATTCAACTGAGGAAAGAAAAACGGAATGCTCAGAGAGGCCTTGAGCATCTTAAAGAAATGTCAAAAGTAATTAAAATTGAATGAAATTAGAGGTCCATGTTTTTAAAAAATCCCCAATTATAATTGTTGGTTTAGAAGAGAAACTGGAAAATCTTAGCAAAACAGTTGATATCCCCAAAAAGAATGGCAAAGTAAAGTTAAAAAAATTCAAAGATGAAATAAAAATATTGTAGCAGTTTCAAAAGGCAGCAATATTGGAAGCACCTTTGAAGTCTCTACAATTAAAGACACCTATCTAGAAGGTGATATTGAAGAAGATGATATATGACTCATTGCCTCCCATGGGTGGAGGAAACAGGATAAGACAAAAACACTGACTACAATATTTTACAACACTTTAAAGGAAATCATCTTGAGAGTATTTGAACAAGCAGGTAAATTACACGTAAATATATTCTGCAGGACTTCATGAGATGAAACATATTAGGTTTAACTCCCTCAGAAATATGGTTGCCAAACTGAGTCCCCTTGTTCATGGATAATTGTTTTGCAAGGTGCCAGAAAGTGATAAGTAACACAAGAGTAGACATCATATATAAGAAAGAAAAACATAATTTGGAATATGATATACTAAAAGTAAAAGAATTACAGGCTCATAGATTGAGAACTTGAAAACTTCATAATCTCCCCCCACCCCAGTAGAATATAAGTTCCTTGAAGGAAGTTTCTGTGTGATTTTTTTCATCTTTGTATCTGCTGTGATTAGCACAGTGCCTTGTACATAGTAGGCACTTAATATGTCTGTGTTAAAGAGAAGAAGAAAGATTGAACTTTCAAAAGTTCCTATATTTAAAATTCAAGGAAAGAGTACCCAGATTGATAAAATGTGAGACCTTGAAATATTGAAGTATTTCATTATCTCCCCATGATGTTTCCTAGTTGATTTAATTTCATAGTAATGTCATCAATATTTGATTAACTGTGATCAGATTATCCAGAAAAATTTTACTTTCAAGTTCTTATTTATAACATTCAGCAGCGTACTTGATAATACCCACCATTTGTCAATATGTTTCACTGTACTTTGTTTATATTTCCTCCTAGAAAATTCTCTAAATCAAAACAGTTCATCATTTCATCCATCCATCCAACAGAGAAGAGATGTTAAATAGAAATGTAAGACACACTGCAAAAAAAAGCCTTCTCCTCTTAGTTAATAGTAATACAGAGTGCTTTGCTTTAGTCTGAGACATGCTCATATTCAGCAAAGTAGGTAAATGGGAGAGGAGCTTCTTATGACACAGGAGAGGGGTTTGGACAGCTTTTCAGTCCCTGCTTAGTCAAGTCTTTCTCCATCATTTTGTGTAAAATGCTGTAAAATCCCATGACACCGGACTGTTAAGATATGAATACATAAACAAGATAATTTTTTTTAAATTATCTCAGCACTCATAAATAAATGTTATGACATATTTATGCCACTGCTTCTCATATTAATGTGGTATCAAAAGACCAATTTCATATTTTAATAAAGTCTACAATGCAGAGGTATGAACTGAATTTCCATTGTGAGTTAATCTTGTTAAGTCTGTTCTATCAGCCATGTGAAATCTATTCAATTTATCTAATATAATTTGATTTTTGTAAGCCCACAATGCTTAGTATGCTTATTGTCTGTAGCATTATTGTACTGTAGTTGTTTATAGATTTATTGATTTTAATACTTTTATTTCACCTATCCCCTTGTTAAGTATGAATATTAGTCAGGCTGACAGCATTCACTAGTACTAAGCTTCTTCAGACTCATGTTCATGAAACACATTATTTATGTATTACAATTACATTTTCAAAAGAGAACCTTTTCAATTTCTCTCTGTCTTCCTACCTGTGCAGTTGTAAAATGTTGTTGAATTTCAGGTTTTGTTATGAGACTGAGGCTAATTTGGTTTTGGCTCATCTTTCATTTGCTTTTTTAGATAAAGAACATTCCACATTTTTTTCAAGAATATATAAAATGGATGGTATTTTATAAGACATTTTGAAAAAGATAAGAATTTTGGCAGTGGGGTAACTAGGTGGCACAGTGGATATAGTGCTGGGCCTAAAGTCAGGAAGTCTCATCTTTTTGAGTTCAAATCTGACCCTAGACACTTATTAGCTGTGTGATCCTGGGTAAATCACTTAATGCTTTTGCCTCGCGTCATCATCTGTAAAGTGAGGAGGAGATGGAAATGACACGACACTCCAGTATCTTTGCCAAGAAAACCAAAGGGTCACAAAAAGTTGCACACAATTGAAACAACTGAACAACAACAAAATGGCAGAACTGTATGGATATGGTCATACATACACATACACATATATGTATACATGTACATATACTTAATATATGTATGTGTATCACAAGCCTGCACAACATAACCTACCAAAGAATTTTGGACTGCCTTCCACTGTGTACTCTCTCCTGTTTTTCATGTGACTTGCTACAACCAACCATCATCAGTCTGTCTCTAGTTACCTTTACTTGGAAAGTGAGCTGCTAAACCTACAGCCTACCTATGGCCTGAAGAAGTTTCACCTTTTTTAATTTTGGCCCCTACCTACTTCCAAGTTGTGCAAGTCTGGTGTATCATATGAACATATGACTAGCTTACAAGAACATTTTGGCCACATTGACATAAGTGAATAACAATGTAGAATATTCTGCAATGCTAATGGTGTATTATAGAGATCACCCAGGGGTGGGTGAATAGCTTCTTTCCATGTCATCAGTCAAACAACAATCATTTATTTAGCATCTGCTCTGTGACAAGCATTGTGCTAAGTAGTAAGGTTACAAAGACATCAATGAAACAGTTTCTGTCCTCAAGAGGCTTACCTTCTATAGAGCATGCATAAGTGTGTGTGTATACAAATATATGTGCATATATTTGTATACACAGAGATGTATGTTAATATATTTATGCCAATTGGGGTGTGTATATATATACACACATATATGTATATTTGTGTATATATGTGTGTGTATCGATATTAGTTGGGAGATGGAAAGCATGCATGTTTGGGGAATTGGGGTAGGAAGCTGTGTTTAAGCCAGATTTTGAAGGAAAATGGAGAATCTAAGACGTTAGCTCTAGGTGAGGAACGAGTGCATTCCAGGCATGGGGAACGTGTGTTCAGGGAGAGAAGATGGAATGTCATGTATGCGAAACAGCAAGAAGGCTAGTTTTGGTTACATCATAGAATTGTAAAGGGGAGCAATGCAGAATAAGGCAATATAAGTAGGGTAGCATCAAGTAGTGAAAGGCTTTAAATGTCAGAGTAAACTTTACACTTGTGCTACTATCGAACTATAAGATTATTATTCAGGGAAATATGATGGTCAGGCATTTGCTTTAGGAGCATAACGTTGACAGTTGTATAAATGATAGATTGGAGAGATGGAGAATAGAGTCAGAGAGAACAATTAGCTGGCTATTGAAATGTTTCAAGTCAATGTTTAGAGGTATTTTGGCAAGCCAGTTGTTAAATATTAATCAACATACCCTTACATGGATGGGTTATTATCTGTACCCTACATTCATTAAAATAGAGATCCATGGAAATATTGGAATATATTAATAAGAAAATAGATTTACTTTTAAATTTTAAAATATGTATTTTAATACATTTTGTCTTTATATTGAAATCTGGTACAGTGACTGCATCTTACAGTGAATACTCTGTTCTGTCCCAGCTCTTTTCTGTTTGTTGTTTTTGTTTTTACTATGAGAAGGGAGTTACATTTCTTCATTGGTTTTTCTATTTCTCAGAGTTCAATATTTCTTTTAATAAACTTTTTATTTCCATTGTTGTAACCATGGTATGTGTTTTCATTTTGATTCTAATTGTTTCATTCTATATCAGTTCCTTCAAATCTTCTCATGTTTCTCTGTATTTCACATTCATGTTTTTTCTATGCAATGATATTATTTCACATTCATTTAATATGGTGTTTTTCAGTTATTTCCCAATAGATGAGCACCCATTTTAGTTCTAGTTCCTTGCTACCAAAAGGAATACTGCTACAGATATTTTAATTTGTATTGGACCTTTGTTTCTGTTTTTAACTTCTGTTTAGGTACAAGTCTATTAGTGTGATCACTGTGTCAAAAGATATGGACAGGAATTCGATTTTCTTTATAATTATAAATTATCATCTAGGACAGTGAGACCAGTTTCATATCTCTACCCACAATCTAACACTGCTTCTCTTTCCCAAATCCCTTCAATATTGCCTGTCCCAATTTTTGTCATCTTTGCCAATTTTCATGGTGTGATGTGAAATGAGTTATGCTGATGTACATATTCTTTGTTATTCATAATCTGATGCATATTTTCATGAAACAGTTCATATTTCTACAGTGTTTTCCTCAGACTAGTGGTATGAGGTGGGAAGGGAATTCATTACCTCCCTCTCTCCCAACTTTGCAGATGAGTAAATGGCATTTAAGAGATTAAGGGGCATTCCTAGATTCCACTAGTATTTGATAGAGCTGGGTGGCTTGGTTCCAAGTCCTGGTTCTGGCCACCTTATCACACTGCTCCTCCAAGTCCTTGGTTAGTTAGGCACTCCAAAGCAAGAAGCCCTTCCATGTCATTTCTTTTCTAGAGAAACACCAAGTTCAATTAACTGCATCCAGTAAATGTTCAGAAATTGTTTTGTCAATAAATGAAATAATGAGGAAGCTGTTCTTCCCCACCCCAAATTTATTTGAATTATAAACCTTAAGTAAGAGCTCACTCCTTTCACATGACAATTCCATTATCCTGTAAACCCTGTGTACACCTAGTTACTCACAATTCTCCCCCACCCATATATATATATATATATTCTTTGAAGGCAAGGCCTGTTTTAATTTTTTTTATATCTTCAGTGCTTCTTGTAGTGCCTAGCATATATTAAGTTATTAATTAATGGTTTTTGACTGATTGTGTAGGATACAGCAAATTTGTTTCATTTTTGTGGAAGAAAAAGTAAGTTTCAGGTTCCAGGAATTTTTACTTTTGGGAAGCCATTTGATTCTTTCAGTGAATTTACAAAAAATCATCCTTCTCACCATAGCCTTCAATTTACACCTGTGCAAAATTGAATCCAATACTTGTTCCATTCCTTATATTTATCTGAAAATGTTTACACATAGTAGGTGCTTAATAAATATGTGTTGATTCATTACTTGATTGTTAAACTGCTATTCATACCTTAGTGTATTATTTGATTCTCACAAACACTCTATGAAGTAGGTGGTGTCATTATTATGTTCATTTTAAAGCTAAGGAAGCCAAGGTACAGATATTAAGTGACTTGGCCAAGGTCATTCAGCAACTAAGTTCTCAATTTTCTTCCTATTTTACATTTTAAATAACAATAAAAAAGCTTATGCTTCTTCCTATCCTCAATGAAACGCAAGCTATCTCAATCATCTTAGTTCAGTTTTATCTTTTGGGATACCCAGTAAAGCAATGTTAATGAATTCCCTTTTGATTTTTAAGTTCCTATTGGTGAGTACTGTTTTTATTATGTTGTACACAGACATCTTTCACATTGATTAAAAACAACTATGATTTTTTTTTAATTATTGGGGCAGAGAGATTTATGACATCTGACTCAGTCCAGTTAGCACTTTCTTAACTGACAAATAGGGCAGCAGGAATTTACTACAGATTTCTACATCCCAATACTACAACCTACAACTGAGTGCCTTGAAAATGGGTAAGCAAAAATGTTATCTTGAAGGATAATTTGGAAATCAGGATTTATGCATTATATATTATGTTATATGATGTAATCTTAATGATATATAAAGAGTGTTATGGTTCTATGGAGATGACGAGGTGAGGTATCTTGAATTTCAGAGAGTCAGTGATAATGTGAAGGATATATGGGACCAACCAATAAAATACCTGTCTTAGATATCAACATAGTCGTTTAGACTTAAAAATATAAAGTCAGCTACAACTGGCATGGAGACTGGTATACATATTCAATTTTTCTCGTGCTCAGGACAATGAAAAGTATCCAAACTTAAAATATTTCCATTTTTGTTTAGTCCTGAAATATGGGTAATTTTAAGGAGTATATCTAGACTATTAACAATACCTCTGTAGAATGATGAAACATTGCTTTCTGAATAAACATGCATACATATACATATGTATACATGTATGTATGTATGTATAAACACCCTCACATATCGTGTAGAAGGAAGCATACAATTTTTAGATTTTTCTTTCAATTAAAAAAATCTTATCCTGCATTTCACCACATAAAAAAAATCATTGCTTTCCATAGGAACTTCTCCACATCCTTCAGATATCCCAAGATGGCAGCAAGTCAGATTCTGTGGTCCAGTGAAGTTTTAATAAATTTAGTTCCTGTGGAAATACTATTTCATGTTCCACAATGTTAATATCATTTGTTTGAAGGAGTCACTTAAAAAGGAGAATTGCTAAGCTATAGGTATAAGCTTTATTTTTATGTCAAATTAATTCTTTCTCTTCAGTCTTTGCTTATCAAAGTGCCATAGATAGTTAATGAAGCAGGGTGAGCTGCTACAATAATTGGGAAACCTATGAGACAATTAGTAATAATTGGGTACGGTATGATAAAGGACCCCAAGTATGATGTAAGGTTGGAAACATGTCAACTTTCAGGACACATCTTATGCTTAGCATTGAGTTAACATATAACATTTGTGCTCTAGGACACAAAAGATGTCTCTTGAATTAGGGTGAATGCTTTTTGCACTCTAGTTTTGGAATGTTGGCCCTCTCCCCCAACCCTTACTAATTATTAGAATACTCAATCTAATTGGGAAGATCTCCCAGGGGTCTTGTAGCTAGAATTCTTCTGTCTCACAATCAGAGCCGGAGTTTAGTTTTTTATCAGGGAAGATTTATTTGAACATAGCATAGTAAGTAGATAGGGTGCTAGCATTGGAGTCAGGGAGATTTGGGTTCCAATTCTGGGTCACAAACTTAGATATGTTTCAGTTAGTGAGCAAGCATTTATTAAGTACTTACTATTTGCCAAATACTGTGCTAAGTGCCAGGAATTAAAAGAAAGTTAATAAATAATCCTTGTTCTCAGAGAGCTCACAGTCTAATAAAGGGAAGACAGCATGGAAACAACTATGTACAAACAAGATGTATACAGGATAAATTGGAGATAATCAACAGAGGGAAGGCACTAGCATTAAGCGGAATCAAAAAAGTCTTCTTGTAGAAGGAAAGATTCTATATGCAACTTGAAAGAATCCAGGGATGCCAGGAGGCAGAGGAGAGAAGGGAGAGAATTTGAGCCAATGGGTACAGCTAAGTGAAAATGTTCAGAATAAGGAGACGGGGTATCTTGTGTAAGGAAAAGCAAAAAACAAAACAATGACAATGTATTTAGATGACAGAGTTGATGGCTTGATGTGGAGTAAGGTGTAAGAAGACTAGAAAGTAGGAGCAGGTCAGATTCTGAAGGCCTTTAAACACCAAACAGAAGACTTTTTCTTTAATCTTGGAGGTGACAATTAGCTATTGGAGTTTTTTTTTAATAGGGAGGTGATAAGATCAGACCTACAATTTAGGAAGATCAGTTTGATTGGGTAGCAGATGATGGTCTGGAATAGGGAGAGATTGTGTAACCCTACAGAAGTCACTTAAACCATTCTTGGCCTTTTTTCCTCATTTGCAAAAAAGGGTTTTGAGTCATTGTACTCTAAGATCCCTTCCAGGTCTAAATTTGTGATTCCATGATTGATCAAAAGCAGGAAGGAGAAGGAGGCACAGTTCGTACCTTAACAGTTTTTTAAAATTAAATTTTATTACATTTTTGGATCTTCATTCTGTCTTTCCCAAAACCTAACCTCAATTGAAAAAGCAAGAAAAACAAAAGCCCTGTTATAAACCTGTATAGTCAAGCAAAGGAAGTTCCCACATTGGTCATATCTACCCTTATACTTTGTAAGAGGTTGTCAAGTGTGAAATGTAGTAATGACAGCAATGAGCTGCTATTCTAAATTCTTTGTGGTTACAAGGAACTTTGCACACATTATTCCAATTGATCTTCAAAACAATACTTTGAGATAAGAATAAATATTACACAGAATTTTAGAGTTGGAAGGAATCTTAGTAATTATTAAACCTATCTAAATCCGTCATTCAACAGATAGATAAAATGGGGGCTAAGTAGGGTTAAAGTAATGTCCATAATTATAGATAGTTAGTTGTACTACCACCAAAACCAAGCCAAACCCATTTTATATACATTAGAAATCTAAGAGGGAGGCAGAATGGTAAAGTGGTAAGAGACTTGGATCTGGAATCAGAAGGTCTGAGTTCAGGTCCTACCTTAGACACATACTACCTGGGTGACCTTCCTAGGTATCAGTTTCCTCAATTCTAAAATAACCAGTATAGACAAGTCAGTCTCTAAAGCCCCTCATTATATTTTTAAAATTTCAGTGACCTCTGAATAAAAGATAGCTTGATCTTTCTCCAACTTCAGATATTCATGGACATACTTCCATTGTTCTGCAACACTCCATATTCATTTACAAATGACAAAAGACATTTTGTGGGCCCATTCTAACATGTTGAATCATATATGTGTCTTCATTTGATTGAGAGTGGCATATATTCGTGGGAAATGAATTACAAATTATTATAATTTATGGTTATGCAAGTACATTGTAGTATATAGTATGTAAAATGAATATATTTGATAATTAGATGCAAAATGTAAGCCCTTCAGCATAGGAATACAGTGATGTTGTTTGGAGTCTTTTCAAAATCTATATAGCCTGATATTTCCAAAATTTAATAAGACTAAATTAAAAGGAGCTTTATTCCAAAGAATAATGGAAGTATCATGGCATAATCATGGAAGCAGCATGGCATATAAGTCAGAAGACTAGCCAAGGAGTTGGAAAGTCATGGTTTAAAGTTCTGCCTCTGACACATAATGGCTGTGTTCCTGGACAAGTCACTTTATCTCTCAATAAGCTAGGCATTTCTCTAAGATGATAAATTGCAAGTGGGTTGACAATCTGCATCAGTGGGGAGACTCCACACACCAATGAAATCACTGGTCCCCTCTAGGCTTGCCTCTTCCACATGCACAGCTAATAGCTGGTTTTAATTTAACTAAACTTGAAATGAGAAAGATCAGGAATTTGTCATACTTCCACTTTTGAAAGAAAATTGATGATATCTGCCAGGACATAGACCTTAGAGAGCATTTTCCTGTAGTTCTTCCCAGCTGTTTGATTGAATTTCTGTACTTTGTTTCCTTTGGACAGTGAGTGAATGGAATACAGAAATGATTCAAGTCTTTAAGAAAAGTCTTTATTTTGGGATAAAGTTTATTTTGCCTTATCTTACCAAACCAACGGATGGCAAGACGTTTTTTAAAGTTTCTTGAAGCAGATCTTAGTCATAAAAAGATCATCATCACCATGATACCAAATAAAATAAAATCTTTGGGAGAGGAAAGGAAGACTCTCAGCTGAGGTGGTCTGAAAGATTGAAAAAATGATAGGAGAATCCTTCTTGGATTTAAACATCACTTGGAAAAAGAATACCCATGTACAAAAATTCAGTTGTTATGAAATGGATTTTTAAAAAACCTTTGAAAAGTAGGTTAAGGTACATTCACTAAAGTGCTTTGTTTATTCTTCTCCTCCTACTTAGTAACTTAATTATCGCATGTTCAAGGTTTAATACCTCTAAAGATCCCAAGCTAAGATCAATCTTTGAATAATTAAGGCTATAGTCCCCCCATAAAAATATATATTCTCAAATGTGACTCAGTCAATGATATTGATTGAAACTGTTTTAGAAATCCTTCACATGGCAATGGAAAAACACCTACTAATTATTATGTTCATTGACTCTAAAAAACTCAAACCACAAATATATAAGTACTCCCAAGTGTTCCCTGCTAATGTTCCCAGCTGCTGACTCCTAGTGTCTTCCTTCCCACAACCATCTTGTATTCATTTCATACACACACACACACACACACACACACACACACACACACATTAAGGTATGTATGTACACATACATTGTATGTATGTAGATATGTATATACTACAGAGAAATATATACATAGATAATTGTCATATCTATGTGTAAAATGTATGTTGTTGGTTTTCAGTCACATTCAACTCTTTTTGACCCCATTTGATTTGATGTTTTCTTGGCAAAGATGCTGGAGTACTTTGCCACTTCCTTTTCCAGCTCATTTTATAGATGGGAAAACTGAAGGAAACAGGGTTTAGTGACGTCCAGAGTTACAAAACTAGTAAGTGTCTAAAATCAGATTTGAACTCAGGAAGCTTAGTCTACCTGCTTCCAGGCCCAGCACACTATCTATTATGGCACCTACCTGCCCATAAAATGTATATCTCATATGGATATATGTTGTCCTTGACGTTGGGAATAATTTTATTCTTGTCCTTGTATTCCCAGTCCTTTGCATGCTGCCTGGTTAATGATTGATACTTATCTTAATAAGATACTTAATGATAGATACCTGGGGGCAGCCAGGTGACACAGTGGATAGACTTGGAGTCAGAAAGACCCATCTTCATGAGTTCAAGTCTGACCTCAGACACTAGCTTTGTAAATCTCGGTTTGCTTCAGTTTCCTCATCTATAAAATGGGATGGAGAAGACAATGGCAAACCACGTTAGTACTTCTACCAAGGAAACTCCAAATGGACTCATAACGAGTAGGGCATAATTGAAAAATGACAGAACAGCAAAGAAACTTAGTAAACTCATTGTTTTATTTACTCTATCAAATCTTTGCAATAATTCACTTGTATTGGCAGGAAAGCCTCTCTTACACTATAAACACAGATTAAGCAACAGTGTCTTTTATCTACTTTTAATGTAACCTTGATAAGGAGTAGACTAGAGGAAAAATATATAATTATAATACTGCTCTTACAGTGAGCATATTTCTGGCAAATACAGGAATCAAAAGTATTTTTAATAATAAAATACATACAAAAAATAAAAAACATACAATAAAATAATAAAATACAAATAAAGAAAATACATAATAAAAAATAAGTGTTATCTTTTCTTTATCAATGCCTCCTGACAAGTAATCTCCTTTGTTTACATTTCCAGTGCCTGGCACATAGTAGATTTGTAACAAATACTAGTTCATTGATTAGAGGGGTCCAGTGACTGCAATATTTCATCACCATAGATGGGATCAGATGAGATAATATCTGTAAAATGCTTAGCACAGTCCATGACACACAGTAAACACTTAATAATTGCTTATTCCCTTCCTCTCTCTTCCCATGAACAGAAAGCTTTAAAACAATAATTTATCCAAATATCTAATACTGATTATTTTAATAACTAAGATGGATATGTTAAACAATATTTTTCTTTATTTTGATGTGGAACAACCTGGAAAAGTGCAGTTACCAATATGGGTAAGACACATACCAATCTCAGTATATCTAAACCTGAGCTGATAATCTTTCCCTAAAAACCTATTTCTACTTCTGTTTCAATTATTTCTGACAGATGCACCACAATTCACTGTTTCCCATGCCTCTATCATTCATCATTCATGCTACTTTTGATGATAATTTCTCTTTCTGTCTCTGTCTCCCTCAGTCTCTGTCTCTGTCTCTCTACCCCTCTCCCTTTCTCTTAAATCAAATAAATTTTTAGGAACTGTAGATTCTATCTTCACAATAGCTCCTTGCATCCATTTCCTCCTCACAATTCCCATTGTAAGCAATGAGTGCAGAGCCTTACTAACCCTCGCCTGGATTATGACAATAACTTCCTAACATATATTTTCATCTTCCTTCCCTTCTCATTCTAATTCATCTTTTACATCATTGTTGTCCTTAGCATTCTGATGCATAGGTCTGGCCAGGTTTTTCTTTAACATGAACCTTTCAGTGGCTCCCTATAATGCCATTAGTAAAAGTTCAGACACTTCTATTTCACATCAGAAGTCCTACAAAATTTTGTGTAGCTTTGCCTTTCTAATTTTATCCCATAAAACCTTCCAATTTGCATTCCATGCTTTCATTAGACCTCATAGTGTAATGGAAGAACACTGGTCTTGGAAGTCATAAATTCAGAGAATCTCAGATTTGTAAAGGACTTCAGAGTTTTTATAAACATATATATGCATGTATAAAATTCACCTATACAGAATATCCCATGATTTGTCATGTAGCATTGACTTGAACACCTCTAGTGAATGAAATTCACTGCTACCAGAGGCAGCTCATTGTACTATTGGACAGATCTAAATGCTAGTTACTTAAACTGTCAGCAACTTGGGGAGCCCTCTGAGACTTATAAGTTATAGTATAGTTGCTGATCTGCATTGCATGATATTGTCCAAAGAGTACCCATTTAAGGCACAGAACAGGAAGGCACAGGACAGGAATCTGAAGCCCTGATATTTGCATATATTAACGATAGCCTAAAAGAACTCATAAATCATTTGAAAAACTTTGCATCATCCCACCATACCTCCTAAATTGAAAAATTAAGGGAGAAGTTCAAGAAAGAAAATCAAACCATATTCATAATTATTTAAACTTTACCTTCCTTTCTTTTAAATGCCATCTGTATAAATTGTAAGCAAGAGTGAGATATTTTTAATGTCTTTTAGACACTGAAGAAATCACAGATATGGAACAAAACAAACTAAGCCAATCAACTGAAAAAACAAATAAGGTTAAAAACATTTTTCTAATATTAAAACTAAATCTGCTTTCTAATTCTTACCACTAGTGTGACTTTGGGCAAGTCGCAGCATCTCTTTAGGCCATCTATATAATTAGTGATTTGAAACAGGTCTTGTTTATTTCTAAATCCTCTTAACTACCATGCTATAAGAAATGAGGAAATAATTTTTTTTTTTCAAAGAGACTGGGAAAGTCTTGTATGGACTGATGCAGAGTGAAGTAAGCAGAATTAGGACAATGAATACTACAAATTCCTTCCTGGAGTCTTCCTGGAGTCAGGAAGAATCTTTTTGAGTTTAAATATCACCTCAGTTACTTAACTAGCTGTATGACTCTGGACTAGTCACTTAACCCCATTTGCCTTAGGATTCTTATCTGTAAAATGAACTGGAGAAGGAAATGGCAAAGAACTCTGGTATCTTTGCCAAGAAAACCCCCAAAGGGGTCACAAAGAGTCAGACATAACTTAACAACAACAACAATCAATATTATACAAAAGAACAATTTTGAAAACTTTTATAAATGTAAACAGAATGAGATGAACAGAACCAGGAGAACAAATTATCCAATAATATTATAAGCCAACTTTAAAAGATGAAAAACTATGATAATGCGATGACCATCTGTGATTCCTTAGGGCTGAGAATGAAGGGTTATCCACAAACTGACAGAGAAGATAGCCTCAAGGTACCGAATAAATACTTCATTTCTTTAATTTAAAAAAGCTTCATAGCTCTAATTAGAAAAAAATTAATCCTATAATCTTCATACATGATTCACAGTTCTCTTTCTCACAATGTTCCCCATGCCTATAATTTTATTTCTTATATCTCTTCTTCTCCAGCTTTTGAATTATTGCCCTTTCTTCAAATCCCTGTTTAAATATACTTCTTACAGGAAGTTCTCTGTGGTGCCTCCTTGTCTTAACTCTTCTCCAAGGGAATGACTTTTTGCCCCTTGATCCTCACACAATTTTTTTGTTTGCTCTTCTCTTTTGCTCATATAGCATTTTATTTTATGCTATAGCTATTTGTATATGTGGTATATTACCCTTTAAGTCACAAAATAACTCCATGAGAGCAGAAACCTTTTATTCTTCAAATTTTGTATTCCTCCAAGAGTTCAGTGATCTACACACCGTAGCTATGCAGAAACTATGTGTTTCTTGAATTGAATTGGATTCTGTTCAATTGAAATGAAAACTGCTCCGGCAGAAAAGTACAAGTTATGTCTAATTTTACTGGAGAGTGATCTATCTGTAGGAGAATAGTGAGAGATATTAGAACTTCACAGAAGACAAATCTTTTTTCAAAGAATACATGTCCTGACATAAATGAAAATTTGTCTAAGTAAATTGAACCTCCATCTATTTTTTAAACATTTCTCAAGAGATATAATCCTATCAGGTTTCATGAAAATAAGATGAAAACTGTAGATGTTTTCAACTGAAAGTATCTTCCCATTCAAACCACTGGGATAAGAATAGATTAAATAATCAATATTAAAGTTTTAATTACTGTATTTATTCTGTACTTGGTATTTTTAAAAATTCATACCATTTCAAGCTAATATTATATGGAAATATCCACAAAAGCTTTGTGGACATTTCTGAAGTGCAAGAAATGATTGAAGCAAAGAGATCAAGAAGCAAGATACTCTTGTTGAGAAGCAATCATTTTCTGTGCCTGTAGTTGGCAAGAAATAGTATTCAATGAACAGGATTTGCTTTCTAAATAAAACCTTAAGCTAAGATACACGTCATTGCATTGTGATTTGGAGAAACATTAGTGATGAAATTAAATAACTCTCCAGGGGTCATAAGCAAGTAGCCAATCTAAAGTTCAACCAATGAAAATATACTATATAAACCTGGACGTTGTTAAGTATTCTAAGAATATATTGAAATGAAGCAAGGGAGAGTCATCATAAGAAATACACAAAGACCAGGAATAGAGCCTAGAAAAAAAAAAGTATGGAAAGACTAACATAGAATCAAGAAAAAAATTATTAAACTGCAATTTTGTCATTTTTTTTAATCACTCACTGTTTTTAGGAGAGAGTGTCATAGATTTAGAAATGGACAGTTCATTTAGTTCATTCCCTTCCTTTTACTGATAAGAAAACTGGGTCTCATGAAAGTTAAATGTTATTGAGTATTTTTTCAATTGTATCCAGTTCTTTGTGTTTTTCCAATTCTGTCTCCACCTCAGTTTTATAGATGAGGAACTGAGGCAAACAGGGTTAAGTGACTCGGCCAGAGACATACAGCTATTAAATATCTGAGGCTTGATTTGAACTTAGAAACATGAGTCTTTCTGATTCCAGGCCCTGCGCTCTAACCACAGTGAAACCTAGCTGCCTAAAAGTTAAATAACTCGTCTCCTAAGTTCATATAGATGTTAATTGACCAAAGATTGGATTTTAACCTATGTGCTCTTCCTCTAAACCCAACCCAAGGGTTTTTTTTGGTTTTATTTCTAACATATGAACTAACAAGATTTTGTGATGTGTTGTTTGAGAATGAAAACAGTCCAAAGTTGCGGTTTCTAGGCCAGGGAATATATCATGCATTTATTTATCTGTATAAATCTTACATTCCTTCAGTACAGCTCCTTCCATATAGTTGGCACTTAATAAATGTTTATTGAATTTAATTAGACAGGAGAGGGCATGTTATATTGTGTAAATCAATATGATTAGTGTCAGCTCTGTTATGATTAACGCCACTTGGAAGAGGAAAAGCATTATACAATGTTTTGGCTGCCAGTTATGAGGTAAAAATAACATTTTCCAAGGATAATGATAGATAGCCTTTTCATATTTGGGAGAAACCCTATTTTCTGATTTCACTGATCACTTTATGATAAACATTTGGGACATATAATTAAAGAATGGAATTTCATTGGTTTCATAAGGTTTTATCATGAAAAAATCATTGAACATCACAAAGATACAGATGATTTTAATGTAATTAAATCAGTGTTATCCTGGAGTAAAAAAAAATGTTTTTTGCCCTTGCTGGTGAGTTTGGTAGTAGCCTCATGAAATAGTAGACCTCAGTTAGTAAATCTTTGTTTAATTTGCACATAGACAGAACATTATAGAATGTTAGGTAGGGAATAAAAGTCATTCATTGCCCTTGCCCTTAATAAATGTTAGTTATAAGAAATAAGATAATTTCTCTTCATAAAGACTCATCAAAATTATACATTCCAGCTTATTAATATTTGATGCTGGGGGACAGAAAAATAGACTGGAAGAGTGAATAGAAGACAAGATAGTAACTAGTGATTCTATCAGGGAAATATAACTTGTCATGAAATCAAACAAATGAAACTGGCTTCAAGGCAAACTGCTTTGCATAAGCAGGTAAGGCTAGAGGGGCCAACTTTTTTTTTTTTCATCTCCTGAAGGCATACAAGGGCTGTCAGTGCCTTCTAAATATCAGTACCCTGGACAAGCCTGGGTCATGCATCTCTTTAGCAATTGCCATAGAAATACAGCTAATAGTAATTTTTAAAAAATCAACCAAACAAAGAAAAACCATGTGTAGCCAGGAACTGGAGGGCACACTCAGGCAGGGGTGTGTTGAAGCCAACTCAAAACCACTTGGGATAGTCAATTGTTAAATTTTCACTCTGAACATTTATATCCAAGAAATTAGCAACCCCTAAAGATCAGGATTTAATTCATTGCTTTGTTGATTATCTAGACTTTAGAGATGGACAAATGTTAATAATGCAGATTAAACTTAAAATGTGTCATACTTGATGGTTTTGTTGTTGTTTTTTGGTTTGTTTGCATATTTGGTTGTCAAATATTAACCAGAATCCACCTGGGCAGAGTGCTCAGGCCTATGCCATATGTTTAAGATGACCAATACCAGACAGAGGAATGTGTGCTGTTGAGTACAGGGACTGACATAGAGAGGGTTTTCTTTTTAAAGCCTTTTATTTTGTGAATAACTGTATCTTATAAAATAGTATCATAACCAGATACACTTAAAAGAATATGTATGCTGTTTTGGAGGAACTTTTTAGCAATACTATATCTGATTGTGGAGGGTAGGCAAACAGATAGGATTTTTTTTTCTTTTATTTGCTCTGAGAAGCTACTTTTAAGTCCAATATACTTCTAGTTCATTTGGAGTCTGTGAGTTACGGATCTTCAGTGTGATGTGCTAAATTTTTTATGTCAGCTAGAGGCTAGGGAAAAGGAATCAAATAAGGCCCAAATCTTCATTGATTTTAGTCAGTTTGAATGAGTATTTTCAGGTGAATATAAGCTAAAGGCTTAAATAAGCAACAACAAAAAAAAAACCAATATGTACCTTTGCTATACTGAAGAAATCTGATTAAAAGTGTCCTAAATAGGCCAATACTAACATGATGAAATCATTAATGGGAAAGAAAAATATAGCTCTACTTCTGTTATCAGCAACTAGTTATAACATTGTAGGAAGTCACTTCAAGTCTCTGGACTTAGTTTCAGTCTAAAGTTCTTGACCATGCAAAATGAAGGTATCGAATTAGATAATTTCTGAGATTTTTTTAATAGGTTTAAAATTATGTGGTACAGTAGAAAGAACATCATATTTATAGGCAGGTGATCTGGGTTGGAGTTCAAGGTCCTCTAATTATTATACACCTCACCTTATTCAAATAACTTTCTTATCCTATTCCCAATTGCCTCATCTGTAAAATGGGCCTAAATAATACTTTTCCTACCTACTCCATATGACTATTGTGAAGCTTGAATGAGGTAGAATCCTTAATGAGGCTTATAAACTCAATTTCTATATCAATGTATAGTATTATTTTTCATTTTTTGAAAATTTAAAATTAACATTTTAATTTATATTTTTGTTTTTATTTAAATTTAAACAATTTATTTAAATTGAAAATTTTGTATTTCAATTTAAAATTTTTAAACATTTTCTTTAGAATTTTGTTTTCACATCACCTTAATTTCTAAATATTCCTTTTTCTTCCCCTCCCCCAAGACTCATTCTGTGCAAAAAAATAGAAAGAGAAACAAAACAGGAAGCAGATAAAAAAAACTAATTACTGTATGTAATGGGAATGCAGATTTAAAGATCCCCCCTGCCCCTGGGCCCTTTGATTGGCTTAAGAGACTCTGAGAACCTTCCTTGATCTGAAAATATTCTCTGCCTCCTAATAGGCTGAATGTGGTCACATGGAGCCTGTGGCAGGAGGCTTGGTTGATGCTGTGTGATTGGCCAGTGGGTCAAGAGGGTGGTTACATTCTCCGAGCCAGGAGAAGGCTACATAATCCCTGATGTGAGGCTTTGCTTTGGGGCTCACTTTGAGAAGTGTCCTGTGATTTGATCAGATGAGACTCTGGGAAGCCGTTGTTGAGAGTCCCCGGGCTTTGAAAAACCCAGATGTTGATTTGGTATGGATGTAATGGTTGGACAGTTTGGAAACCTGTCTACTTGATCTCTTTCTCTGTCTTGATAATTCTGTCTGTATACTCTGAAGTTCGGGGTGCTGACCTTTTCCCCCTGAACTAGGTAAATGATACATATTTGACTTAAAGTAAGCTTGTTAACCCATTTTGAGTTGCTTTCCTTTAACAAAGCAGATCTAAGAACCTGTGTTGGCAGCCACCCTGGGGACGCTGGGGTGCTTGCTGATACACTATATCAGCTGAGCCAATAGAATATGTGATGTTCTATCTACACCAACAAAGAGAGGGAGTTATATTTTCTTATGCCTCTTGCAGGGGCACAGTTTTTCAATATAAGAATTTCCATCTGATACAGTTTCAGGATTGATGTTCTTTCTATTTACACAGGGTCTTAAGAATATAAGTCCATAAATGAAAGAATGTGAATGTAAAAAGAAAAAATAATGTAAATCTAGAAATGAAAGTGATCTTGTAGATTTTTTTTTGAAAGATGAGTTGTGATTGGAATCTCTCCATTCATTACAGTAGTGGGGTTTCTCTCCAAGTTCTTCATTGTGAAATAAGGGCTAATTAAGCACTAAAGACTTAAGAAAAATCACTGCATTTATAAGCCTTCTCTCCACTCTGATTTCTCTGTTCTTGGTAAAGGTATGAACTCTGATTAAAGACTTTTCTATATTCATAGGATCATAGGGCATTTCTTCAGTATGAACTCTCTATTGTTTAAATAGACTTGGCTCTGGCTGAAGACTTTCCTGAATTCATTATACATTTAGGATTTCTCTGCCCCACAAATTCTCTGGTGCTGAATAAAGTATGTGTTCTCCATAAAAGATTTTCTACATTCATTACAAATATTGGGGTTTTGTTCAGTATATTGACTCATGTCCTGTCTGACTGCTCCTTTTCTGTCTTCTTTGCTGAATCCTCCAAATCACACCCTCTAAACAAAGGTGCCCTTGAGGGTTCTCTCCTGGGTCCTTTTCTCTTCTCCCTCTATATTATTTCACTTATTGATCTCATCAGCTCTCATGGATTCATACCATCTTTATGCCAATGATTCTTAAATCTCCCTATCCTGCTCCATTATTTCTCCTAACCCCCCACCTTGCATCTCCAACTGCCTTCAGACTCCTTAAAATGGATGTCCAGTAGAAATCTTAAATTCACTGTATTAAAAACTGAATTCACTATCTTTCCTTTTAAATCATCCTCCCTTCTCATCTTCCCTATTACTATAGAGGGCGACACCATTCTCTCAATCCTTTAGACTCACAACCAGGAGCTGTCCTAGACTGCTCATTATCTCTCACTTCTCACATCCAAGTTGTTGCCAAGGCCTGCTGATCTCACCCTTGCAGCATCTCTGGAATATGCTCTTTTGTCCTCTGATATTTCGACCATTCTATTGCAGGCCCTCATCACCTCATACGTGGATTACTGCAATAACTGCTGGTGAGTCTACCTATCTCAAGTTTCTTCCCATTCTAACCTAGTCTCAATCCAGCCACTGAAAGGATTTTTCTAACACACATGCCTAATCATAGCACCCTCTCCTCTATTCAGTTAAATGCCGTGGCTTCCTATTGCTTCGTAGATCAAATACAAAATTCTCTGGCATTCAAAGCCCTTTGTAACCTAACTCTCTCCTGCTTTTCCAGTCTTTTTATAGTTTACTCCCTGACAGATTATTCTTTGATACAGTGACTCTGGCCTCCTGGCCATCTGTAGGCTCTTGGAATTTTCTCTAGTTATCTCTCAGGCTTGGAATGCTCTCCCTCTCCTTCTCCAACTACTAGGTTCTTTTAATTCACAACTAAAATCCCACCTTCTAAAAGAAACCTTCTTTAACTCCTCTTAATTCCAGCACTTTCCCTCTTTTACTTGTTTTTCAGTGGATCCTGTATATAGCTTGCTCTGTATATATCTGTTTGTGTTTTTTTATCTCCCATTAGGGATATAAAGACCTTTGCCTTGAGGGCAAGGACTGTCTTTTGCCCCCTTTTTGTATTTCAAGTGTTTAGCACAGTTTCTGGCATGTAATAGGTGTTTAATAAATGTTTACTGAATTGAATTGAACAAAATCTTTCTGGTATTCATTTGACTTTATAAAGCCTGTACAGATCCAGAAATCTTCCTCACCATGTGGAATTCTCCACACCTAGCAAATTTGTATGAATTATCTAGATTGAATAAAAATAGTTGGATGAGGGCTGTGTGATCATTGAAGCCTTTCCCACTTTTATGAGATTTATCACATTTTTTCCCACTGTATAGATCATTGAATGTTCAGTTGAGTCTGTAATCGGTATGAAACTTTTCCACATACATCATTCAAGGAACTTTCAATTTGCATACAGGATTTATCTCAGAGTATAGCATCTAATAAATATATTACTTTCATAATCACTCATTCCAGTAAAGTAGTAAACACAGAAAAGAAGCAGAAAAGTGGGGGTGGAAGGAATGCTGGGGGGGGGCATCTTTTTCCATGGACCTGAAACCAGACAGCAGCAGATGCAAAATGGAATGAGCTAAGTTGCAGAAAGAAGAAATGATTGAAAATCATTTAGTCATCACTCACAAATCGCTGGAAACAGACATAGAAAAACAGACAGTCCTGCTCCCAAGGAGCTTACATTCTAATGGGGGAGATAACACAGATGAGGTTTCAGCTGCAAGTAAGATGGGAAGTTCCCACAGTCCTTAGGGTACAGAAGGAACATAAATTGCAATAGATCTTTAACATAATTTCCACTTGTAAAATCCTTCCATTTCTGATGCCAATTTGTTTGACAGTGCTGAGATCTTTTGTGGCAAGAATTGTCTTTTTGGGTCTCCAGTAGCTTTGTTTGTTGTGGAAATTGGGGCAGCTGCACCTGTAGAAGGAATTGCCAGATAATGTCTCCACAGGGTTTACTTCCCAGGACGATGGCTGTGGGGGCTAGGATGGGAAGAGAGCCAGTCAGCTGGAGATTCACCGCCATTTCTGATGCTCTTGGGCTTACTTCCCCATTGTTGGCAGTTGACTGTCTGTTGTCTGTGGCTAGGAAGGTGAACTAACAAAACGAAAATTGTTTTATAAATAATAATCAAACGTTTAATTGTGTTCCTGGAGCAATCCAATCCACTTCAACCCTTATTTTCTCATGCTTCTATTGTATTCAAAATGTAGTGATGCCAAGACAAAATAAAAAAAAAAACAGGAAATATTTCCTGCCTTTGAGGATCTTACATTCTGAGGGTATATACAATATGTAAATAGTTAACCTTGTACATAATAATTTTTGTTATTGTTCAGTAATTTCATTTGTGTCTGACTTCATGAATCTATTTGGGGTTTTCTTGGCAAAGATACTGGAGTGGTTTGCCATTTCCTTCTCCAGCTCATTTATTTTACAGATGAAGAAACTGAGGCAAACAGGGTTAAGTGATCTGTCATGGTTCACACAGCTAGAAAGTGCTGAAACTGGATTTGAACTCATGTCTTCCTGCCTTCAGGACAAGCCCTCTATCCAACTATACAATCTAGCTGCGTAATAAATTGCTCACTAAAGACTAAAGGGATGAGCAAAGATTTGCTATAGGAAATGACCAACCCATCGACTGAGCTTTGAAGGAAGTTAGCTATTCTAAAATGTATAAGTAGACTGATCCTACTTAAAAATGGTGGGTTTAGAATCAAAGACCTTATAGTCACATCTCACCTCTTATATAGAATACGTAGCAGATTTACAGCAGGACTAGATATCTTTTTACATCCTTTCCTGCTCTAAAAATTTGATCATGAGCAAAGAATGCCTTCTACTCATGAAGGGTGGAGGGGCACATTTATATAGCACTTACTATGTGCCACATGCTATGCTAATTATTTCACAAATATAATTTCATTTAGTGTTCACAGCAATCCTGCAAGGTAGATAATGTAATCACTTCCACTTTCAAGTTGAAGAAACTGATTTACAGAGGTTAAGTGACTTGCCCAGGCTAACAGTTTGCAAGTGAAGCCATATTCAAACTCAAGTTTTCCTGACTCCAGACTCAGTGTTCTATCCACTTTGCTACTCAGATTCCCTTATGAAGTAAATACAAATAATTTTGGGGTGGGGGAAATTAAGAAAGGTAAGGAGAAAATAGCATTTGACCTCAGTTTTGAAGGAAATTAGGAATCCTAAGGAACAGAGGTGAGGAAGGAATGAATTCTAGGCCAGGGAAAGAACATATTTGGAAAGACATGGAGAAGAGAATTCAATTCAATATGTATTTCTTAAGAATCTGCTATGCACAAAGCCCAATAGTAGAGGGTAGAAATGGATACTGAAAATAAAATGTTGGCATCCCACCAACAGTAAGTAGGAGAGTTGAGATCCAAACCCCAGTTCCCCGATTCCAAATTCGGGATTGTCCTCCCTTCTCCCCCCTTCCCCACCACCACTCCTCCACTATACCACTTGTTATAACTGTTTTCTTCCCTTTTAATATGCTTCACATTTGTTTATTGTTGTTCAGTTGTTTCAGTCATGTACAACTCTTCAGACCCCA
This sequence comes from Petaurus breviceps papuanus, assembly GCF_028583685.1. Taxonomy (NCBI): domain Eukaryota; kingdom Metazoa; phylum Chordata; class Mammalia; order Diprotodontia; family Petauridae; genus Petaurus; species Petaurus breviceps. The sequence goes on along the minus strand of NW_027186304.1, from coordinate 33,066,266 downwards.
TTTAGGGTTTTCTGGGCAAAGAGACTGGAGTGGTTTACCATTTCCTTCTCCAATTCTTTTTACAGATGAGGAAACTGAGGAAGAGTTAAGTGATTTGTTCACATAGGGTCACACAGTTAGTAAATGTCCAGATTTGAACTCAGGAAGACAAGTCTTCCTGGCTTTAGGTCTGATACTCTATCTACCGTGACACTTAGCTGCCCATTTCACATTTATGTATCACTTTAAAGTATAGAAATAATTTTTCTCTCTCAATGACCTTGTGAGGCATATCCCGGAGTCCTAGTCATCAGAGAGGAGATCTCTTAAGGAAAGACCTTGTTAAAAGCCACTCTCACATGGCCTCATAAAGAAAATAATTGGATGATGACAAAGTTTTCATCTCCTCCAAGTACTGACTCATACATTCAGGGAAGGTTCCCTTTCTGCAGTTCCTAGCTAGCTGTATCACAGAGTCAGCTCTTGTCTATCCTTGATAAAGGAGTCAGAGACTTTGCTATCTACAGTGATTGTTAAGCCTCATAAAACTCATTAGGAGCCCCTCATCAGAGCTGCAATTAAGTTGCAAAGTGGACAGGTTTAAGTTTCCTCTGGTGTTAATAAACATCGAATTGGAGCAAGGTTAAGATGGAGGAATGAGACAGTGAATACATGAACTGAATAAATGAGTTCTCAAATCCTTGGAATTGACTGCTTGATTGGATTGGTGTCTAATCAGGAACCTACAATTCTCATATTACTTGAGAATTCCCATATCTGAGTAACAGCACAAGAAGGGGTTTAGTTTGTTAGAGAATTCTTCCCAGGCATTTTTCCAAGCCCATGGTTACTTGTGGCTCTTTTATAACCTGAATATTAGTACATTATCTTGGGTAAAGCTGCCTTATTCAATTAAAGGAGTATATTGAAAAATAAATGTTTTTTTAAATTTTTATTTATTCACTTATTTGTTATCTGTTTTGCCAATCCCCCATCAAAGGGCTATTTCAAATTAGCAGGAGGGAATTTTGTAAGATAAACTTCTGTAAAGTGAACAAGAAGCCACCTACCACTCTGTATCCAGATCTTAGTGAGAGAAAATCTTAGCAGAAGGCTTATTCCACCTCCCCTGAATACACACACACACACACACACACAGACACACACACACACACACTCACACACACACATGCACATAATGGTTCATCAGCGGTTAGATACACTCAGAAAAAGGTCATGGCAAAAGTCCCTGGGGGATTTTGTAATGGGGCGCTTGCTTTTTGCCTACTCCTTCTAATCAATGCAAAGAAGCAGATTGTGGGTTCTGTAAGCAATAGCACAGACATTTAATCATCTGAATGCAAACAAATCCAAAAGGATAATTAACAATTCATGAGGCTATGGTTAGACTGAACTTCAATTATTAAATAATTTAGAGTATTGTATACAAAGAAACCACATTATTCTGTAAAGCTAGGTAGGACCTGAGAAGATGCCTCTAGATCCAAATTTAGTTTTATTTCTCAGCCCTGATGCTGACTTGCTGCGTAGTTTTTAGGTCAATCAACCACTGCTTGTAGTCATATTATTTTTGCCAACCTAGGAACATTATAGAGAATGGAAAATGTATTTATGCCTTTAAAACTGTTTTGATTATGAAATAATTGGTGGTTGCAGGTAGCTCATAAATATAATCACTCATCCCCACACCCACAAAGGCATACTGACACAAATGGTGTTTTGAAGTGGCTCTTACTATTGTCTAAAATATCTTCTGCTGTCCCATTTGGTAAGGGAACAATTAAAGGTCATTTTTTTTACTGACATTTTACCCCTTTTACACAAACATCCATCTTTATAACTTAAAGCTATTAGCCCACTTAATAGCCACCACTATAGCTAATAGCCCACAGTATAGCAAGTACTAGTGGGTAACTTTTTACAAGATGCTCATCTCTGATTTTAATTGTTCTTATTGTATGAGAGAGAGAGGAGAGAAAGAGAGGTAAGAAGGAAGAAGGAAAGGTAAGAAGGGAGAGGGAATGGGGAAAGGAAGAGGAAGATAAGAAGGGGGATAAGGGAGACAAAAAGCAATATGGAGGAGAATCGCAAGAGAAGTAAGGAGAGGTTGAAAGAGGGGGAAAGAGAAGAGGGAAAGATAAGCTTAGAAGAAGATGGGGAGGGAGAGATGATGCAAAAGTGCTGTGGCCCAGAATGTTATTAGAAGTGAAGACGCATGGGTCTTAACCCCTACCTCCCCACATCACCAGCTGTTCCTGTTGTGAACCCTGAAGCTATAGAAGAGACCTGGGACAATATTAATCTTGCCCTCAAGTGGATTGATTTGGGTAACAGGTGTGGGTCTTTTAGGCATGGAGGATAAAAGACAGCTCCATGACTGAAGGGAGTTCCAGAGATTCCCAAGGCATTTCTTTCATCAGAGTGTTCTTACTTTCCCTGTAGGCTACTTATCTGCTTTTATCTTTATATATCTTTGGTTTTACCATTTTGTAGACTGCTTTTACTTGGAGTTTGATGAATTTGTTTTTATGAAAAGAATTTTATATTTGAAATATTAATCTGAGTAGTCAATGCACAGATGGTGAACTGTAACCTGATTATTTGTAAGGAAGGTAAGAAAACAAAACTAAAGAGGAGAGAAGAAAGAAGTCAGAGAGAATGGGAAGAGGAAGGGAAGTACACACCATTATATGGTACTTCCTCAGTTGGTCTATTCCTTGAATAATGAGTTCTGTCATTATAGAATGCTAGGCTTTAGTGTTAGTAGGTGAGGAGTGTGGGGTAACAACAAGATGACAGGAAGTCATAAAACTTTACACACCTGCATAATTCACAACCCTGTGCAATGGAAAATGTAGAAAATACATCAAATAATTCTCCATGCTATTCTCAGCACCAATTACATTTATGGCAACCTGACTGTGATTGTGATGGCTACATCTTCAGGAAGCTGCAAGTAATGCATCACTGTGCTCTCTGGGCAGTGTGTTCTTGGAGTTAGTGCCATTGTAGTTAAAGCTTTCTTTGGGAACAATTTAATTTTTGTAATTTATTGCTTTCAAAATTTAAGATTTATTCTAGTCTGACAATAAAATATTAATCACCAAGACTGTCTGGAACTTTCATCTGAGACGATAGAATTAGAAAATAAAAAGGGAGTTTTTCAAATGCTTACCAGTATGTCCAATTATTGTGCTACTGGTTTACTTTTATTTTTATCTTTATAAGGAACTAGAAAACATCAGGAAACATGATTTACAAAGAAAAATTTACTGAAACAAAACATCATCATGGGTATTAGGAGCTTCAAAAGTATATGGAGATAAATGAAACAATGCCTATATAGTACTCGGTGTTCCTTGGAAGAAAGGCATTTATGTATTGGATTGAAATTGAACAGAATTGAAATTTCTCAGGGGTTGTAGAAAGATGGTATTGTGTAAGAACTATATGTAATATGGCTAACAGGGAAATTTGTTTCACATAGCTACACATATTTTAATAGGTTTTTGTTTCTTTCTCATTGGATAGGGAAGAAGGTAGGAAAAACACTTTCTGAGTTTTTAAAAAGAGAACTGTTTGTAATAAGCAGTAGAAATGATCATTTAAATTGGTTTAACTTCTTAAAGACAAAAAATGGGGGCAAGGTATAAAACCAACTTTCCATTGGAGAAAGAGATACGGGAAGGAAGACTAATAGAGAAATTGGGTGATGAGCAGTCTGAGAGAGAAATTGGGTAGCAAGATCCTTTGATCAACTTGCCAGATTATGAAAATGTTAGATAGATGGGTGTTGCCCATATAGGTTTCACATATTTTCCTGTTAGTTTATCTAAATGCAGCTCACAGGGAGGTGTGAACAGAAATCTGATTCTTTTGTGGAGGAGAGCATGTGGTTGGGGTATTTGAATGGCTCTATTCTCATTAGACAAAACTATATTTCAGTAGATTTGTAACTGAACAATTCTAACAGTTTTCCTCTGTAATCCTATGTACTTCATTTTATGCATTTAAAAACATTATTTTGAAAAGGGAGCCATAGATTTTAGCAGACTGCCAAAAGGAAACCATAAAAAAAAAGGTTAAGAGTTCTGGGTGAAGTGTATAAAAGATCCCACCATGTTCATTGTTTGTTAATACAAAAGGAATTTAGTAGAAAAGAATCTTACCTTACCCCAGCTGTTTTACAGCAAGGTACTTCCCATCCACAAATCAAAATCATTCAAGATTTCTCGAAAGATACATAGAGATAGGAACTGGAACTTTGAATCATTGACCTAGAAGAAACCCCTCTTATTGCAGGGAGTTCCCTTCTTTGCAATTTGCAATCTTAGAGAGTTCCCGAGGACATTGAGATCCTAAGTGACTTATTCAGGTTCACACAGCCAGTACACATCAGAGGCACAGCTTGACTTCAGGTTTTCCCAATTATGGGCAGATGTCCAGAAAAATCAGTTCAATCATTCTCTGGAAATAAGGGTCAGGCAAGCCATAAAGCAAGGAGCTCCTCACCAAAAGTGTTTGCTACTTTGATCAAGGAGAGTAGAAATTGTATCTTAAAAATCATCACTATGCAATACTTACCAAATTAATAACAATTGAACACGGTATTTTTATTTTGAATAAATATTTAGTATTTTGGTTAGGTTGGGAATTCAGTACGACAGTAGTATAGGAAACTGACAAGCAGTGCAAGATTTGGAGACCAACCTTGTTTTCAAACATATTATCTGTATGACCTTGAGCATGTAGATCAGCTTTCCTGCATCTCATATTTATTTATAAAATGTGGGAGATGGATTAAATTCAAGGTGTTAAACATGCAACCTGTGGTCCGTGATGGCCACAGCCCTCCTGAATGTAGCCTGAGCCAGATTAAAATGTAATTGGGAAATAGTTAACAAAACAAATAAAAACACAGTAACAGATATTACATTTTAAAACTGTCAATATATAGCCTGCAAGAATCCTTATGAAAGCTTTAGTGGTCCCTATTTTTTCTTTGATTTTAACACCACTGGACTAGATGACTTGTAAGATTCCTTTAAACTCTAGATCCTAAATAAAATTAAGTTAATTAGCACCTACCTTTTTATTTTCTTATTTATGAAAATTAGTTTGGGGTTTTTTTTAGAGGGGAAGGCACTCCTCGGTAAGGTAAATTGACTTCCTTTATCCCTGCGGAATATAAGGGTCACAATAATGGCCATCTGTCAACTTTCAAAGATTTTCCTCTTCTGAGGGCACCTTGGGAAGAAGCTTAACTGCAGATGTTTCTCATAATAATGACAACGTTATATACCTTATCTCATCTGAGCTTTATAACCACCATGGGAAAGAGTTAACATTTACTAGGCCTTTAAGATTTGCAAATCACTTTATGTATGATATTACAATTGATCCTCACAACAGTCTTTCACGTAAGGTGGGTTTCTATTTATTATTATCCCCATTGTATAGATAAAGAAACTGAGGCTTATACAAGTTAAGTCACTTGCCTAAGGTCACCCAGCTAGTAAGTTTCTCAGTCAGGATTTGAATATGGGTCTATCAAGACCCAAAACCCAAATGTCTATCATCTACTGGACCACCTAGCTGACCAGGTACTTTTAATATCAATTTTACAGAAGAAAATATAATGACTCTCTTTTTACCATTCAGAGGGATTGGGATATGCTTTCCTGTAGAAAATGGAATTGTATTGGTGATTTGAAGGAAACTAGGAGAAGGAAACAAGTCAGGAGAGTATTTCAAGCACGAGAGATAGAAAATGACTAGAACCAAGATATGGAGTATTTTGTCCTTGAAACAGAGAGGAGGTCAATGCCACTGGATCAAAAAGGGCAAGATGTAATAAGAGTGGGGGTTAGAGGGTGGGGCTAGGTCATGAAGGATTTTGAATGCTTTGGAAAACTTTGAATTTGATGTTAGATGTGATAGGAAGCTTTGGAGTTTATTGAGTATAAGAGTAACATGATTAGACTGGAGTTTTAGGAAAATCACTTTGGTAGCTAAATAGCATATGAACTGGAATGGAGAGACACTTGTGGCAAGTGGACCCACCAGCAGGATCTTGTATCTTGACATGAAGAGATAATGGTCTGCACCGGAGTGCTGACAGCATCAGAGGGGAAAAAAATGCTAAGGTAAATCAATAGGCCTTGGTAATAGATTGAATATAAGAGGTCAGAGATAGTGAGAGTTTGAGGATGATACTGAGACTGAGCCTGGGGTACTAGAAGGCTGGTGGTTCCCTCTAGAGTAATAGGGATGTGTGGAGAAGAGGGTTTTGAGGGAAAGTTAATCTTTTTTAAATTTGGACCTATGAAGGAATGAAATAAAAATGTTTTGTACCTGTGTCAAAACTAAGTTTAAGATGTCTACTAGACATCCAATTCAAGATGTTTGAAAGGCAGTTTGGAGCTAAGAGATTGGAAGTTAGCAGAGAGGTTAAAAGCTAGATAGGTAGATTTGAGAATCATCAGCATAGGGAGGATAATTGTATGGCCAGCTCCCTACTGGATATCTCTCATTGTGTGTCCCATATATCTTAAACTCCAGGTTTACTACCTAGCTATTGACTCATTGTCTGCTCTTCATTTTCCTTCTCCACCCTCCTATATCATAACATCTCTCATATGCACCCTATTCTTTCCATTGACACTGCCACCAGCCTGGTAGAGGCTGTCTTCAACTCATGCCTGGACTAATCATATAGCTTTCTAGTTGGTCTCTTTGACTTACTTTTTCCCATTCAGATCCATCCTTCACTCACCTGTCAAATAATCTTCCTAATGTGTAGGTCTGACCATAATACCTCATTATTCAATAAACTCTGAGGGCTCTCTGTCACCTCCAGAATCAAATACGAAATCCTCTTTGGCATTCAAAGATCTTTATAATCTGAGTCTCTCCTTTCTTTCCATGTTTCTTGCACCCTACTCCTCCCTAAATACTATGTAATACAGTAACACTGACTTCTTTGATGTTCTTAATGCAAGACCCTCCATCACTGAACTGCAGAATTTCACTGGCTGTCTCCCATGCCAAGAATTCTCTTCATTTTTATCTTTATCCCTTAATTTTCCTTCAAATCCAACCTAAAATTTTGCCGTTTAAAAGAACCTTTTTTTTACTCCCTCCCTTCATGCTAATGCCTTCCTTTCCCTCTTTTGATTGACTTGAATCGGTCCTTTATATAGCTTGCTTGCAAATAGTTATTTCCAAGTTCTCTTTCTCAATAGAATATGATCTCGAGAGTCAGAACTACGTGATTGTTGTGCCCTTCTTTGTACAAGCAGGGATACACAACATGCATAGTTCCTAGAGGTAAAGACAACCTTGCACCATGGCATGTATCATAAAATGTAAAGAAATTTATCTAAAAGATGGAGATACACAGGCCTAATAGGATCAAAACAAATTATTTAAACCCATTGAATCTAAGGGCTAGAATCAAAGTTAAACTTGAGGAAATGAATATTTCATCAAAGGTATATCTAAAGTCCAATGTGATATGTGGTATTATGATAAAGAATTAACACATTTTTAAGATTTATGAACTCAATGCCAAATAATGTAAAACAAGTGATTTTAGCAAAAAATATATTAAATATTTTAATTGCAAAAATTTGTAAACATGTTGCATATAAATAAATTCAATTACTTTATTTCTTCTAATTAATTTGTATAATTCTGCGTGTATAAAAGTACACACATTTTTCATTTAACAAGATTTTAAGTTTCTCTATTCCTTTCCTTTATAATTGGGAAACTTAATTATAATCATTAGCATTATTATTTACATATTTTTGTTTTCTTCAACACACATATACACAAATAAGTATACTAAAAAGTATTATGTCTATATTAAATTTATATAGTTAGCTAATATATAGTCAGTTAGGTGGCTCAGTCATTAGAGTGTTGGACCTGGAGTCAGGAAAATCTCTGTTCAAATAAGGCCTTGGACACCCACTAGATGTATGACTCTGGGCAAGTCACTTAACCTCTGCCTAATCCTCTGAAGAAAAAAAATGGCAAAATACTCCAGTATCTCTGCCAACAAAAATCCCCTATGGGGTTGTGAAGAGTTGAACCTCTTCTGACCATTTCACAATGCTGTCAGAATATCCCCTTTCTGTTGATACTATCTAATTATTACTCTTCCATTGGAATTCTGAAATCCCTGACATCCTGTTCTTCTTATCACACTTTCCCAAACATGGAGAGATATTGAATGGCTCTTTTCCATCTCTAGTCTGAGTCTGGACCAGTATCTTTGGGGTCTGCTCTCCATTGCTGTCCTTTTCTCATCTGAGGGCAATTCTTTTGTACTATTGCACTAAATTTAACAATAATTTCTTCTGAAAGAATGAAAAATTTCTCCCTTAAATATTAGTTCAATTCTCCCTTCTATTCTGCTCGTGACATTTGTCCTTATAACTTTTTTCCTTGGATTTCTTTACATCATTGATTTTGTTTTGTTTTGGTATTCTTGATGGTATTCTGGAATTTTGTTTTTGTTGTTTTGGAACAAAGCTTTTTTAAAAAAATCAAACAGAAAGACTCTAACCATCCCTCCTCCCCCATTCATGGACTTCAACAAACCAAGTCACGTGAAAAACAAGCATCTCATTTCTTAAATTTTCATTATCTAAAAAAGTTTAACTTTGATTTGTTTAGTAAGTTTTCCTATTGAATATCCTGTTCACCTCTGACAATTCTAAAAAACATACTCATGTTCTTCTCTTTAGCTGGACATTCAATTACTTTTAAAAACAGTTATTTCAGTTTTTCCTGATATATTATTTTGAACACAAAATAATCTTTGGTTTTCTGAATGTCATGTTCAAATATTTCCTTTGATTTCTTGTAACAGTTATTCTGATATATTTTCCTTGGTATGTCAAAAGTTATTTTCTCTTTGAAAAATTTATATTTTAATGCCATAATTCTAAAATTTAACTATTAAGCTTCTTTTTGAGTTAAACTTGATTATTTTGTATAGGTCTTCTATATTGTTGTTTGGTCATTTCAGTTGTGTCTGACTCTTTGTGATCCAATTTGGGGTTTTCTTGGCAAAGATAGTGGAATGATTTGTCATTTCTTACTCCAGGTCATTTTAAAGGTGTGGAAACTAAGGGAAGCAGAGTTAGGTGACTTGCCCAGGGTCACACAGCTAATATGCTTATGAAGCCAGATTTAAACTTAGGTCTTCCTGACTCCATGCCCAATACACTATTCACTGCACTATTTAGTTTCCTTTTTCTCTTCTATAGAATTTCTCTAGTTGCACTTGGTCATCTGCTTCCAAGATTACTATTTATTTTTTTGTATTTTTTTCTAAATAATAGTCAGGTTCTATTTTTTTTTTGTTTTTTTAGACATTTAAAAATTATCTCATATCATTCATGTCCTTTATATCTTCACATTCAGTTTTCAAGTTCCAGGATTTCTTGATAATTATGTTCTACTAATTATATTGCCTTGATTTTGATAAATTGATTTTACTTCTACTTTTATATTTTTATATTCCAATGTGGTCATTTTCTTTTACAGAGAATCTACTGTTTTAAAGAGTGTCAATATTTTGTTATAAATACACCATTCTCGTTAAATTTGTTTTTTTCCTTAATATCTCTAACTTTTTTTCTGTTGTCATTTTTTAATTTAATTTCTTTCATTACTCCATATGAACAAACAAAGAAAAGTTTTTTTTAGAGGTTTAAAATGTGCCCTGGTAATGGCAAGCAAAGAAGTACTTAGTGACTTGATTTAGTTATTTAATGATTTAGCAACTTGCTTCAGTTCAAGTTTCTTTTGAGCCTTGCCCATGATTACATAAAGTCTTTGTTAAGAAACAGAACTTGTGAAACACACAGTGGGAGGAACTTGCAGATGCAACAGGAAGGGGTGGAACAGGGAGGAGCTAATGACCATATACATAAGGAGAAGCCCAAGCTGAGAAAGAGCAGAACTGAGAAGAGAACACTTGTGGTGGCAGAGTTGAGAAGGAGAAAACTTGTGGTATCCTGGCACTCTGTTTGTCTGTTTGGTTCGTGTTGATTTTTGTTTGTGATGCTTTGTACAGAAGCCCTGGGACCTTACTGCAAGCCCTGAAAGAGGATTTTCTTGTTCTTGTTGAAGTCCTGGATGAGAGTTTCAGAGGTGCTGGGACTATACTGATGATTTAGGTCGAGTTCTCAGACCTTGTTGGTGGATTTGTGTTGATTTCACAGGCAGATAGTGAATTGATGATGGTGCCAGCAATGTGCATGAATATTACTATGGCTCTGTTAAGCTTTGTCTTCCCAGAAACAGAAATTGTGAAGGACTTGAGGTGCACTGGACATTGAGAATTTCAATATGCAACTGGAGAAGGAACTGGATGAGGAACTGAATGAGGAGCTGGACAAGGAGCTGAGAACTGTCTACCTTTGAATCCAGGTGACAGTTGGGTAGATTCAGGCAGGAGCTAGACCTGTGGAAGAGGAACCATGGAATTTGGGAGCTAGCCTAGAGTCAAGATGAAAAGACCTTTCCTTGATGCTGACTGAGAAGATCATGATTTACTCTGGCTTAGGAGTGGGAGAACTTTGTACACTGTACTTTGTACCTCTTAAAGATGATTGAGTTAAAGATGATTGGAAACTAATCTCAAGTCAAGAAGAATGAAGACTTTTTGACTGAGAGATTCAGACAGTGTGACCTAGTGGTGGAGAACATTGGCCTTTGCATTTTGTGTCCCTTAAGGAGGCTTACTTTTTTAAGGATGATTGAGTTAAGGACTTACTAAATGATATCTTTTGCTTAAAACTATGTGGCCACTTTGGTGAAACCTATGTGGCCACATTAGTGATAAGTTGTTATGTTACAACATTGTGAATGTTGTACTTTGGTTTCTGTAAATGTTTTGCTTTAATTTACTGCTGAATAAATAGAGAGTTCACTATACTATATGATCAGAACCTTAGAGATATACACAGCAGCAGTCCTCTGAAAAGCTTCTCATGCTTGGCTTAAAGCCAGTCACTGGGTATACAAAGCCAAACTCAGACAATGCTATCTAGGAACTTATATTCTAAAAGGTGAGAAAAAAGAGAAAGGACTAGCAGGTGGGGGAGAGTGGAGGTGGGGACTTTGTCTAAATAATTATAGGTACATAGGAAAAGTGAATACTTTCACTGAGGAGTATATTGGCACAGTCCATCTAGGAACAATGACAAGGTCAACTTGTTCATTTTTAATGGCTGTACAAGTAAAGTTGTTGGGGAGAGGGAGTAAGGGAAGGGGATATACCCCACAGACACATAGTTGAAAAGGAGATTGTGGATAATGTCATCAGAGAGAAAGCAGTGAAGTTAAAGCACAACTGAAACTTTGAAGAAATAGTGGACCAGGTGAAGCAGACACCTGTTGTAAAGCCAAGCACAAACACCTCTCCAGAGGAATGGTGCTGTAAATAGCTTTGAGATTCTGATCACATAGTATAGTGAACTCTCCATTTATTCAGTAGTAAACTAAAGCAAAACATTCACAGAAACCAAATATAGCATTCACAATGATATAACATAACAACTTATCACTAAAGTGGCCACATAGTTTTAAGTAAAAGATGTCATTCAGTAATTCCTTAACTCAATCCTTCTTAAGGAGCGATCACAATCCTTCTTAAGGAATAGTCCATTGCTTTAATCATATCATTCAGAAAGTTTTTCTTCTTAATTGGAGACTAGCCTCCAATCATTCTTAACTCAATCATCCTTAAAGGGTACAAAATACAAAGTTCTCCCACCCCTTGGTCACAGTAAATCATGATCTTGTCAGTCAGCACTAAGCACCGAAGGAGAGGTATTTTCATCTTGGCTTGAGGCTGGTTCCCAAACTCCATGGTCCCTCTTCCATGGTCCCAGCTCCTGCCTGAATTCATCCAACCACCACCTGGATTCACAGACAGGCAGTTTTCAGCTCCTCATCCAGCTCCTCATCCAGTTCCATGTTGAAGCTCATAGTGTCCAGTCCACCCCAAGTCCTTCACCAGTTCTGTTTCTGGGAAGACAAAGCTTAACGGAGTGAAAACAACATTCATACACTTTGACAGCACCATCATCAATCCGCTATCTGCCTGTAAAATCAGCACAGACCCACCAACAAGGTCTGAGAAATCAACACAGACCCACAAACAAGGTCTGAGAAATCAATACAAATCATCAGTCTAGTCCCAAGATCTCTGAAACCCTCCTCCAGGACCTCTGTGAACAGATAACAAGAAAATCCTATTTCAGAGCTTCTGAACCAGCAGTAAGGTCCCAGGGCTTCTAATACAAAGTATCACAAACACAAATCAACACAGACAGAACAAACAGAGTGGGGGCCACCAGCCTCAGCTGTGCTTGAGCTTTTTACCTGTCATTAGCTCCTCCCTGTTCTGCCCAACCCTTACATCATTCCTGTTCCTGTCTTTGGCAAGTCCCTCCCACTGTGGGATTCACAGGTTCTGTTTCTTAACAAAGACTTGATATAATCCTGGCAAGGCTCAAAGACACTTGAACTAAAACAAGGTGCTAAATAATTAAATAACTGAAACAAGGTGCTAAGTATTCATTTGCTTGCCATTACACCTGTCTCCTTTTGAAATTATAAGGGAGCTTGCAGAATTTGTGGCAATACCTTTGCCTCTCTTTGGGAATTTTGACTCAGTTTCCTATAGGTGTATGACTTTGTCACCTTTTTCACAGTCTTGGTGGCTCCCTGTTTTCTCAGACAATTTGAATTTGACAAGATTCCCTCAAGAGCAGCTAGGTGAAGAGAGTACTATGCCTGGAGTCCTGAAGACTTCTCTTTCTGAGTTCAAATCTAGCCTCAGACATTTACTACCTATGTGACCCTAGACAAGTCACTTAACCTTGTTTACTCAGGTTCTTCATATGTAAAATAATCTGGAAAAGGAAATGGCAAAGCACTCCTGCATCATTGCCAAGAAAACCTCCAAATGGATTCACAAAGAGCTGAACAAAACTGAAATGATCAAACAGCATCAATAACCTGAAGAGAAGAGAGCTAGCTCACTGTTGTAGGTATACTCTGAGAGGTCCCTGAACTTGAAGCTCTTCAACACTTTCCCTGCCCCATTCTTCTGGGTTCTACCTTCATATAATTCATTTTCTATAGAGTAACTAGTGTTCCTAGAGTAACCCCAGGAAGTTTGCCACAAAGGGACTAAGGGTAGTCACCCAGGACACCACTGAAGGCAAATTCCAAGAAACTTTTGAAATGAGGTCTTTCTTAATCTCTTCTCTCAATCTTCCTTTTGGTCTATTGGTTCATGCATGTTATTAAATAGTTGCAAACAGTACCACCCTCCTTACTTCTTCCATAGTCTCCTCCCAGGGTCCATATTCTTTGATTCATTGTAGAGTATAAAAAGTATAGATCATAGAGTCATGAAAAATCTTTCTTTTTAAAGTTCGCAGTTATTTTATTTTATTTTTAGTCCAGTGATTCTTTTTATTAAGTTCCTAATGGTTGATAAATTCATTCGTTTTCCTCTTCTTGCTACTGGTCTGTCTGTTCCATTTATGGTTTTTCTTCCTAGCATTCCATTTCCTCCAATTTTTGAAGAAAGACATTATCATTGAAACAACCCAAACTCTTTTATAAGCTCTTTTAATTTTTGTAAAGAGAGAAACAGAAAATGTTTGGAGATTATCCAAATCTTCTGTCAGTATTCTGTCATTTCTCTGGATAAGATTTGCATCTTCATATTTTACATAAGAATACTATGAGATATTTCATCAAATACCTTTCAGAAATCTAGATGAATTAAATATACAGAATAACCCTGATCAGCATAGTAATCCTGTCAAGAAATGACATGAATTTAATATGATGTGACCTGTTCTTATTGAATTCATTCTGGTTTTGATTTTTGGTTATCGCTTCTTCCTTTAATATTGGACTGTGAACTCCTTGAGAACAGGGACTTTCTACCCCCTTTCTGTGCATCTCCAGAATTTAGCACAGTTCCTGGCACATGGGTGTTTTATTCAGTGCTGGATGACTTGATTAACTGTTACCCTAATTATATATTTTAGAATTTTACCAAGCATCAAAGTTTATATATAATATATCATATTATATAATATATATTTTATATATAAAATATAATAAAAAATTCCATCACCTTTCTGTTTTGAAAACTAGAGCAATATTTGCTTTTCCCAAATCCTGTGATACTTTTCTTTCTTCATCAACTTTTAAAGATCTTGCTATCTCCCTAATTATTTTGGGTATCAACTCCCTGTTAGTCATTTTTGTTATATCCTTTCTAGCCAAAAGATAATTTTCTTTGGCAGATAAAAAGATATAAAAAGGGGTTATTTAATGCTAATTTGTCCTGTCATGTCATCAACATCCCATCAACCCCAACCAGGGATACTTTCTCCTCTTTGATTCTCCTCTTTAAAAAACAAAATAAAACAAACAAATAAAAAACCTGAGGTGACCAGAACTGTGATTTTCTACTAGCATAACATGGAGAGAGTCCTTACTGGTTCAAAGAATGTGCCACTTGAGGAAGAGGGACATTGTGTCCGTCGTATTCTGGAATATTTGAGTCATGTCATTTCTTTAAAAAAAATCATAGTTCTTAGTGTTCTGTACATTATAAATCCATCAATTTGGAACTAGAAGGGATCTTGGAAATCTTCTGTACCTACCTCTAACTTTGCAGGTAAAGAAACTGAGGACAAAACATGTCAAATGACCTGTCCAAAGTTTTATGGGTAGTAAGCATTAAAACATTTAATGTATCCTTTTTCATGTTTCAGTGACTCCCAGAGAATTTCCTCAGGCATATTAAAGTTTAGTCTGGTAGAAGGCCCTATTAATTTTTTTCCCATTAGAGATACTGTATATCACCACAAATGATGTCTTTTTTTTTCTGTGAATGGGAAACATATTCACCATCAAAATAATAATAAAAAATATTTCTTACTTTGCAAGAACAGTTGAATTTTATTGCAAAATCTGTTGTATACCACTCAACAGAAGGAAAAAAATCCATCTTCTCTTAAATATATAGATACCTAATCATATTTAGGAATAACTTACCCATGTTCCAGTTTGTTTGCTGTAATGAGGCACCAATAGCTACCCTGCTATGTACCCTGCCCCTGAAGAACCATTGAGAATTCATAAAACTATTCAGAAATGTGGGCTGTAAAATAAAAATGAAATATCAGTTTAATATCTCTAGAACAACAACTTAATGTGCATGTAATTTTCAAAGAACCTAAACAGTGAACACCAAGAACTGATATTACACTTTATATTTTTCTCCCTATTTTTTAAAATGACTTCACATCCCCCAGTGGAAACTTAAACATCTTGCTACCATATACAATATGCAGGGTATCTTAGATGACAGTGCAGTATAAAAAAAAAGTGAGTGCAACCTGGGACACAAGGGTTGCCAGCATCTTTGTTTCTTGATTATTTGCCTATAGACTTCTGAAAAGTTAATGCCTTTTATTCAGCTTAATTTCCCACCACATGGATAAAACATCTATTCAGAAATTTCTAGTTTTAATTAAAGGACTCTTACCCAAATTGGAAGTCTTACCAGACCAATTTTTTTTCACTTTGTCCACTGTGTGAAATCACTCTACACTGATTACCACCAAAGTGGGTTTCTGAGTGGGAATAAAAGCTATTTGTTAGTTTTGTTAATTTTTCTCCTTTTGTGAATTATAAATAGCCATTGCACTAATTAGAAAAGTTCAAACATTAGATGTTATTGTATATCTTTAATCATGGTTGAGGGGATCCTAAAGGATTACTCACACCTAAGAGAATGAGAGGACAGTTTCAGTAGGAGGAGAGTTATTTTAGACCTGGAGAATTTTACTTGAGTTAGCAGGAAGAGAATTTTATGGAGTAGAATGAGATGGGGAACTATGGTATAAATTTTTTTAAAATGCTTTGTGTAAATTAAACCTAAAATCAGGGCTATATATAGGAAATCTCTTCTAAGGGAAAATTAGGAATAGCTATATTCTATTACACACACACACACACACACACACACACACACACACATTACAAATGTGTGTTGAGTGAAGGAGCTTTTACCACAGGTTTTGAGCATCCTTATGAAGAACAATGGTTCCAAATTATCCCAGTTTAGCTGTAGGAATATCTAAGGTACAAAATTCCACATCTAGCACTTTGAAGTAAAGCAACAAAGCAAAAGAGCATTTTATCTTTGCCCAGCAACAATTATTTCATTGTATTAAGTACTGTGTAATAGATTGGATCCTGTGAACTTTAAGTGAATTTGAAATGGAAAGGGCATGGCACAGGTAGGAAGAAAGATGAAAGCAGATATGACAGCAAAGGAAAAACCAATTTAGACCATAAATTCATTTGAAAACCTTAGTGGGCGGAGGCCTGGACAACGTGGGGACAAGTTGATCCACCAAACACAAGGGCCATTCCCAGGCTGGGATGTGTCACAGCTGGGTAAGAGACAAATGCAGGGCCCATGGCAGCAGCAGCAGCTACTCCTGGGATTATGTACCCATAGCCTGGAAATTTAAAGAGCACCTATCTGAACTTCCAGGGACCAGGAAGGCAGAGTGAACCCCAGCTGCTCCAATCCCCTCTCTGTCCCTGAAAACACAGAAATTCTTGCCCCGGACAAAATTTTAAATAGTAAAGGCTTAGGAGTCTTAGAGGAAGGGCACGGCTATGGCCCTACCTCAAAATGAGTAAAAAAAAAAACAGATTACAAAGACAAAGACTCTAGAAATCTGTTATACTGAGAGGGAGGAACAAAATTCAGAAGGAGACAGCATTGACTCCACACCCATAGCTAAAGCCTCAACAGGGAATATGAACTGGTCTTAAGCCCAGAAAGCATTCTTAGAAGACCTCAAGAACGACTTTGAAAACCAAATTAGAGAGGTAGAAGATAAAATGACTAATATTTTTTAAAATCAAAATTGCAGAAATAGAAAAACATTTCAATGAAGAAAGCAGCTCCTTAAAAAGAAAAATGTGTGAACTAAAAATGAAATCTGAATACATGGAAAAGGAGCTTAAAACTAACTGAGGAAAGTAATTTGCTAAAAATTAGAATCAACCAAATTGAAGCTAATGACTCTATGAGGCACCAAGAATCAGTCAAACAAAACATCAAGAATGAAAAATTAGAAAAAGAAGTAAAATATATCAATGGAAAAATAACTGACCTGGAAAAAGATCCAGGAGAGATGATCTGAGAATTACTGGTCTACCAGAAAATTATGATGAAAAAATGAGCCTGCACAACATCTTCCAAGAGCTTATCAAGGAAAACTGCCTGAGAGCCTAGAACCAGAAGATAAAATAGATATCGAAAGAATCCATCGGACACCTCCTGAAAGATATCCCAAATTGAAAACTCCACAAAATGTTGCAGCCAAATTTGAGAACTCTAAGGTAAAGGAGAAAATACTGCAAGTAACCAGAAAGACACAATTCAAATATGACAGAACTACAGTGAGGATCGCACAGGATCTGGCAGCTTCTATATTAAAAGATTGGAGGTACTAGAAAATGATATTTTTCAAGGCACAAGAGCTCAGGTTACAACCAAGGATCATCTATCCAGTGAAACTGAGAATAATATTTCAGACAAGGAGAAGGTCATTCAATCATATAAGGGACTTCCAGACCTTCCTGATGAAAAAGCCAGAGCTCAATGGAAAATTCAATCTCCAATTACAAGACTCAAGAGAGACAGATGAAATAAGAGTTAGAGAGCATTATAAAATGCAATATGGATAATTTTGGTTACATTAAATTGAAAAGTTTCTGTACAAATAAAGCCAATGTAACCAAGATTAAGAGGGAAGTGGAAAATTGGGAAAGAATTTTTACACCAGTGTCTCTTTTATAGGCTTCATTTCTAAAATATACAAAGAATTGAGTTGAATCTATATGAATACAAGCCACTCCCCAATTGATAAATGGTCAAAGGCTATGAACAGGCAGTTCTCAGAAAATGAAATTAAAGATATCTATAAGCATATGAAAAAATGCTCTAAATCACTATTGATTAGAGAAATGCAAATTAGAATAACTCTGAAGTACCACACCTCACCAGCCAGTTAGGCTAAGATGACAAAACAAGAAAATGATAAATGCTGGAGAGGATGTGGAAAAATTGGAACACAAATGCACTGTTGGTGGAGTTGTGAACTGATACAACCATTCTGGAGAGCAATCTGGAATTATGCCCAAAGGGCTATAAAGAATTTCATACCCTTTGACCCAGCAATACCACTTCTAGGGTTATATGCCAAAGAAGTCAGAGAAGTGGGAGGAGGACCCGTATGTACAAAGATATTTATATTTTTAAATATATGTTTATGGTGGCAAAGAATTGGATATCAAGGGAATGCCCATCAATTGGGGAATGGTTGAATAAATTGTGGAATATTAATGTAATGGAATACTATTGTGCTAGAAAAAATGAGGAGCAGACAGACTTCATAATAACCTGGATAGACTTATATAAACTGATGCTGAATGAGAAGAGAAGAACCAGGAGAAATCTGTACACAATCACAGACACAATGTATGTGTGATGACTAACTTCAATAGACTGGGCTCCTCTCAGCAATGTAAGGTTATAAGACAACTCCAAAAGACTCATGATGGAAAGGGATATCCACATCCGGAGAAAGATCTGCAGAGTCTGAGTGCAGGTTCAAACAAACTACTTACTCTGCTTCTTTTTCTTGTTTCATTATGTTTCCTCTTTCCCACTGATCAATCCATTGGTTATAATCCTTCTTTACAACCTGACTAATGATTTTTGCATATTTGTCGATATTTGTTGATCCTGTATTTGAGTGCATGCCACCATGATGGTGAGGGGCAGGAGAGGAAGTGGAAGAAAATTTGAAATGCAAGGGACTGTGGAACTGAATGTTGTAAACTAAAAATAAATAAACAAATTAATTAAAAATTAAAAAAAAGAAAATCTCACTGAAAAGGGTAGTAGAAGATTATGAAAAATATCACCTCATAAAACAGCACAGAACAATAGAATGAAAAAAAAGTTTAAGGAAAATTTGGTGAAACTCAGTTAAATTGTCATCCTAATGATGAGGTATTGGTCTGGGAGCCCCCTCAACCTCTCCTTGAGTCCTTGAGGTACAGGCTGTGGGAACCTCCCTTGGACTCTTGATTAAATTGTCTCATTTGATGAGGCATTTTACTAACTGCTAACTACTAGCCTAGTTACTAGACTAGCCCTCCATTGTTCATCTACCTCCCACCCTTAATCACTTATTGACCTCATTAACTCCTCCTGAAGACCCTTCCCAAATTCCTCCTCTGGATCACCCCTAGATTTCTCCCACAACTTTTTTGTATATAAGACCCCATCTCACACCATGGAAGAAGGAGAGTGCCATAGAAGAGTGAGAACACCATAGAATGACCTAGCACAAACATACTCTGTGTCTAATGCAAGCAAACTTTTAATAAATTTTACTTTTCTTTGAATGAGAAGACTCAAGTCGAATTCATTCAGCAGAAGCTGGTGTGTTGGTATTGTAGGGTCTCCAGAACAACCCTAACCCTCTTAGTGGGTACCCTCTTTACTAAGGGCATCTGATGATGAAATTGACATGGGGCAGCAATTGTAAGTAATTTATAACTGAGGAGACGGAGTTCAAGCAATGTAATTTATTAGCAAAGTACACATAATAAACCAGGTCCAGGGCCCCTCAGCAGGCATAAGGACCCTGAACACAAACTTTGTGCAGATTTTTATATATTAAAAGAAAACAATAAATGGATATAGAGTAAAATGTAGTGTCAGGTGTTCTGATTTCTTTTTACAGAATAGATTTGGGACTTTCCAAGTTCGGAGTGAATAAGAGGGCATGGGAAATTCCCCCCAATCAGGTGATTTGTAGGAACATCTCAAAATGGAAGTTATTTACAAAATAAGGACAGTCTGGTTCTCACACCAGTTAATGAAAGATTAATACATTGATCAATTAACAAGCATTTCCTAAGAAACTAGTATATGCCTGGTCTGGTAATGTGCTAAGCACTGGAGATGCAAAGAAAGAGTCAGGGAAGAAACAATCTGTGATCTCAAAGTGTTTGTATTTTTTTTAAAGAGACAACATTTGCTTATTTAAGTCTGTACAGAATAAATGCAAAATAAATACATATGACTTACATAGAAGGTAGTTAGAGAGTCAGGGTATTAGTTTTTGGGAGGTAGATTAGAAAAGATTTCATGTACAAAGTGGTGCTCAAGCTATGTCTTGAAGGAAGTGAGCCTTTCCATAAGGTAAAGGTAAAAAGGGAATGAATTTTAGGCATGGAGGAAGGCCGGTACAAATTTATGGAATTGGGGCACCAATACCCTATATGAGGAATAGATAGAAGACCCATTTGAAAGAACTGTAGAATTTGGAAGCATGTAATGAAACTGAAAAGATAGGTGGGTTCCAAATTGTGAAAGGCCAAACAGATGAGATTATATTTAATTTAGATGTCATAGAGAGCAACTGGGGCTTCAGTAGGGAAATATCACACTCAGGTCTTTTGTCAAGGAAAATCATTTTGGCAGGATTGATTAGAAAGGATTATTAGAAAGATAGATATACCAATAGAAGATGATGCAAAAGTCTAATCAAGAGTTGATGAGGGCCTGAACTAAGCTGGTGGCTTTGTGAATAGAATTAGTTCAGATATACTAAATGTGGAGGTAGAAATGTCAAGATTGGACAATTGACAAGATACAGACATCTCAAATCTCATCTTTTACAGGAGGTCTACTCTTCATAACAACGTTTCATCTACTCTGTAGAGCATATGGGGTATGTGGGGTATTCAAGGAAGACTGGCACTTCTTATATGCGGTCTTGTCAAACTCTTTTCAGGACTGCTCATCCACTTTTGGTGTTTACCTGACACTCAACCCCAGGGCATGCACAGCAGCCACATGCCAGTAAACCATCTTTTCGATGAGCTAAACCAGGGCAAGACTAACTGACCTCAAACCCATTGGTGAACTAGGGGAATGTTTATCCTAAGCATGTGAGGACTTTCTCGGCTGAATGACTGGATGAGAGCAATTTGTTTTGATCCCCATGAAGCCAACTGAAGTAGGCAATGTGGAGTGCTTAGGCCTTTTTCAGACATTAGAGACACCAAGACATCCTCTCTATCCTGGGCCACTGTCACTCATCTTGACTTTGGTCTTGCCATTGGACTTCTGTGACTCTGGAGGAGAGAGATGGCTTTGTGTCACTCTGCCTCAGTAAGATATCACCTCTAGATGTCATTGTTCCTCTTTAAAAATAAAGGAAAACAACAATAACAACATGTAATCTACTTATTTATTGTCTGTACATAGTTGTTTGCATGTTCTTGTCTTACCCCTTTGACTGTAAGTTAAAGCACAGGTTTCTTTTTTTTTTTTACTTTTTTTATCCCAGCATTCAGCATAGTGCCCAGTACATAGTAGGTGCTTAATAAATACAAGCTGACTGACTGACTGACTAACTTATGTGTCAACCATCCCAGGCATAATGAAACATTTTCATGACAATAATACATGTACTCACCAAGGAGAACCTTGATGAGGGTACTAGAAAGGAGTTACGAGCTTTCCTAAATGGAATTCCACAGTTGGCAACATTCAGCTCTAGATACATGACTGCAGGACAGTCTCAGGGCTTCTGAACCAACAGAAAGGTTCCCAGACCCCTGCAACAACAGCACTGTCCTTCACCAGTGGACAGTATTCACTCTCTGTCTGCAGGACAGTCTCAGGAGCTCTTAGCCAACAGCCAGGTTCCAGGATTTCTTCAACAGGACAGTCTTTCACCAGTGGACAAATCTGGCAAAACAACATCAAAACAGACAAAGTACCAGCAGAACAGCCATGTCTCCTCATTCCTTGGCAGTTCTGGGGGCAGGTCTCAAAAGTCCAGGGAGATTCAAAGTGGCCCTCAGCAATCCTCTCAGTCTCTCTCTGCCTCCACGAGGGTGCTGCTTCCAAAAATTCTTCTGCATCTCTCTTGTGTCTCTCCAAATCAAAAGTCACCAGTTCCTCCCAGTTCAGGACTCTCTTTTCACATCAACAAGTCCATCCCACAGGTGGGATTAACAAGCTCTGGGTTTTAACACAATCAGTTTGAAAACCAAGCCAATACAGGGGGATCTTTATATTCCATTACTATCACATTACCAAGCTAATACAGGGGTATCTTTATATTCCATTACTATCACACACTGTAAACTTTACCATTTAGAGAATGTAAAAGCCAACGATGTTTATTACAGATTCTTTACTTCCAGTAGCCCTGGTAGAGCCACATACTAAGGTAATGAAAGGACTTGAGAATATGAAACTAACTCACCAAAATTCACACAAACAGGAAGAACAGCCCAGATTCAAAACCATGTCTATGATTTCAAATATTATTGTTGTCTTTTCCGTTCTATCTTTTAATCTTTTTCATTCCACTAACCATACTGTCCTTAACTATGCTCATTACCATGTCCATAATGAAAACAGTGTTATTCTGGCATTAATTGCTTTTAAACATCCCAAGTTGGTGCACTATTTCCTATTAAATTCTCACAAGTCATTTCTTCAATAATGCATTCTGGAATTTTTCTAGGCACTGGATTCATACTCATCCATCAATAGTTTGTATCATCTACTCTTCTTCCTCCTTTAAAAACACTTTTTCTTCTTATTATTAGATATTTCTGTTTCAGGTCAATTCATCCTTCCAATTGATCAAATATTTGTATTTTTCTATGTTTTTTTGTCTCTTTTCCATTACAAATTTTCTATTCTGACCTTTTAAAAAATTATGAATGCTTGAAATTCCCTATTTAATTCATAAGTTCTATTTCTCCACTGATACGATTATACTCAATTTTGCCAAATATGTAATCTGTGGTCGTAAATTTTTATCCTTTGCCTTTTGGAAAGTTATATTCTAATATTCCCTCTTCTTTTGAGTCTTAGCTGACAAGGCTTGTATAATATTGATGTTAGCTTCTTAGTACCTGAACTCTTTCTTTTTGGCTACTTAAAATATTTTTTCTATTACCTGGAAACTCTGAATTTGGGCTATGATGTTCCTATGAATTGCATATTATAGGTATTTTTTTTCAGGAGCTGGTCAATGGATTATGTCTATTTTTTACTTTGTATTTCTACTTTTATTTTATTGGAAGAGATTTAGGAAGCTTTCATTTATGATTTTTTTTGAAATATGGCACCCAGTAATTTTTTTTGCGGGGGGGGGTAACACATTTCAGGAACTACAATGATTCTTAGATTATTTCTGTCTGGCATATTTTTGAGGTCAATTTTAAAAACACAATGTATGCTTTAGATATTCTTTTTAAAAACTTTTGATTTTGTTTTTAATGTTTCTTGTTTCATAGAGTTGTTTTCTATTTGGCTTATTCAAATTTGCAGGACATTTAATTATTAAGTAAATTTTACTACAGTATCTTCTAAGGTAATTATTTTTTGTCATTTTTTTTCTCTCTGACTATTACATTTTTATGTTTTCTTTCCTAGATTCTTTTGTATTTCTTTTAAACAGCAATATATTTTCTCTTTGGACTTTTTGTGGAATTATTCTTTTTTCTGGCTTTAGCATTTGGTATTCTCTTAATCCATAGGAATTATTCACTATGTTTGATGTTTTCTATTTCTAGACTGGTGGCTTGTGCTTGGTTCAAAAGTCAATCCTGTAGTCATTGATAGTATAGATTGGCTATGTTTGATCCTGATTTTAGTGACTAAGACTAGGCCCTGCTTTCTGCAGGGATCGTCTAGTTTGGATTTCTACCATGGTTTTGGGTCAGTTTCTCTGGATTCTGGATTGTCCATGCTCTGCCTGGTGCCAGTTTAATCCTTTCTCCTGTAGTGAATTATACCTCTGTGTCACTTTTTCCTTTAGAATGCTGTTGCTCTGCGTCTTGCCTCAGAGGGGGGCCCTGGCTCAGCCTTCACTGATCTTGGACTCTGATCTGTCCCTGTCTCTTTTACCAGTTTATGTCCCCAAGTTGCCCCATATTAGGCACTGGTTTAACATGGACTGGACCCCTGTGGTCCTCTATATTGATGTGTTTCAGTCTCCATATTTGTAAAGCAAAGGGAATATATTACTTTAAAGGGCTTGTCCATAAATTCTATGATTATAGTTAAGAATAATAATCAAAGTATAACATTCCTAAATTTGCTTAGGATGATGGTGATATTTGGTGGAGTCAGGGTTTTTTTATGCCTGAATCAAAGGATTGGCTGCTTGTTGTGCTTCATTCTCAAAGAGGACCAAAATAACATAGTTTTGTTTGAGCCAAGGTACAGTGTGTCTTACTGTGGTTGATCAGAACAAAAAGAGCTCGGAAGGTTCTACCACAGGTTGGGTACAAATAGTCCATATGAACATTTGGGGTAGGGATTTCTCTAATTTTGTGCATTTCATGTTTCTTTTGAACTACTACAAATTCTACTTTGCTCGTAGAGCACAGAGCTTTCTTTGATGTGGGCATGTCATGCTGGGCAGTCCTGTGCCAATGTTTCTCTTGTCTCACAATGGATTTTAAATTTCCTCAGAGAGGCCTTGAGAGTATCCTTGTATCACTTCTTCTCACCTCCATGTGATCATTTGCCTTATGTGAGTTCTTGGTAAAATAGTCTTTTAGGCATATGTACTTTCAGCATTCAAACCACATGGCCAGCTTTTCAGAGTTTTGCTCTCTCCAGTAGGATTTGAATGCTTGGCACTTCAACTCAAGAAAGTACCTCAGCTGGGGCAGCTAGGTGGCACAGTGAATAGAGCACTGGCCCTGGAGTCAGGAGGACCTGAGTTCAAATCGGGCCTCAGACACTTAACACAAAAACTAGCCATGTGACCTTGAGCAAGTCCCTTGACCCCAATTGCCCCCCAAAAAGCAAAAGAAAAAAAAAAGTACTTCAGTGTCTGGTATCTTAGCTTACCAGGTGATCTTCAGAATCTTCCTAAGACAATTGAAATGGAAGTGATGCGGTTTCCTAGCACGGTGCTGGTATACTATCCAAGTTTCACAGGCATGCCACAGTGAGGTCACCACAACAGCTCTTCATTTTGTGAACCAGTCTAATACCTCTCCCTTCTACACTTTCCTTTGGAGCCTCCCAAACACTGAGATAGCACTGGTAATGCATGTGTCAACCTTATCATATACGTATATGTACATGTCTGGAAAGTATACTGCCAAGATAAGCTGAACTTACTCTACAGCATTCAAAATTTCTCCATTTGTTTTCTGCAAATATAGTTCCGTGGATGGATGGTATGGTGCTGACCAGTAGAGAGCTTTTGTTTTCTTGGTTTAATTCTTATGCCAGAATTAGCAAAAAACAGCAGAGAATCTGATCCATAGTCTGTTGCATATCAACCTCAGAGGCTGCATTCAATGCACAACTATTTGAGAATAGAAAGTGATGCACCGACTCTCTCTCCATGAATTCATGTGAACTTGAAGAGAGACCCTTATTATAGTGCCTTGAGGTTTGATCATTGGACGTGTTCTGTTCCACAACTTAGATGCAGAGATAGTGATTATGTTTGTCAGATTAAAAAAAAAAAACATGAAGAGACAGAAATAGCTAAGCCATTAGATGCTAGGATCCAAAAAACTCTTAAGCTAGGACAATGGGTCAGGAAGCAATAAAACATAATTTAGTTGAGATAACTAGAAAGTCTCATCCAGTTTGGGTATAATGGGTAGAACTACAGTCAAAGACTACACATTTGAAAGGGAGACAGATTTTGAAGATGAGGGAAAAAAATTCTAGCAATTATAATGATCTCAAAATAAAATGGGAATGCTTCAAAATATAGTAAGTTACCATCATTAATGCCATCCAAAAAATAAAAGGTCTGGATATTCCTTCCTTAATTTCTTTGTGTTTCTCATTACAGCTAAATCTTCTGATATACCAACTTTGATATCCTGCATACAATCAATTTCCGTGCTATAGCTTCTACAAATCTTTCCCCTTCATCTCCTTTTTTTTCTATTTTACTTTACTCTTAGATGTATCAATTCATGAAGAAAGTCATGTGGATAGAAGCAGTGCCCCTTCATCCTAAATCCTGTAGTCCAATTCTACCATCTAGCTATCTCATAATTGCTTTCCTTTCTTATGATTGTATCTTCTCATTTCTGGGTCCACTCCCCTCCTCTTCATGGTGCCAGCTACCCCTTAGGAGCTCACTTAGAAGACAACATCATTTCTTAAGAATGTTGTAGAAAATCTATCCTTTGGGTAGAAATTGGGATAAAACATCTCTATAGTCCTTGCCATCTCTGAAATTCTTTAGAATATTGTTTCCTATGGGACAGCTAGGTGGTGCAGTGGATAGAACACTGACCCTGAAGTCAGGAGGACTTGAGTTCAAATCCAGCCTCAGATGCTTAACACTTACTAGCCATGTGACCTTGGGCAAGTCACTTAACCCCAATTGCCCTGCCTTCGCCCTCCAAAAAGCAACAACAACAAAAGAATATTGTTTCCTAAATGTGTTTTTTTCAGTTAAACATAGCTGATGGTTAACCAAGTGACAGACTGATGTCATGTTTTTGAGATTTCTCTTTGGCCCTCTAGAGGCTTCTTAGAATGACAAGTGCATACACACTTTATTCCATTGTAAGTGATAGTTATATTTACTGTTCTTAGATGAGAAATTGGCATTGCCAATCTGCTTTCAAGGTGTCTAAAAGGGTTACTTGGTAGTCATTGGAGTATACTCTAGAGAAAAAAAAGATTCACAAAGGGAAAAAGCAATGTTAGCCACAGTGTTAATAGTTGTTTCACTCAAGTAAAGTGGAAAATAACTCAAGGGTAAATGTGTAAAAACATTTTCAGACATGAAGTGCTGGGAAGTTTTATAAATATGGCAACATTATTTCTGAGCTCAAAGAACATTTCTGAGAGGTCATTGGAAGTAGATTGCAGTTTATGAAGATTGAAGAATTAAAGAACATTGTTTTATTATGGTCTGGTATGAATATTGTTCATTCTTTCTCCTCCTTCCACCCTCATGTCTTCAATCTTTTGATATAACTTATGATGTTTTCATCTATATGCTGGAAACATGAGGTGAGAATTTAGTCCTATTTGAGTCTGTTGGATTAGAAAAAGCCTAAGTAGAAGTATTTGATATGACTGAATGGTGTGAAGCTCAGTGGGCATGGTGAATAGGTGTTTGGACAGTGGGAAATGGAACTGAGGAATCAATTTCCTGAGTATCCAGGGTGGAGAAACTAGAGAAGAACTTTCCAAACAGTCATGTTTTTGAGATTACTAATTATCTAATTAAAGATTACCGAGGAAACATTGATTATAATATATGACAATAAACTTCCCTTTATTTTTGCAAAGATTGATGACTCTGGACACGAAATATTATACAATCCAGGGTTGGCAGATTTTGCTAGATTTGTTTTTACTCATTCTTTTAAAATTTCTGTGCTTCAAGGCATGACATTAGTAGGTAAGATAGTGGAAGGGATATATTCATATATGAAGGCAACATAAAAACAAAAGATGTCAGTAATTATAAAAATATATGACCATGAATATATGAGTGATAGAAGAAAATGGAAAAGATGCCACGCTTTTCTTCCCATCATCCTGAACAATAATCCTATCCTGGTTTTGATTTCTCTTTCCTCCAAATGTAAGAAAAATCAATGAACTCCAGTTTGTATTGCCAGCTGCCCTTGCCATCATTATTTAATTTTAAACTCTGGCACTATTAACATTTCTTTATAATACTGTTTCCTATTTTTGTATTAATCTTCTGTAACCTATTCTTTCTTTCATCTTTGGTAAAAGTCTTTTAAAAATTCAACTTTCATACTCTGTATATCCATACCCATTTCTTTAGACAAATCTCATTTTTCTTTTCATCAGAATTGCTTCTTTTTGCATCTTTAAGGTTTTATTCTTAAGAGATTCCCTTCCATGATTTTAGGGCATGAAAGGGTACCTATCCTTTCTTTGTAGATTTCTCCTTAACTCTGAAATCTCCTTTTCCCAAATCCTAGATGCATCTCAAGGCATTTGATATGCCTTTCCTTCTCTATTACAAACTTGATAAGTTAGTACTTTATTCTTCCCAAGGTTCCCATTTCTTTATTAATGTAACTTTTATTTCATTTTAAGTTTTTCATTTAGTACAATTTCCTTCATTTTTTTTATCCCTACTGATTGAAAACAAAAGAACACATATGCAATTTTATAACAAAAGTGTATAGTCAAATAAATGAATCCATGCATTGGCTGTATCCACGAATGGCTTTTTCATTCAGCGTTTTGAGTCCATCACTTTTCTGTCATGCCAAGTATAGTATGCTTATTCATCTGTCCTCTGAAATCATGATTGGTAATTTCATTGCAAATTGAAAATTGTACAGTTACTTTTCTGTATTATATTATGATATAAAATCTTGTTCTGTTCATTTTACTCTGCATCAGTTCAAATAAGCCCTTGCAGTTTTCTTGGAAATCATGTTATCAGTTCTTAAAGTCATAAATTGTAATTTGTTCATCCATTTCTCAATTGATGAACAACCCTTCCTTTCATTTCTTTATTTTTATTTTATTTTATTTTTTTTAAGCAATCGGGGTTAAGTAACTTGCTCAAGGTTACACGGCCGTTATTTCTGGGTGTGGTGCTGAGTGTCCGAGCCTGGGATTTGATCTCCAGGTCGTCCCAACACTGAAAATTTTAACTTTTTTTTTTTTTTAAGCAATCGGGGTTAAGTAACTTGCTCAAGGTTACACGGCCAGTTATTTCTGGGTGTAGTGCTGAGTGTCTGAGCCCGGGATTCGATCTCCAGGTCGTCCCAACACTGGAGCCGGTGCTCTTACTCGCTGAGCCACCTGGCCACCCCCTTTCATTTCTTTACTATAACAAAAAGAACTCCTACAAATATTTCATATGTGTTAGTACTTTCCTACTTAAAAAAAAATTCAGTGGTATAAAGTAGTGGTATTTCTGGGTCAAAATAGTATGTATAGCTTGGTAACTTTTTGATAGGGTTTCCAATGGTTTTCCCGAATGGATTGACCAAACCACAACTCCACCAAAAGTACATAAATGGACCTGGTTTTCTATAGCAACTTCAACATTTGTTATTTTCTTTTTTTGTCGTCTTAACAATCTGCTTAGTGTGAAATGGAAACCCAAAGTTACTTTAATTTACATTTCTCTGGTTGTGATGTATAAAAAGTTTGAGAGAGAGAGTTTCTGGGTGAGTAATCATTTTGTTAATAATGGTAGCATGTGATTAATAAAAGGAAAATCATTTGGCCAGCTATCTTAGATTAAAGACCCTTCATGGAACTCATTCAGTGCTTACATGCCCTTGGAAAAGAGGGTGTTCCTGAGGGTGGATATTAACTCTGATCGGTAAACAATTAATAAGAAAATAAACATTATAATGAGAGATAAACCAATTCTAATGAGTGTCAGTGCTACTGATCATTCAGTTTTGGTCAAAGAGAATTATCTATATTCATATCATCTGTCTGACAAAAGGGGGAATCTACATTTTCTCAGACCTTTCTGAATAAAACACAATGGGCTGGAATCCATCAATTCACCTAGCTTTACCTTTTGAGCAGATATGAGTTCTCCCTCTCATTATGAGCCCCGAACTTCAAAAGGCTGCCTGAACCAGCCATAGGGGAAGATTTCTGAATGAGGAAGTAGAAACTGATCCTGATTCAATAATTAGCTATTAAATTCAAGAGAGAAATAATAGTTTCTCTCAGGTTTTTAGTGATTTAGATAATTTGGCTATGTATAACTTGGATGTCTTTTTTTTTTTAAACTGCCTTTGACCATTTATCAAAATTAAGAATAGATCTTATTCTTATACATTTGAATTAATTACTTAGAGATCTTGGAAATGAAAGCTCTAGAAGGGGGAAATCCTTACTATAAAATTTTCCTCCCAGCTAATTGTTTCCCTTCTGGTTTCAGCTACATTGATTTTGTTTGTGCAAAAACAAAAAAAAAATATATTCTAAATTTTATGTAATCAAAATTGTTCTTTTTATTTTCTATAATCCTCTTTATCCTTTGTTTGATCAAGAAATGTCTACCTAGGTATAGTTATGAAAGGTAATTTTTTCCTTACTTGGCTAATTTGTTTAAGATATACCCAAATGATGTGTCCATTTGGATCATATCCTAGGATATCCTGGCATATGTGTGAAGCTTTAGTCTAACTCCAATTTCTACCAGTATACTTTCTGATTTTTCTAGAAGCTTTGGTTAAATAATAAGAATGATAATTATGGATGGAATGATTAGATGTGGTGGATAATGCAAGTCCTCAAATCTAAATCTCAAAATGTACCTCCTTTCGTTGTCTGCTATGCTGCTAAATAGTGTGAATAACTCATGGAAGAGGGAAAAGAGTACGATAACAAATAGGGCTTTCCAGATTCTACTTTTTATGTAGGAAAGACCCCATTTCTAATGTGCATCAGTTGTATTTAACCAGTTTTCCTAAATCTCCAAGGATTTTAGGGCAGTTATTAATGAAGATACAAAATATTACCTGTTACTTTGGTTCCCATTAGATGGTGAAGTCCTTAAGGGTCAGAGACTTTATTTATACTCCCAAGAATTATTAAAGTGACTAATAGTAAGTGTCAAATGCTTATTGACTAAATGACTCCCAAATCTATAAATATTATAATTAATATAAGGTAATACGGAGCAAGAAAAAGAAAGGGAAAAAGAATCTAACTTACCCCATCACTCACTTTGAAAGTTTATCGGAGTTAGGAACCAGACCTCTTGACCTTGACTGAACTTTGTGTGACATTTATCTGTATGTTACTTTTAGTCCAACAGTTCATCCCTCCTCACAGGTGGATCATTAGAAGCTTTATGGCTAAGCAAAGGACAAAGATGCCATCCTGTTTGACCATAGTCAGAATTTCTGACAACTATTAAAACTCCTTAGGAAAAGTAAAGATGTTAATATTTGCTCAGAGTTCTATTTCTTGTATCTGTGAGATAGGGTATCAGTAATTACTGGGGACAAGAACAAATCCTAGAGCACTCATTAATTTGATGTTCATAACTGATCTAAATACTGTATAACACTTATTACCATATGTCCCCTTCCCATGCCATTTTCCATCTGACTGAGAGGACTGACAGAACTGAGTTCCATTTGTCATCTTTATTTATTTCATCTAATACTGTGGCCAAAGAATTCAGCACCTGGGGCCACTTGTACTTGTGATGAGTCTCTATATACTTAGACAAGATGATTCTCAGAAATTAGATGTGATATGATACCTAGTTTCTATTTTAATACTTTCTATTATGGTAGAACATGTTAGAATCTGGGCTAGTAACAGCAAGCACCCTAGCATACCCAAGATAGCTGCTAACACAGGTTCCTTGATCTCCTTTTCTAAAGGAAAGCAACTCAAAGGGGGCTAACCATCTGACTTTAATCAAACATAGATGTCATTCACTTAGTTCAGGGGAAAAAGTCAGCACCCTAAACTTCAAAAAATACAAACAGAAATTACAAGCAGACAAAAAATACAGAGAAAATAACAGTTCAACAGACTAACAGACAGGGCTTCTGTCTGATCATTACATACATACAGTTAGTTACCAGAGAAAAGCAACAACATCTAGGTTTTCAAAGCCAGAGGGCTCAATGCCTACCCAGAGTTCTCATCTGGCCAAATCACACAACTCTTCCCATAAGTGAACCCCAAAGAAAAACTTCAACCTTCATGACCTATTGCCGAGTTACAAAGTAGCAAAAGGTGTTCCTTCCTGAAAAACAAGCCTCCTCTAAGCAAGTTTCTCTTGTTGGGCTCCAAGTGGGACCATTAAGGGCAGGAAGATCTTCCAATTTCCTTATCATTACAGGGTCCCACTAAGACAACCTTTGAGAATTCAATCACCACTTAGTCACATTGTGATATTGAAGCAGGACTTTGTGTAGGGTTGTGTTGTTTTCATGGAGTTATCTAGACCAAGTTCTGATGAATACTAAAATTAATAATAATAACAACAATAATAATAATAACTAGCATTTGTAGCCAGTCTGATCCAATAAACTTTTATTAAGTGCCTACTATGTGCTGAACACTGTTCTAAGCATGGGGCATTCAATTAATTAAAAGAGCACCTGCTATCAAGCAACTTACAATCCAATTGGGAAAGAGAACACAGAAAAAAAGAGGCAAGAAAATGTGTGTGTGTGTGTGTGTGTGTGTGTGTGTGTGTGTGTGTGCTCATGCTCCAGTACCTAGCCTGGGGCCATTTTGTTCTCTTGAATTCAAATCAACATGCAAAATAGAGTGAATCAAATTCCAGTTTCTGCTTTTTATGAAGAATGGCATTGCTAGGAAGTTGGGAGTCCATCATCCATCCCTCTAATCAGAAGGGAAAGAAGGTTGAGGGAGGTGGTGTCATTCAAACGTTGACAATCATATTTAGTCTTCATAATGAGCCTGGAAGGTAGTTTATATTACTATCTCTGTTTTACAGAGGAGGAAACTTCTATTTCTCAAAAGTAACCTGCCCAGGTTCACACAGCCAGCAAGTGTCTGATTCAGGATTTGAACTCAGGGTTTCTTTATTCCTACATTCTATCCACTAGCTCACATTCTTCTTATTCTTCTGTTCTATCCATTAGACCACCTAACTATTTTATGAAAAGCATTGGAGTTACCAAGTGATTCATATATTCTTTCTTTTGCTTGATTTTGATTTTTATTACTATTGATTGAAATTTTCTAGTTGTCTCTAGTCTGTAAATTGGATAACTCCTTAATATATGTTTACTGAATTGTATTGGACATAAATGCTAGTTATCATCATCATCATCATTCATTCATTCGTTTTAATAGTCATCAAAACTTGATTTGTTAAAGTCCATTATAACAACACAACCTTCCACAAAGTCCTGTTCCAGTGTCACAATGTGCCTCAGATTCTAAATTCAGATTCTCTGGATTCTAAAAGGCCTATCTTGGTGGAGGAAAACTTCAGCTTGTTCTACCATAATTTAATTTAACTGTGGCTACATACCCTTTACCAATCAATTAGTCCCAGATAAGTTTTGGAATGAATCCAAAGTAAAAATTGCCACATTTTCCAAATACCATTATAGGAATTATTTAGTAATTCAACCTTGTTAATTTGTTAAAAATGAAAACAAGTGAGCATTCCTGTCTCATTGGTCCCATATTTTCTTTCTTAAAAACTTAAACATAACTTTTCCCAAGAAGTCAAATCTATCCAGATGTATTACAATAAATGGTTGACCCATGGCTATTGTTTAATATGCAGTTTTATACTGATGTAGACAAAGGGACCTAGTATCTTTTACAAATGCACCAATTATAAAAAAAGAAATTAGACCCCACATACTTTTTAATAAATCAATCCATATTTTGTCAAGTAAAGCTAAGCATAGGGTTGGTAAAATTCTTTTGAATTTTATCATTTATGCTAGAAGTCTTTACACAGTCTCCTTTTTTTTCCCTCTGAGTTAAGTTTCCTGATTTAGCCTTTCTTCAACTGTTAGGAATAAAAGCCATGTTGTGGGGGTTTGGTTTGAGGAATGAGTAAATAATGAAGAAAGGCAAACAGATAATGCAGATGAATAGTTCCCGAAGTTTGCTTGTACCAGGTATGGTGTTAGGTGTTAGGACTGGTGGCCAGAAAAGGTATTTTTGGTGTCAGCAGCTAAGCTTTACTTTTGTCCTCATTTTCTTCACATTTATACCACCTTCAAGATCTGGAACTTTGAAATTCTACTCTCCAAATCCATATACTTTAGTCCTTCAACCTCTTTCACTCCCCAATTTGCCCTAAATATATTCTTTATTATGTTTATGGCTTTGGTCCCTAGATCCATTCTCACTTCTTCAGTGTGCTTCCCTTACTCTGGCCTTGCTTATGCCCACATTTAGGTTTGATGCTAGAGATCACTAGTCTAATGTTTAATTATTGCCTTAGAATTCTTCATATTCCTGACATTTTACCACTCAACCTGTAGACCTTCACCCCTACATAATTCCTGCCGTCTATTAGTTTCTCCACTTATGCTCTTGGAGTGCTAAGTTTTGTAAGAGAAGATTGAGTTGAGCTTACCTACTACAAATTCCTGGTACATAACTTTAGCAGTCTTTTGTAACTGATTGAAGATCATTCTCCACTTTTATTGACTCCTGATCTTTCCCACAGTGACCATTTCAAACCTTTTCTTTTCTCTTCTTCCTGCTTTTTATTCTACTCTTACATCCTACTTCCCTGAGAATACTGAAGTCCCCCAGTGCGATCTTCCTTAAATCTTCCCCTTCTATTTCTCAAACTTTCTCAGCATTTTTACCCTATTTTCCAAATTCTACTTACAAAAACAGAAATATCCTTTCTATTCACTAGTGCCCTCTTCATATGCCTTTGATCTCATTACTACCACCTCCCCTAGGGTCTTAAACTATCAATCATACCTTTTCTTATATGTGTCTTCATTAACTATTTCCAATCTATTTTCAAATATCCTTAGATCTTTCCTTTATTTAAAAAAAATTAAAATGGGGGACTCCATTAATCATTCAGCAATTGTCTCATACCTCTCTGCCCTTTGCTGTTAAATTATTAGGGAAAAACTATTACAATTGATGCTTCTATTTCTTCATTACAAACTTTCTTCTCAAATTCATGCAGTAATCACCACTCAGTCCCTATTATTCCTCTGAAACTGTTCTTTTGAAATTGTTCTATGATTTTCCAATGATCAGATCCAATGGTATTTCTTTAAATCCTTCTCATTTTGATTTCTCTTCAGTTTTTTAATTGCTGACCACCTCCTTCTATTAAATACTCTGGTCTCTTTCAGTTTTAGAGACACTGTGCATTTCTGGTTCTCCTGCTTTTTAAAGGTTTCTTTTCTTTCTCCTTCAATGTTTCCTATTTCCTTCCTGATATTAATTGGGATGTTCCCCAGCGACCTGTCCTTGAAACTCAATTTATCTCCTTTTTATTCTTAACCTTATAAATATTACTCCCTTGATTTTAATCACCATTTTATTCAGATGCATCTATTTTTCCAAGCTCTAGACACCTACCTCCAACAGACTAAATATCATCTTTACCTGGATACCTCACTGACTTCTCAAACTCAGCGGTATACAATCCAGGTTACTACCATTTAACGTCCTTCTTTTCTTCATATTGCAGTTCTGTCTGATGGACCATTTCCTGTGATGCTCATGACTTTGGAGTTAGCTTTGGCTTGTTTTCCTCCATTACTTTTTATATTAAATGAGTTACCATGTT
The DNA here is from genome assembly GCF_028583685.1 of Petaurus breviceps papuanus. Lineage (NCBI taxonomy): Eukaryota > Metazoa > Chordata > Mammalia > Diprotodontia > Petauridae > Petaurus > Petaurus breviceps. Next base: position 33,030,822 of record NW_027186304.1, on the reverse strand, counting down.
CTGTCACTTATCCTTCTGGATCTACTAGATTTCCATTGTTGCTACTCTAATTCAGGCCTTCACTAGTATCCATTTAGTTGTTGCAATAACTTCTTCACTTTGCTTCCTTCTTCTAATCTCCCTTCTCCAATGTCAAAATAATTATTCCAAAGATCATCAACAAATGTATTAAGCATTTATTATATTTCAGGAAATGTGCTAAACACCATGAATGCAAAAAAGGGACAAAATTATTGTCTCTGCCCTCAAGAAGCTCACATTGTAATGGAAGACACAATATGTAAATAACTACATTATTAACTATATTAATAATTAACACAGTGAAAGTGAAGATAACCTCAGAAGGAAGGTACTAAAAGTGGTTGGTATGGGTTTGTCAGTGAAGGGGACTGGGAAAAGTCTCTTGCAGAAAGTGGAATTAAGATTGAGTCTTGAAGGAATACAAGGAATATAGATAGGAGAGGAGAGGAGGGAGAGAATTCTAATTATGGGAGATAGTGAGAGCAATAATAAATAGCCCTGTGTAGTTGGATCAGAGACTATATTGTAAGTATTAAAGTATAAAAAGGTTGAAACATGGGAATGGGCCAAGTTTTGAATGGATTTAAATGTAAAGCAGAACCTTTTATCTTAGAACTTCTCTTCCAAAAGAGGCACTGTAGTTTATTGAGTATGAAATTGAATAATTTAGAACTTTACTTTATGAAACTCACTTTGGCAGTTGAATGGAGGATGGATTGTAGTGGTGAAAGACTTGTGGCCCAGAAACCAATAAGAAGGCTGTTGTCATAGTGTAGCATGAGGTTATGAGGGTACATATATGTATTAGTGGTGGGTAGTTAAAAGGGAAGAAGGTAGAAACAAGATATGTGATTATTTGTGTAAAATGAGCAGCAGTGAGGAGTCAAGGATGACCATAATTGTTGTGAGTTTGAGTGACTGGGAGAATGGTGGTGTCCTCAAGAATAACAGCTAAAATAGGAAGAGAAGGGGCATTTTTGGGAAAAGGTAATGAGTCATCTTTTGTACATATTGAATTTGATTCACATGTGGAATCCAATTTAAGATGTCCAAAAGATAGTTGGCAATGAAAGACCAGAGCCTGAGAGAGAGACAAAGCCTAAAAGTCTATCTATCTATCTATCTATCTATCTATCTATCTATCTATCTATCTATCT